>NC_142593.1:62411425-62711425 GCF_965207765.1 Zootoca vivipara
ATAAATTACCCAAAAATACTTTGAAATGGTGGAAAATTTAGAATTGATTGATTCTTGGAGGTATAAATACCCAGTACAAAAATATTATACAGTACTTATTTTTCATTGTTGCACCAGTCGGCAAGCAGAATCGATGGGATATGCATATCAAAAGATTTAAGTACAAGAATAAGGGAAATATTGCCCAAAACCTTGGCAGACCATAATCCAGTAACATTAATCTTAAATGAAAAGGACCAAAAAGTCAATAAGAATCAGAGAATGAATGTCTTTTTATTAATGAATGAAAAAATAGTACAAGGAGCATATAAGTTAATGAAAGAATATTTGGAATTAAATAATAATGGTGAAGTGGATTCTAAGATAGTTTGGGAAACTGGGAAAGCAGTAGCAAGAGGTTACTTCATTCAGCAGAATGCGAAACTTAGGAAAGCAAGAGAACAGGGAAAAAAGGATCTATTGGAGGAAATAAAAAAGAAGAAGAAAATATTATATACAACAAACAAATTGGTCAGGAAATCAGTATTTTAAGGGCGGAATATGAGAGTATAACAGATCAAGATATGGAAAAACAAATTCAATTTTAGAAATATAAAAATTTTGAGTGGGCAAGTAAGCCGGGAAATTTTTTAGTGTGGCAGTTAAAAAAAGGAAAAATGAGAGATTAATAAATAAATGAAGGGGAAATCATAGATAAACCAAAAGAAATGATAACTTTTTGAAAATTATTCTACAGCATTCTATAAAAAAGAAGAAATTAGAGAACAGGAATTAGAGGAATATATTTTAAAAATCATCCATTGCCAAAAATACCTGCAGAGAAAATCAAATTATTGAATGAGACAGTAAATATAACAGAAATCAAAGAAGTGCTCCAAAAAATGAAAAAAGGGAAGGCGCTTGGACCGGATGGGATCCCAATAGAAGAATATGATCAAAATTTAGAAGAAATATTAATAATACCTCTAAAAGATCTGATAAATGATATTTTTTTTAAAAGGAATCATGCCAGATACATTTGGGGGGGGGGGAGCTTTGATAACGTTATTACGAAAACAAAATATGGATTTAGAATTACCATCGCATTATAGGCCCATTTCTTTCTTAAATTGTGATTATAAATTTTTTTGCAGGGGTATTAGAATAAATTTAATATGGAAAGATGTAATTCATGGAAATCAGGCCGGGTTTGAAGGTGGTGCAGTTCGTCACCAAGGCGCTGGGCATCAGATGGGATCGCCACACCCCTTCCCACCCTCCCTCATTGGGGGGGGGGGCAAACCCAGCGTCTGAATGGACTTCGAAAATTGCAACGAGGGAATTCTGTAAAGCAACAGGACTGCAGTGGATCAAAGCGCTTCCCTCAGTCCTGCATAAGATACGAAGCCAACCAAGGGGACCCGCCACGTTATCCCCGTAGGAACTGGCGGGGGGGGGGCTTGCCCCCCTCCACTGCTTCAGGCTGGGTTTGTCTTGACTGAGCCCTGAGACGAACCTTCTTTGTCCAGCGGTTACCCGAAAAGCGCTCTCGCCTTGAAAGCCGAACGGCCAGCGCTGGTCTACTCCGCAGGAAATCAATGGACGGAAAGCAGGAAATCAATGGACGGACTGCAGCCTGGGAGGAAGAAAGGGAAAGGGAAAGGGAAAGGGAAAGGGAAAGGGAAAGGGAAAGGGAAAGGGGAAAGCAGCAAGAGATGGCCAAAGAAGAATAGCAACCCGAGGGATGCAGTTCTTCAAGCGTGGAACTCTTCTATGGAAAGCGGGTGGAATGAGACGCCCTTCCGTGGCCCCAGGCTCAGAGACTTCCTGGCCGAAGGAGGAGGCACAACAGCCGGCAGGCGCTGAAGAGAAGAAGCTGCGGAGGAAAAAGGAGAGGAAAAGCCAAGTCAGAAGAGCAAGAAGAGCAGGTCTTCCAACCCCACAGGGACGCCTCCCTAGAGTTCCTTGGAGAATTCAGCATGCAGGGCAGTTCCTAAGTACCTATTGGTACCTATTGCGGCCCCCACAGGCAGGTCCTTCAACAACTTCAATCCTTAAAAAAGGTCAACAACTTTGGTCGGCCCTCATGCATGTTCACTTCATCAAATCTGGCCCTCTTTGAAAAAGGTTTGGACACTAAAGGAATCCGGGGCGGGGGGGGGGGGATGGTTCCTGTCCGAAGATTTTGAGGAATGACATTCAGCAGATGGGAAAACGTACCAAACACTTTAACCAGCTTTCAAAAGGAGTAACACATAAAATAAGGAATTTGGCAGTTTCAGTCAATCTTCATTTTGTTACAACTGGGGTCATGTTCACGTCATACATCATTTTTCTGTAAAGGCATGTTTTTCTAAGGAAAAGTGGCCAGATTAGTTTGGAGACATTTTTTCACAAAAAAGGAATTGTCCAGCACATCCATTTTGGATGAGATCCTTGTAGACATGCATAATATTCCATGCAGGCACTGAGGCTCCCATCCCCGGGGGGAGGGGGATGCTCTTGAAGCTCAGGGGACCCTTCCGAGCAGGACTACATAGGTAGGAGACATATGGGGAAACCTTGCCGTTCAAAGCACAGTTGGACAGCAAAAAAACCAACTCCTTCTTTGGAGGTCTTTAAGCAGAGGCTTGACAGGCATATGCCAAGAATGCTTTGATGGTGTTTCCTGCTCGACAGGGGGTTGGACTGGATGGCCCTTGGGGTCTCTTCCAACTCTAGGATTCTATGAACTCCGTTGGCATTTCAGTCCTAAACAAAGCAGAGCTAATGCTTGAGGCTGCACACCAAGCGAGCCTGGACTCCATCTCCCACCTCCACCTGTGGAAGTGGGAGAGAGCTCCACCCACTAGCCCAGAGAGAGAAAGAGAGAATTGGCCATGATGGGAAGAGATTGCATTTGCTCCCCTGAACTTAGGCTCAAATGTAGGCACACACTGTTATCAACGTGTTTCCCAACTATGTGCTCTGACCGATTTTCGGATTTGTTTTATTTTCAAGTATTTTAATGTCCTTTTGAGTGAAAAGAAGAGGCTACCTTTCCTCAAAACATGATGGTTAACTTTCAAAGCGCTCTCTCTTTCCATGTTCTGGTGGGAGCATTTCTGACCTCGTACAAAGAGACAAAGGACTTGGATGTATGTACCTATTTCAATGCCATCCATGGGGACGCGAATGGTGTAGGGACCAACTGCTCCTGGAGGAGTCCGGGGAGCCCAGGAAGTTCCCTCATGGCTAACTCTCCACAAGATGTTTTCACTTGGTCTGGGGAGGAAAGAAAGGAGACTGAAATGACCACCCACCACTCACGGCTTGGATATCAATTCAGGTTGCCAGCTTTATGCCCACAACAACAATAATAACAACAATGTATTACTCTGGGCGGCTCATAGCTGCCAAGTTTACCCTTTTCTCGCGAGGAAGCCTATTCAGCATAAGGGAAAATCCCTTAAAAAAAGGGATAACTTGGCAGCTATGGGGCGGCTTCCAACAAAGATTAAAATACATTAAAATGTCACACATTAAAAACTTCCCTAAACAGGGAAAATCTAGTACTGTATCTTCATTTCTCTTTACATGCAAGCTTGTTTGATGTAAAACAGTCTTGGCTATGAAGTAAGAATAGAACACCCATGAAATTATTTTTAAGAAGAAAGAAAGAACACAAACGCAACAGCAAAGCAATCCTGCCTTCGCATCAAAACATTTCAACCAACTGTGCACCTTTCTCAAAGAGCAGCATTCCACCACCCTCCAACGTTGAAAACTAAGGGGAGTTTCAAAAATGGTTTTGTGAGATGGCGTGCAGGTTGCCATATTTTTTTTTTTAATAAAAACTTACTCCACCAAGTGCATAGGTACTCCCGAACAAACCTATAGCAATTTGCTCCTGGTTTCATTCTGACAAAATGCAGTGTTTAGAAAAGAGCCACCAAAGATTAAAAGGCGAAAATAAATTCAAATGCAGAAGGAACTAACCACTCAGTTTCAAATACAGCTTTACCCCAAGCATAAGGCAAGTACAAGAAAAGGGTATTTTAACTTGACACTGAGTTCTACACAAAGCTGTATGCGCAAGCAGAAGACCGGAACTTTATCCCCTTTCACATGCATTCAGAAACTGCTGTTGCAGTTTGGGGAGGGGAATCTTCCTTCAATATAAGCCCATATGAAATCACATGAAGTCCATTTTAAAAATTATAGAGAATATAATGTTAAATGTTACATTTTGCACAAAATTATTACCTCTTAGGTATTGGTGCTCAGGTAGAATGTTCCCAAGTTAACCAAGTCTAGGGCAGGTTTAGAGCTGGTGTCAGGGAGAATGTGTGAAAGCAGGCTGCGAAGGAGTTTGGGCACTCCTGAAGAACAGCTTCTGGACAATTCGGTGGCTGAGTGAGATATCCTTGGGGGTCGTTGTCCAACTTTATCATACAGTGATTGACTGCTTCGAGAAAATGAAACCAACAAAACATGAGCAACTCTCAGGGAGTATCAAGTAAGATGCGCGAATACAGAAAAAGACAACGCTTTGCCAACAATGTCACCAGACATATCAAGATTGAAGAGCATCCTTTGGTCTGTCCTATATATACGGTAATATATTCTCCTCTCTCTGTGTGTATGTGTGTGCAAATATATCTCTTCATGAAGGGCAATTTCGGACAGTTTCCCCCCAAAAGCTGCAAAGCAAGCAAAACAACATTTCTGGGTGAAATGTCCGGAATTTGCCAGAAATGCCCGGGATTCCAAAGGTGAAATCACCAGCCAGTGCTCGGAGACATCCCCTAGTTTCTAAAAAGAACAGAGGGTTGTGCTGAAATGATGACTCCCCACTCAAAAGTGCAAAAGGGTGAGGGGCGCACATGTCAACAACCTTAATGAAGTAGATTATAGAAGAGGAAGAGAAAAGGACAGCAGGGTGTGGCGGTGAGTTGTAGGCCAAGGTGGCAGCAATGAAGAGAGAACTCCGTAGGAGCAGGACTGTTGAGGATGTTCCTGCAATCGCCTTCCTTTGTATAATGTCTAAAATGTAGGTACTTTATAGGTTTAGCCTTTCTGGATAGGAAAGCAGAAAAGTCAAATGTTCTTCTAGGCTAGGGCAATTCGCCCTTGGAATTAAATGATGGGACCTAATGGAAAACCGGAGGCATTAGTCAGGAGTCACTAAATGTCATCTGCTGGGGAAAGAATGAGCTACCAAAATGTTTCCTCTTTTGGTCAAGGCTGCTGTACCTGTGTGAAAGGTGAATGTCGATGTTTCACCCTACTGTACTGCTTTTGAACTGTTAAAAAAAATATGTACAAAGAATTTTCAGTACCTGATCTAAACAATTTAGCAAGTCACAAAGGCAAGCCCATTGCAGAGCTGGTGTCGGGCAGAATGTGTGAAAACAGGCTGTGAAGGAGTTTGGGCACTCCTGAAGAACAGCTTCTGGACAATTCGGTGGCTGAGTGAGATATCCTTGGGGGTCGTTGTCCAACTTTATCATACAGTGATTGACTGCTTCGAGAAAATGAAACCAACAAAACATGAGCAACTCTCAGGGAGTATCAAGTAAGATGCGCGAATACAGAAAAAGACAACGCTTTGCCAACAATGTCACCAGACATATCAAGATTGAAGAGCATCCTTTGGTCTGTCCTATATATACGGTAATATATTCTCCTCTCTCTGTGTGTATGTGTGTGCAAATATATCTCTTCATGAAGGGCAATTTCGGACAGTTTCCCCCCAAAAGCTGCAAAGCAAGCAAAACAACATTTCTGGGTGAAATGTCCGGAATTTGCCAGAAATGCCCGGGATTCCAAAGGTGAAATCACCAGCCAGTGCTCGGAGACATCCCCTAGTTTCTAAAAAGAACAGCGGGTTGTGCTGAAATGATGACTCCCCAATCAAAAGTGCAAAAGGGTGAGGGGCGCACATGTCAACAACCTTAATGAAGTAGATTATAGAAGAGGAAGAGAAAAGGACAGCAGGGTGTGGCGGTGAGTTGTAGGCCAAGGTGGCAGCAATGAAGAGAGAACTCCGTAGGAGCAGGACTGTTGAGGATGTTCCTGCAATCGCCTTCCTTTGTATAATGTCTAAAATGTAGGTACTTTATAGGTTTAGCCTTTCTGGATAGGAAAGCAGAAAAGTCAAATGTTCTTCTAGGCTAGGGCAATTCGCCCTTGGAATTAAATGATGGGACCTAATGGAAAACCGGAGGCATTAGTCAGGAGTCACTAAATGTCATCTGCTGGGGAAAGAATGAGCTACCAAAATGTTTCCTCTTTTGGTCAAGGCTGCTGTACCTGTGTGAAAGGTGAATGTCGATGTTTCACCCTACTGTACTGCTTTTGAACTGTTAAAAAAAATATGTACAAAGAATTTTCAGTACCTGATCTAAACAATTTAGCAAGTCACAAAGGCAAGCCCATTGCAGAGCTGGTGTCGGGCAGAATGTGTGAAAACAGGCTGTGAAGGAGTTTGGGCACTCCTGAAGAACAGCTTCTGGACAATTCGGTGGCTGAGTGAGATATCCTTGGGGGTCGTTGTCCAACTTTATCATACAGTGATCGACTCCTTCAGATACTTTTTTTCTTAGTAAGGTCCTAGTCTTCCCAGTGGTTGTCTCTCCTCAAGATGTTTACACTTGGTCTAGGGAGGAACGAAAGGAGACTGAAATGACCACCCACACCCCACGGCTTGGATACCGTGTTTCCCCCTTTTTAAGACGCCGCCTTATTACTTTTTTTTCCTCAAAAAACCACAGGGTGGCTTATTTTTGGTGGGATGTCTTACTGGTATTTTTATTATGAGTCTCCCCAGCCCTGGGATGTTCGCAAAGGGCTGCTCTCTCTCTCCTCTGATGTGGGGACTCACTTAATAGCAATCTGCTACACTGGAGCTTCTTAAATCTAAACCAGTATAATGGAATCTATCTGTGTGATACAGTCCTAGCAGTAGCCTATACGTAAAAGCAAATAAGGATCTCTACTAGCCAGCTGCCCAAGAGTTAAGTTACAACAGTTTGAAGTTCCAACAATGTAACACTTAGTAGTGCTATCACTGATAGCAAAGAAGCTACCTGCTGAGAACAAAGAAGCCAGCTAAACAGCAATTAAGATTGCTGACTTGGTAAATGGTAGCAATTAAGAAGCAATTGAGCTAGCGAGGTGAGTTAAATTTTTGTGGGTAAAGGAAGCTAGGACCGGCAGTTTAACTTTTGTGCTCGCAAACAGCAAGACGGAAAAAGTCCTTAATTTAAAAAAAAAGTCCCCAAGGCAAGGACTGCGATCCAGACTACTTACAAATCCTTAAAGGGGCAGCTCCACAGACAAGCAAGCATAAGGTAGAAAGGAAGGCTGCTTTATGCCTTCAGTAAAAGCAAGGGGACAACAGACACAGGAGACTGCCGTCAAGAGGAAATCAACAGGCAACTCATGGGTGGGCGCATAAGAATGGAAGGGAAAGGTGGGGGGAAGCGAGAGGTGGGCTCTCTAGGTGTGTGTGTGTGTGTGAGAGAGAGAGAGAGAGAGAGAGAGAGAGAGAGAAAGAGAGAGAGAGAGAGAGAGACGCGGGGGTGTGTGGAGAGACAGAGAGACGCGCACACGTAGATCTCTTCCTTAAAGGGAAAACAGCCTCTGCATTCACGAGGCAACGGCTTCAATCGCCCCTCTTTTCTTCCTCGTGCCTTCAACTCCTCCCCACCCCACTTTTCTCCTCTTCACCAAGTACAGCTTACACAGCTTGGCTAAAAAAAAATATTTTCGAATCCTTTTATTTAAAAAAAATGCTCTCAGAAACGGGGAGGGAAAATCACGAGGCTTCGGCAGCCAGCAGCTACGGCTCTTCAGTGCATTTTTACAAGCTTTTAAAGGAAATACTTGTCTGTGGAGCGACAGCAAAATGGGGAGATATTTTTAAGGGGGCTTGGCTGGCGAGAGGGGGGTTATTGCTACTGGGTGAAGGGTCTATCAGTATGTCTTATTTTCGGGGTATGGCTTGTATCGCGCAATTGCTTAGAAATCCTGCTATGGCTTATATAATGACTATGTCTTAAAATAGGGGAAAGACGGTATCAATTCAGGTTGCCAGCTTTATGACAACAACAACAACAACAACAACAACAACAACAACAACAACAACAACATGAATGTATTATTTGTATACCCCGCCTATCTGGCTGGGTCTCCCCAGCCACTCTGGGCGGCTTCCAACAAAGATTAAAATACATTTAAATGTCACACATTAAAAACTTCCCTAAACAGGGAAAATCTAGTACTGTATCTTCATTTCTCTTTACATGCAAGCTTGTTTGATGTAAAACAGTCTTGGCTATGAAGTAAGAATAGAACACCCATGAAATTATTTTTAAGAAGAAAGAAAGAACACAAACGAAAAAGCAAAGCAATCCTGCCTTCGCATCAAAACATTGCAACCAACTGTGCACCTTTCTCAAAGCGCAGCATTCCACCACCATCCAACGTTCAAAACTAAGGGGAGTTTCAAAAATGGTTTTGTGAGATGGCGTGCAGGTTGCCATAATTTTTTTTTAAAAAAACTTACTCCACCAAGTGCATAGGTACTCCCGAACAAACCTATAGCAATTTGCTCCTGCTTTCATTCTGACGAAATGCAGTGTTTAGAAAAGAGCCACCACAGATTAAAAGGCGAAAATAAATTCAAATGCAGAAGGAACTAACCACTCAGTTTCAAAAACAGCTTTACCCCAAGCATAAGGCAAGTACAAGAAAAGGGTATTTTAACTTCAACACTGAGTTCTACACAAAGCTGTATGCGCAAGCAGAAGACCGGAACTTTATCCCCTTTCACTTGCAGTTTGGGGAGGGGAATCCTCCTTCAATATAAGCCCATATGAAATCACATGAAGTCCATTTTAAAAATTTTAGAGTATATAATGTTAAATGTTACATTTTCACAAAATTATTACCTCTTAGGTATTGGTGCTCTGGTAGAATGTTCCCAAACTAACCAAGTCCAGGGCAGGTTTAGAGCTGGTGTCAGGGAGAATGTGTGAAAGCAGGCTGCGAAGGAGTTTGGGCACTCCTGAAGAACAGCTTCTGGACAATTCGGTGGCTGAGTGAGATATCCTTGGGGGTCGTTGTCCAACTTTATCATACAGTGATCGACTCCTTCGAGAAAATGAAACCAACAAAACATGAGCAACTCTCAGGGAGTATCAAGTAAGATGCGCGAATACAGAAAAAGACAACGCTTTGCCAACAATGTCACCAGACATATCAAGATTGAAGAGCATCCTTTGGTCTGTCCTATATATACGGTAATATATTCTCCTCTCTCTGTGTGTATGTGTGTGCAAATATATCTCTTCATGAAGGGCAATTTCGGACAGTTTCCCCCCAAAAGCTGCAAAGCAAGCAAAACAACATTTCTAAGTGACATGTCCGGAATTTGCCGGAAATGCCCGGGATTCCAAAGGTGAAATCACCAGCCAGTGCTCGGAGACATCCCCTAGTTTCTATAAAGAACAGAGGGTTGTGCTGAAATGATGACTCCCCACTCAAAAGTGCAAAAGGGTGAGGGGCGCACATGTCAACAACCTTAATGAAGTAGATTATAGAAGAGGAAGAGAAAAGGACAGCAGGGTGTGGCGGTGAGTTGTAGGCCAAGGTGGCAGCAATGAAGAGAGAACTCCGTAGGAGCAGGACTGTTGAGGATGTTCCTGCAATCGCCTTCCTTTGTATAACGTCTAAAATGTAGGTACTTTATAGGTTTAGCCTTTCTGGATAGGAAAGCAGAAAAGTCAAATGTTCTTCTAGGCTAGGGCAATTGGCCCTTGGAATTAAAGGATGGGACCTAATGGAAAACTGGAGGCATTAGTCAGGAGTCACTAAATGTCGTCTGCTGGGGAAAGAATGAGCTACCAAAATGCTTCCTCTTTTGGTCAAGGCTGCTGTACCTGTGTGAAAGGTGAATGTCGATGTTTCACCCTACTGTACCGCTTTTGAACTGTTAAAAAAAAATATGTAAAAAGAATTTTCAGTACCTGATCTAAACAATTTAGCAAGTCACAAAGGCAAGCCCATTGCAGAGCTGGTGTCGGGCAGAATGTGTGAAAACAGGCTGCGAAGGAGTTTGGGCACTCCTGAAGAACAGCTTCTGGACAATTCGGTGGCTGAGTGAGATATCCTTGGGGGTCGTTGTCCAACTTTATCATACAGTGATCGACTCCTTCAGATACTTTTTTTCTTAGTAAGGTCCTAGTCTTCCCAGTGCAGTCTGACAGCTTGCTAGTTTCTTCAACAATGGCTTTCCTAGTAGCTGGAAAGAGAAAGACGGTCACTAACAGAATGGCAAACAATAAACCAATCAGATAATTTGACTCTCCTTCCTTGGGATGTTTGTAAGCAGAGGTTGGACGATGGTTGGGTAAGATCGAGTTGAGATTCTTGCATTTCAGAGAATTGGACTAGATAACCCCAGAATCCCTTCCAACTCTACAAGTCGATGGTTCTACGATTCTATGACTTCAGAAGTCGGGGAGAGGGGGATAGATTCTCAGGCTGAGTGTTGCAATGACACATGTTCAACCCTCGGGGGGGGGGCTGCATGTCAAAGTAGGTATGACTAAAAAGTGGGTCCATTAAGGAGAATCTGTTTTGGGTCGAGGAGATTCTAAAAGGTTTTGGCTTCACAGAAAAATAGCAGGGTACTCGTGGGAGTGATCAGGATTCTTTTTAGACGGATCAGCCGCAGGGCTGTGCAAACTGAGGCTACCTGGGGGAGTCGCTTTGCCGCTTCTTGGGGGCTTCCAAGGGGCAGGTGAAGTATTGATACACTGCTTGCTGTTTTGGAACAAAATCGTTCATCTTCTCACTCAGCTGCGTATTTGGTATTGCTTCTGAATCTCCTTTTAAAAGAAGCACCTTGCCTTTGGCAAAGCAACCACCCAGCAGGTGACCCACAGAAGTGGTGTTTTTTTAATATAAAAATGACACATTTGGGGGTTGGGGGAGACTAAAAATCCTTTGGGGCTAGTCATCCCTGGATTCATATTTGGAGATTACCTTTCTTTCTAATGAAAACTGTGAGGGACAGGGGATATCGCGAAGTCCCTCCCCTCCTGAGTTCAAGCCCATCCCCGAGCACAGGGGAAAGCAGAGGGAGCTCCGATTCCAGTGAGGAAGCAGGAAGTCGTGTCCGAGGCTCAGGCAAGGTAGCGGAGCCAGGGTCCCAGGTGGGACAGGAAGGGGCAAATAAGGGGGGGGGAGACCCATCCCCCCAACTCCGGAATTACGGAGAAAGAGGAGGGGAAAGAGGATGGGGCTTCCAAGGCTTTTGTGTTGGGGAAAGACGCGCCAAAAGCCATTCGGAGGTTCTGCAATGTAATGACCACATCGTTCCGTGTAAATAGCAATGACTTCAGCACTGTAAATATGCAGCACCAATAAAAGAATAAAATGCAGAGCTGCGTAGCGTCGTTACTCTGAAGTAGCCTGCTCCGGCCACTGTGACAAAAACTGTTGCACCATTTATGGTATTTCTTTTAATGTGCAAAAACTGAATAAGTGAAGATGTCATGAGCAAACATTCACACTACTGTATTGAAACTCACTATCACAAACGGATCCTGAATAAGGAGAATCCCGGCCTTGTTGCAATGTATTCTTACCGTCTACACAGCAAGAGCCCTGTGTCAAAGGTCTTTAGCAGCTCGCAGCACAGCACTCATGACAGAAAGTGCTCTGCTACAATTTCTATCTTCTTCCTTGGCTTTACTTAAGAGTTGTGAATGTAGGTCACCATCATACTCGCTTCTGCGCGAATACAGAAAAAGACAACGCTTTTCCAACAATGTCACCAGACATATCAAGACTGAAAAGCATCCTTTGGCCTGTCCTATATATACGGGAATATATTCTTCTCTCTCTCTCCCTCTCCCTCTCTGTGTGTGTGTGTGCAAATAAATATATAAAATATCTCTTCATGAAGGGCTATTTCGGACAGTTTCCCCCCGAAAGCTGCAAAGCAAGCAAAACAACATTTCTAAGTGAACTGTCCAGAATTTCCCAGAAATGCCCGAGATTCCAAAGGTGAAATCACCAGCCGGGCGGATTTTTGAAAACTTTGGAAAATGTTTGGGATTTTTGTGTGTGTGTGCTCTATGAATCGAGTTTGGATCTGGAATACTTGATGCCGGTTTAGTTTTCAGCAATCTTGCTTGGCACCAGCTTCTCGGGGATAAGATTGCTCCCTAAAATGTTAATCAGCAAATAATTTAGTCTTCAAAGCCGGGGTTGCAAACCTTTGGCCTGTGAGCCAAATTTAGGCCAGCACAGGTCTCAATTTGACATGTGTAAGGCTCTTTCCTCCAAACCACACCCACCTGTCCCATAATATACGACATCAAGTGTGGGGCACCCAGAGACGTGGCTCCTACGGAAAGCAGGGTTGAAATCACCATCCATCACATGCGGAGCGGTAAAGTTCAACTCCGAGGTATTGACTGCAAGATCACAATGTGGTGATCCAAAAATGTGTTGTCCCTCCTACCAGGCAAAAGTGGCCGAGCCAATTGAGGTCCCAACCCCCCGATACATATCCCACGTTCCACGTTCTTTGGCTTTTACATGAACAGGGCAAACACATGATGAAACATAACACAACGGCTGCCATCATGTCCATAGTTTAGCCCTCAAACACCTCTGGGTCGGTTCCCATTCTCTTGACCATATGCAGCATGATGCCCAAAATGACTTACTTTCACGAAACGAGCATCTTACCTGGATGAGGTGGTCTCGTGTGGTACGTCACTGGGTACAGGACCCGGGGCTTGGATAAATCATGTTCTGAAGAAGAAGAGGAGGAGGAGGCGGAGGAGTATGAATGTGATATCCTGCTCTATCACTACCCGAAGGAGTCTCAAAGTGGCTCACAATCGCCTTTCCCTTCCTCCCCCACAACAAACCCTCTGTGAGGTGAGTGGGGCTGAGAGACTTCAGAGAAGCGTGACTGACTAGCCCAAGGTGCAGCTGCATGAGGAGAAGCGGGGACGCAAAGGAAAAAGCAAGGGGTGAGATAAGAATCCAATGTCTTTGTTCAGACCAGGTCTCTCCATGGTTGCATCTTTAGCCATCTCACCCCTTGCTTTTCCCTGTAAGGCCAATTGCAGTCGTCAACAGTCGTTTAGGTTTACCACACCTATCAGTCAAACCCCCATTCCCACCACCCTTCTGAGTAATACCCCTCCCCTCCCTCTCACTATATACAGTGGTACCTCGACTTACGGGTGCCTTGACCTACAAAGGTTTCGACTTCCAAAGTCCGCTAACCCGGAAGTATTTTCGCCGCATGCACAAAGCGCAAAATGGATGCTTCGACTTCCAAAGGTTTCGACTTCCAAAGAGCGCCTCGGAACGGATCGCCTTCGCAAGTCAAAGTACCACTGTATAAGGGTCTGGTGACTTCTGTTTCAGTGTATCTGAAGAAGTGTGCATGCACATGAAAGCTCATACCAATGACAAACTTAGTTGGTCCCTAAGGTGCTAGGTAGGTACTTTATAGGTTTAGCCTTTCTGGATAGGAAAGCAGAAAAGTCAAATGTTCTTCTAGGCTAGGGCAATTGGCCGTTGGAATTAAAGGATGGGACCTAATGGAAAACCGGAGGCATTAGTCAGGAGTCACTAAAAGTCATCTGCTGGGGAAAGAATGAGCTACCAAAATGGTTCCTCTTTTGGTCAAGGCTGCTGTACCTGTGTGAAAGGTGAATGTCGATGTTTCACCCTACTGTACCGCTTTTGAACTGTTAAAAAAAAATATGTACAAAGAATTTTCAGTACCTGATCTAAACAATTTAGCAAGTCACAAAGGCAAGCCCATTGCAGAGCTGGTGTCGGGCAGAATGTGTGAAAACAGGCTGCGAAGGAGTTTGGGCACTCCTGAAGAACAGCTTCTGGACAATTCGGTGGCTGAGTGAGATATCCTTGGGGGTCGTTGTCCAACTTTATCATACAGTGATCGACTCCTTCAGATACTTTTTTTCTTAGTAAGGTCCTAGTCTTCCCAGTGCAGTCTGCCAGCTTGCTAGTTTCTTCAACAATGGCTTTCCTAGTAGCTGGAAAGAGAAAGACGGTCACTAACAAAATGGCAAACAATAAACCAATCAGATAATTTGACTCTCCTTCCTTGGGATGTTTTTAAGCAGAGGTTGGACGATGGTTGGGTAAGATTGAGTTGAGATTCTTGCATTTCAGAGAATTGGACTAGATAACCCCAGAATCCCTTCCAACTCTACAAGTCGATGGTTCTACGATTCTATGACTTCAGAAGTCAGGGGGAGGGGGATAGATTCTCAGGCTGAGTGTTGCACTGACATCTTACCTGGATGAGGTGGTCTCGTGTGGTACGTCACTGGGTACAGGACCCGGGGCTTGGATAAATCATGTTCTGAAGAAGAAGAAGAAGAGGAGGAGGAGGAGGAGGAGGTGTATGAATGGGATATCCTGCTCTATCGCTACCCGAAGGAGTCTCAAAGTGGCTCACAATCGCCTTTTCCTTCCTCCCCCACAACAAACCCTCTGTGAGGTGAGTGGGGCTGAGAGACTTCAGAGAAGTGTGACTGACTAGCCCAAGGTCACCCAGCAGCTGCATGAGGAGGAGCGGGGACGCAAAGGAAAAAGCAAGAGGTGAGATAAGAATCCAATGTCTTTGTTCAGACCAGGTCTCTCCATGGTTGCATCTTTAGCCATCTCCCCCCTTGCTTTTCCCTGTAAGGCCAATTGCAGTCGTCAACAGTCGTTTAGGTTTACCACACCTATCAGTCAAACCCCCATTCCCACCACCCTTCTGAGTAATACCCCTCCCCTCCCTCTCACTATATACAGTGGTACCTCGACTTACGGGTGCCTTGACCTACAAAGGTTTCGACTTCCAAAGTCCGCTAACCCGGAAGTATTTTCGCCGCATCCACAAAGCGCAAAATGGATGCTTCGACTTCCAAAGGTTTCGACTTCCAAAGAGCGCCTCGGAACGGATCGCCTTCGTAAGTCGAAGTACCACTGTATAAGGGTCTGGTGACTTCTGTTTCAGTGTATCTGAAGAAGTGTGCATGCACATGAAAGCTCATACCAATGACAAACTTAGTTGTTCCCTAAGGTGCTAGGTAGGTACTTTATAGGTTTAGCCTTTCTGGATAGGAAAGCAGAAAAGTAAAATGTTCTAGGCTAGGGCAATTGGCCGTTGGAATTAAAGGATGGGACCTAATGGAAAACCGGAGGCATTAGTCAGGAGTCACTAAAAGTCATCTGCTGGGGAAAGAATGAGCTACCAAAATGGTTCCTCTTTTGGTCAAGGCTGCTGTACCTGTGTGAAAGGTGAATGTCGATGTTTCACCCTACTGTACCGCTTTTGAACTGTTAAAAAAAAATATGTACAAAGAATTTTCAGTACCTGATCTAAACAATTTAGCAAGTCACAAAGGCAAGCCCATTGCAGAGCTGGTGTCGGGCAGAATGTGTGAAAACAGGCTGCGATGGAGTTTGGGCACTCCTGAAGAACAGCTTCTGGACAATTCGGTGGCTGAGTGAGATATCCTTGGGGGTCGTTGTCCAACTTTATCATACAGTGATCGACTCCTTCAGATACTTTTTTTCTTAGTAAGGTCCTAGTCTTCCCAGTGCAGTCTGCCAGCTTGCTAGTTTCTTCAACAATGGCTTTCCTAGTAGCTGGAAAGAGAAAGACGGTCACTAACAAAATGGCAAACAATAAACCAATCAGATAATTTGACTCTCCTTCCTTGGGATGTTTTTAAGCAGAGGTTGGACGATGGTTGGGTAAGATTGAGTTGAGATTCTTGCATTTCAGAGAATTGGACTAGATAACCCCAGAATCCCTTCCAACTCTACAAGTCGATGGTTCTACGATTCTATGACTTCAGAAGTCGGGGAGAGGGGGATAGATTCTCAGGCTGAGTGTTGCACTGACATCTTACCTGGATGAGGTGGTCTCGTGTGGTAAGTCACTGGGTACAGGACCCGGGGCTTGGATGAATCATGTTCTGAAGAAGAGGAGGAGGAGGAGTATGAATGTGATATCCTGCTCTATCACTACCCGAAGGAGTCTCAAAGTGGCTCACAATCGCCTTTCCCTTCCTCCCCCACAACAAACCCTCTGTGAGGTGAGTGGGGCTGAGAGACTTCAGAGAAGCGTGACTAGCCCAAGGTCACCCAGCAGCTGCATGAGGAGGAGCGGGGACGCAAAGGAAAAAGCAAGGGGTGAGATAAGAATCCAATGTCTTTGTTCAGACCAGGTCTCTCCATGGTTGCATCTTTAGCCATCTCACCCCTTGCTTTTCCCTGTAAGGCCAATTGCAGTCGTCAACAGTCGTTTAGGTTTACCACACCTATCAGTCAAACCCCCATTCCCACCACCCTTCTGAGTAATACCCCTCCCCTCCCTCTCACTATATACAGTGGTACCTCGACTTACGGGTGCCTTGACCTACAAAGGTTTCGACTTCCAAAGTCCGCTAACCCGGAAGTATTTTCGCCGCATGCACAAAGCGCAAAATGGATGCTTCGACTTCCAAAGGTTTCGACTTCCAAAGAGCGCCTCGGAACGGATCGCCTTCACAAGTCAAAGTACCACTGTATAAGGGTCTGGTGACTTCTGTTTCAGTGTATCTGAAGAAGTGTGCATGCACATGAAAGCTCATACCAATGACAAACTTACTTGGTCCCTAAGGTGCTAGGTAGGTACTTTATAGGTTTAGCCTTTCTGGATAGGAAAGCAGAAAAGTAAAATGTTCTTCTAGGCTAGGGCAATTGGCCCTTGGAATTAAAGGATGGGACCTAATGGAAAACTGTAGGCCACCATCATACTCGCTTCGAGAAAATGAAACCAACAAAACAGGAACAACTCTCAGGGAGTATCAAGTAAGATGTGCGAATACAGAAAAAGACAACGCTTTGCCAAGAATGTCACCAGACATATCAAGATTGAAAAGCATCCTTTGGCCTGTCCTATATATACGGTAATATATTCTCCTCTCTCTCTCTCTCTCTCTCTCTCTCTGTGTGTGTGTGTGTGTGTGCAAATAAATATATAAAATATCTCTTCATTGAAGGGCTATTTCGGACAGTTTCCCCCCCCCCCCAAAAGCTGCAAAGCAAGCAAAACAACATTTCTGGGTGAAATGTCCGGAATTTGCCGGAAATGCCCGGGATTCCAAAGGTGAAATCACCAGCCAGTGCTCGGAGACATCCCCTAGTTTCTAAAAAGAACAGAGGGTTGTGCTGAAATGATGACTCCCCACTCAAAAGTGCAAAAGGGTGAGGGGCGCACATGTCAACAACCTTAATGAAGTAGATTATAGAAGAGGAAGAGAAAAGGACAGCAGGGTGTGGCGGTGAGTTGTAGGCCAAGGTGGCAGCAATGAAGAGAGAACTCCGTAGGAGCAGGACTGTTGAGGATGTTCCTGCAATCGCCTTCCTTTGTATAATGTCTAAAATGTAGGTACTTTATAGGTTTAGCCTTTCTGGATAGGAAAGCAGAAAAGTCAAATGTTCTTCTAGGCTAGGGCAATTGGCCGTTGGAATTAAAGGATGGGACCTAATGGAAAACTGGAGGCATTAGTCAGCAGTCACTAAATGTCATCTGCTGGGGAAAGAATGAGCTACCAAAATGCTTCCTCTTTTGGTCAAGGCTGCTGTACCTGTGTGAAAGGTGAATGTCGATGTTTCACCATACTGTACCGCTTTTGAACTGTTAAAAAAATATGTACAAAGAATTTTCAGTACCTGATCTAAACAATTTAGCAAGTCACAAAGGCAAGCCCATTGCAGAGCTGGTGTCGGGCAGAATGTGTGAAAACAGGCTGCGAAGGAGTTTGGGCACTCCTGAAGAACAGCTTCTGGACAATTCGGTGGCTGAGTGAGATATCCTTGGGGGTCTTTGTCCAACTTTATCATACAGTGATCGACTCCTTCGAGAAAATGAAACCAACAAAACATGAGCAACTCTCAGGGAGTATCAAGTAAGATGCGCGAATACAGAAAAAGACAACGCTTTGCCAACAATGTCACCAGACATATCAAGATTGAAAAGCATCTGTGAGGGACAGGGGATATCGCGAAGTCCCTCCCCTCCTGAGTTCAAGCCCAGCACTGACCACAGGGGAAAGCAGAGGGAGCTCTGATTCCAGTGGGGAAGCAGGAAGTCGGGTCCGAGGCTCAGGCAAGGTAGCGGAGCCAGGGTCCCAGGTGGGACAGGAAGGGGCAAGTAAGGGGGGGAGACCCATCCCTCCAACGCCAGAATTACGCAGAAAGAGGAGGGGCAAGAGAATGGGGCTTCCGAGGCTTTTGTGCTGGGGAAAGACGCGCCAAAAGTCATTCGGAGGTTCTGATACCGACTGAACACATCACTCCGTGTAAATAGCAATGACTTTAGCACTGTAAATACGCAGCACCAATAAAAGAATAAAATGCAGAGCTGCGTAGCGTCGTTACTCTGAAGTAGCCTACTCCGGCCACTGTGACAGCAACCTCCGAATCTTTTTTGGGCTACTTTGGAGTTGCCGGGATGAGCGTGTCGGAGGCGGAGAAATGGCGGCAGATCGCGGAACAAGCACAGGAGGAGCTGCAGCAGCTGACTCTGCATGCACAGGGAGAATTAAAGGCAGCTAAAGAAGAGACTAAGAAGGTCCAGGAAGACCGGCTACAACTTGCGGAACAGGTGAGAGCGCTTCAGGAAAGAGAGCAGCAATTAAGGGCGGTGGCGGTAGACCTCCAAAGCAAGCTGGATGCAGAGAAAGACAAGGCGGGAGGGGCCCCCCAAGTCCAAGTGCTGCCAGGAAGGAGAGCAGGGACCCTAGTAAGCAAGTTCAATGGAGACCCGAGGGAATATCATGGCTTTGAGACTGAGATCGTGTATGCTCTTGAGCTGCACCATAATGAGTTCCCCGATGATGAGCACAGAGTAGCGTTTATTGTGGAACATCTTACCGGAGCAGCCAGGGAGTGGCTAAGACCGTTAATCGCAACCAAGAATCCTTGCATGAAAAATGTCCAACAATTTCTAGAAGGTTTGAGGACGATGTATTCGTCAGATAGTCATATGGACCAGACTAAGGAGGAACTTCATAATTTACGCCAAGGAAATATGACAGTTCGCGCATATTGGGCGAAATTCACCATGCTGGTGCACAGACTGGGGTGGGTTTTGGAATTGCCTCCTATGCAAGCGGCGTTCTACTTGGGTTTGCACGAGGAGGTGAAGGATGAGCTCTCGAGAGGTCCAAAGCCCAGTACTATGGATCAGCTGAGCAAAGCGGCTCTGGCGGTGGGGGTGAGACAGGAATCCCGGTGGAACGACAAGCAAGCGACGCGCGCAAAGCGGGCTTGGTTCCCACGGTCGCAGGAGAAGCCACTCCCTCAACAACCCTTTCAAGCCACGCCTGGGGCCAGCCAGGACCAGGAGCCCATGCAGATTGATAGCGCGCGCGCGCGGGCTTTTCAAACCCCAGCGGCGCCAAGACGCAAGGAGGGAAGGGGCGGGAATTGCTTTCTCTGCAACTCACCCCAGCATCTCGTCAGAGACTGCCCACATCGCAGGGAGTGGCAAGGAAAGGCGGGAACGGTGGTGCCCTCCCCCACTGACGCAGCACCACAGCAGGGAAACGGGAAAGCCTGGCTGCAGGAGACAAGGGGCAGCAGCCAGGCACAGTCAGCAGACAACAGCCCCAACCCACCCACCCGCACAGAGAGGAGCAGAGCCAGCCCACCCCTCCCAGAGCAGGAGTGGTTCTAGAAGTCACGCTAACGCTCCCAAATGGCTATCCACTGACAGTCCTAGCCTTAATTGACAGTGGGGCGTCAGCCAACTTCTTCTCGAGAAACTTTGCAGAAGAGCACCAGATCCAGCTTCTGCAGCTGGATTTTCCTCTGCACGTGGCAACCATTGACGGCAGAGAGCTGCTGGGAGGGGCCATCACACATCAAACCCCCCCCCATGAGAATGACGGTGGGAAGGCACTCAGAGACACTGGCATTCAACGTCACCACCATCTCAGACCCCCCCATCGTCTTGGGTATGAGCTGGTTGGCGCGCCACGACCCCTCCATCAGTTGGCACCAGAGGTGCATCACGTTTGGGTCGGACTTTTGTCTGGAACATTGCATGCAGCACCAACCAGGGGAGGGGCCTCCGATAGCCACGGTGGCCACCATGCATATCAAAGGGGGTGAGGCGATACCCAAGCCGTACTGGGACCTGCAGGAGGTCTTCAGCGAAGCGGAGTCCGACCACCTACCCCCGCACAGGCCTTTTGACTGCCAGATCAACCTGGTGCCAGGGGCGACGATACCCCCAGCCAAGCTGTACGCCATGTCAGACCAGGAACTGGAGGATCTGCGCGCTTTCATCGACAAGAACCTCAAGCGGGGGTTCATCAGGGAAAGCAAGGCAGCAGGGGGCAGCCCGGTCTTCTGGGTGGACAAGAAAGACACGCAACAGCGCCGTCTTGTGGTGGACTTTAGACGGCTGAATTCGGTGACAGAGCCAGTGGCTTTCCCCATGCCCAGAGTGGATGATCTCCTGACAGCGGCACGCAGGGGCAAGATTTTCACCAAGCTGGACCTACGGGGGGCGTACAACTTGATCAGGATCCGGGAAGGCGATGAATGGAAAACCACGATGTTCACGCCTCTGGGCTCTTTTGAATATCTGGTGATGCCCTTCGGTTTGCAAGGGGGCTCAGCATGCTTCCAGGCCTTCATGCACCACGTCCTGGGGTCCCTCCTCTTCAGGAAATGCTTGGTCTTCCTAGATGACATCCTTATCTATTCAAATGACCCAGTGCAGCATGTGAAAGATGTCAGGGAGGTGTTGCAGCGCCTGAAGCAGAACCACCTGTATGTGAAGCTGGAGAAGTGCAAGTTTCACACCAAAGAGGTGGACTTCCTGGGCTACAAGCTGTCAGACAAGGGGCTGGCGATGGACAAGGACAAGGTGCAGGCCATCCTGGACTGGAACAGCCCCAGGACGCGCAAAGATGCCCAACGACTACTAGGCTTCGCCAACTTCTACAGGAAGTTCATCAAGAATTTCTCTCGCGTTACGGCTCCCATCACTGACTGCCTGAGAGGCAAGCAGAAGTTCAGGTGGACACCAGAGGCGCAAGCAGCGTTCGAAAGCCTCAAGAGGGTGTTCGCCTCAGACCAGAACCTGTTCCACGTGGTTCAGGACGCGCCCCTACGCATTGAGACAGATGCTTCTGAAAAAGCTGTGGGCGCCATTTTGTTGCAACTGGACGCCAACAGGGAGTGGAGACCCTGTGCCTTCTTCTCCAGGAAGCTGACACAGCCTGAACGCAACTACACAGTGTTTGATAGGGAACTTCTCGCGATCTACGCTGCGTTCCAGCACTGGCGACACTTCCTGGTGGGCGCAACGCACCCCATCCAGGTGTGCACAGACCACAAGAACCTGGAGTTCTGGAGAACTGCCAGGGTGCTCAACCAGCGGCAGATACGGTGGGCAGAGTTCTTCTCGAACTTCAACTTCTCCATCCACTACATCCCGGGAGAGCAGAATGTCAGGGCGGATGCCCTCTCCCGCAAGCCAGAGTACATGGAGGAGGAGGAGCCACCAGCACCCAGGCACATTTTCCCCCCGTCAGCATGGGCATGCGGAGCAGCAGTGGTGAGCGAGGCAGAACTCACAGCACTGACGGCAGCGGATGAATTTGCCAACCGCATCTTCAGAGAACTGAGAGGGGGGAGGGAGCAGGCAAAAGACTTTGCAGAACGCAGGGGGCTGCTTTTCTACAAGGGTGCACTGTACCTGCCCACCACCCAGCTGAGACGTACAGTCCTCAAGCAGATGCACGACAACCCAACGGTGGGTCATTTTGGAAGGGACAAAACCGCCCACCTTGTCATGAGACACTTCTGGTGGCCAGGGGTGCGGGAAGATGTTCGAGACTATGTACGGGGCTGTGACACCTGCCAGCGGGCAAAGGTGGTCAGAGCAGCGCCACCAGGATTGCTGGAGCCCTTAGCCACCCCACACAGGCCGTGGGAAGTGGTGTCCATGGACTTCATCACAGATCTGCCTTCTTCCAGGGGCAAGACCGCAGTGTTGGTGGTGGTGGACCTCATGTCCAAAATGTGCCACTTTATACCGTGTGCCAGGGCGGTCTCGGCAGAAGAGACAGCCAAACTGTTTGTTGACCACGTATTCAGACTGCATGGATTACCTTTAAGAGTTATTTCGGATAGAGGCCGCCAATTTGTTTCCAGGTTCTGGAGGCGGCTCATGAACCTCCTGCAGGTGGAGGTCAGCTTGTCGACAGCTAGACACCCGCAGACCAACGGACAGGCGGAGAGGGTC
The DNA here is from genome assembly GCF_965207765.1 of Zootoca vivipara. Classification (NCBI taxonomy): domain Eukaryota; kingdom Metazoa; phylum Chordata; class Lepidosauria; order Squamata; family Lacertidae; genus Zootoca; species Zootoca vivipara. Next base: position 62,433,759 of record NC_142593.1, read on the forward strand.
AACGCCATTCTGCAGCAGTACCTGAGATGCTACGTCAGCCAGCGGCAAACAGACTGGGTGGATCGACTGCCACTGGCAGAATTTGCCTACAACAATGCGGTGCACGTCTCCACAGGGGTGTCGCCCTTTAAGGCCAATTACGGGCGCGACCTCAGATCTTTCCCAGAGAGGGAGGGGGAGGAGGAGGAGGAGGGCCCACAGGCTGAGGATTGGGCAGAGGAACTGGAGACGGTGCACCAGCAGCTCAGAGAACACTTGGAGAGGGCCAAGGAAGCGTACAAAAGGGGGGCAGATCGCCACAGGCGACAAGGGGAGGTCATCAGGGTGGGGGACAAGGTTTGGTTGTCCTCGGAGGGCCTGCCCACCAGAGGGAGGTGCAAAAAGCTGGCGCCCAGAAGGCTGGGTCCCTTCACAGTCACGCAACAGGTCAACCCGGTGGCATACAGGCTGGCACTGCCAGAGGACATGAGGGTGCATCCAGTGTTTCATAGATCGCTGCTGTCCCCGTACAGGGAAAGCAGCAGGCTCCGAGACAGCGAACACACCCCCGAGGGAGGGGGGGAGAGGGGAGGCAGGGAGCAACTCAATGAAGCCACGGCCATCCTTGATTCACGGAGGGGGGTGGGGGGCCTGGAGTATCTCATGGCATGGGAGGACGCTCCGCCCTCCCAGAATGAATGGGTCCCCGCCACTCAGATACAGGAGGAATTCTTGGTGGAAGAATTTCACGCCCTCTTTCCCCACAGACCCAAGCCCTGGCACATGGAAAGGGAGGGGGAGGAGGAGGAGGCACGGGAGAGCAGCTCACCATGGCGCTGGGAGGCGGAGTTTGAGGAATCGGGAGACGAGGTATGGGTGTCACCAAGATCCACCCAGTCAGAGGCAGAAGCAGATTGGCAGCACATTTTTACCCCCACCAGCTCAGACGCCACGGACTTTTTGGGATTCCAGTCCTCCCAGGCGGAAGGGGGGGCCTCGCAGGACTGGGCGGAGGTGTTCACACCAACGGGCTCGGAAAGCACTGAGTTCCTAGGCTTCCAGTCGTCACCGACACCTGGGGGGGACCTGGGGAGGGGAGAAGGGGAGCTTGGAAGGGGGGTGGATGTGAGGGACAGGGGATATCGCGAAGTCCCTCCCCTCCTGAGTTCAAGCCCAGCACTGACCACAGGGGAAAGCAGAGGGAGCTCTGATTCCAGTGGGGAAGCAGGAAGTCGGGTCCGAGGCTCAGGCAAGGTAGCGGAGCCAGGGTCCCAGGTGGGACAGGAAGGGGCAAGTAAGGGGGGGAGACCCATCCCTCCAACGCCAGAATTACGCAGAAAGAGGAGGGGCAAGAGAATGGGGCTTCCGAGGCTTTTGTGCTGGGGAAAGACGCGCCAAAAGTCATTCGGAGGTTCTGATACCGACTGAACACATCACTCCGTGTAAATAGCAATGACTTTAGCACTGTAAATACGCAGCACCAATAAAAGAATAAAATGCAGAGCTGCGTAGCGTCGTTACTCTGAAGTAGCCTACTCCGGCCACTGTGACAGCATCCTTTGGCCTGTCCTATATATACGGTAATATATTCTCCTCTCTCTCTCTCTGTGTGTGTGCAAATAAATATATAAAATATCTCTTCATTGGAGGGCTATTTTGGATATTTTCCCCCCAAAAGCTGCAAAGCAAGCAAAACAACATTTCTAGGTGAAATGTCCGGAATTTGCCGGAAATGCCCGGGATTCCAAAGGTGAAATCACCAGCCAGTGCTCGGAGACATCCCCTAGTTTCTATAAAGAACAGAGGGTTGTGCTGAAATGATGACTCCCCACTCAAAAGTGCAAAAGGGTGAGGGGCGCACATGTCAACAACCTTAATGAAGTAGATTATAGAAGAGGAAGAGAAAAGGACAGACGGGTGTGGCGGTGAGTTGTAGGCCAAGGTGGCAGCAATGAAGAGAGAACTCCGTAGGAGCAGGACTGTTGAGGATGTTCCTGCAATCGCCTTCCTTGGTATAATGTCTAAAATGTAGGTACTTTATAGGTTTAGCCTTTCTGGATAGGAAAGCAGAAAAGTCAAATGTTCTTCTAGGCTAGGGCAATTGGCCCTTGGAATTAAAGGATGGGACCTAATGGAAAACCGGAGGCATTAGTCAGGAGTCACTAAATGTCATCTGCTGGGGAAAGAATGAGCTACCAAAATGCTTCCTCTTTTGTTCAAGACTGCTGTACCTGTGTGAAAGGTGAATGTCGATGTTTCACCCTACTGTACCGCTTTTGAACTATTAAAAAAAATATGTACAAAGAATTTTCAGTACCTGATCTAAACAATTTAGCAAGTCACAAAGGCAAGCCCATTGCAGAGCTGGTGTCGGGCAGAATGTGTGAAAGCAGGCTGCGAAGGAGTTTGGGCACTCCTGAAGAACAGCTTCTGGACAATTCGGTGGCTGAGTGAGATATCCTTGGGGGTCGTTGTCCAACTTTATCATACAGTGATCGACTCCTTCAGATACTTTTTTTCTTAGTAAGGTCCTAGTCTTCCCAGTGCAGTCTGCCAGCTTGCTAGTTTCTTCAACAATGGCTTTCCTAGTAGCTGGAAAGAGAAAGACGGTCACTAACAAAATGGCAAACAATAAACCAATCAGATAATTTGACTCTCCTTCCTTGGGATGTTTTTAAGCAGAGGTTGGACGATGGTTGGGTAAGATTGAGTTGAGATTCTTGCATTTCAGAGAATTGGACTAGATAACCCCAGAATCCCTTCCAACTCTCCAAGTCGATGGTTCTACGATTCTATGACTTCAGAAGTCGGGGAGAGGGGGATAGATTCTCAGGCTGAGTGTTGCACTGACATCTTACCTGGATGAGGTGGTCTCGTGTGGTACGTCACTGGGTACAGGACCCGGGGCTTGGATGAATCATGTTCTGAAGAAGAGGAAGAGGAGGAGGAGTATAAATGTGATATCCTGCTCTATCACTACCCGAAGGAGTCTCAAAGTGGCTCACAATCGCCTTTCCCTTCCTCCCCCACAACAAACCCTCTGTGAGGTGAGTGGGGCTGAGAGACTTCAGAGAAGCGTGACTGACTAGCCCAAGGTGCAGCTGCATGAGGAGGAGCGGGGACGCAAAGGAAAAAGCAAGGGGTGAGATAAGAATCCAATGTCTTTGTTCAGACCAGGTCTCTCCATGGTTGCATCTTTAGCCATCTCACCCCTTGCTTTTCCCTGTAAGGCCAATTGCAGTCGTCAACAGTCGTTTAGGTTTACCACACGTATCAGTCAAACCCCCATTCCCACCACCCTTCTGAGTAATACCCCTCCCCTCCCTCTCACTATATACAGTGGTACCTCGACTTACGGGTGCCTTGACCTACAAAGGTTTCGACTTCCAAAGTCCGCTAACCCGGAAGTATTTTCGCCGCATCCACAAAGCGCAAAATGGATGCTTCGACTTCCAAAGGTTTCGACTTCCAAAGAGCGCCTCGGAACGGATCGCCTTCGTAAGTCGAAGTACCACTGTATAAGGGTCTGGTGACTTCTGTTTCAGTGTATCTGAAGAAGTGTGCATGCACATGAAAGCTCATACCAATGACAAACTGAGTTGGTCCCTAAGGTGCTAGGTAGGTACTTTATAGTTTTAGCCTTTCTGGATAGGAAAGCAGAAAAGTCAAATATTCTTCTAGGCTAGGGCAATTGGCCGTTGGAATTAAAGGATGGGACCTAATGGAAAACCGGAGGCATTAGTCAGGAGTCACTAAAAGTCATCTGCTGGGGAAAGAATGAGCTACCAAAATGCTTCCTCTTTTGGTCAAGGCTGCTGTACCTGTGTGAAAGGTGAATGTCGATGTTTCACCCTACTGTACTGCTTTTGAACTCTTAAAAAAAATATGTACAAAGAATTTTCAGTACCTGATCTAAGCAATTTAGCAAGTCACAAAGGCAAGCCCATTGCAGAGCTGGTGTCGGGCAGAATGTGTGAAAACAGGCTGTGAAGGAGTTTGGGCACTCCTGAAGAACAGCTTCTGGACAATTCGGTGGCTGAGTGAGAGATCCTTGGGGGTCGTTGTCCAACTTTATCATACAGTGATCGACTCCTTCAGATACTTTTTTTCTTAGTAAGGTCCTAGTCTTCCCAGTGGTTGACTCTCCTCAACATGTTTTCACTTGGTCTGGGGAGGAACGAAAGGAGACTGAAATGACCACCCACCACCCACGGCTTGGATATCAATTCAGGTTGCCAGCTTCATGCCAACAACAACAAGAACAACAACAATTTATTATTTGTATACCCCGTCCATCTGGCTGGGTCTCCCCAGCCACTCTGGGCGGCTTCCAACAAAGATTAAAATACATTAAAATGTCACACATTAAAAACTTCCCTAAACAGGGAAAATCTAGTACTGTATCTTCATTTCTCTTTACATGCAAGCTTGTTTGATGTAAAACAGTCTTGGCTATGAAGTAAGAATAGAACACCCATGAAATTATTTTTAAGAAGAAAGAAAGAACACAAACGCAAAAGCAAAGCAATCCTGCCTTCGCATCAAAACATTGCAACCAACTGTGCACCTTTCTCAAAGAGCAGCATTCCACCACCCTCCAACGTTGAAAACTAAGGGGAGTTTCAAAAATGGTTTTGTGAGATGGCGTGCAGGTTGCCATATTTTTTTTTTTAAAAAAAGCTTACTCCACCAAGTGCATAGGTACTCCCGAACAAACCTATAGCAATTTGCTCCTGGTTTCATTCTGACAAAATGCAGTGTTTAGAAAAGAGCCACCAAAGATTAAAAGGCGAAAATAAATTCAAATGCAGAAGGAACTAACCACTCAGTTTCAAAAACAGCATTACCCCAAGCATAAGGCAAGTACAAGAAAAGGGTATTTTAACTTCAACACTGAGTTCTACACAAAGCTGTATGTGCAAACAGAAGACCGGAACTTTATCCCCTTTCACATGCATTCAGAAACTGCTGTTGCAGTTTGGGGAGGGGAATCTTCCTTCAATATAAGCCCATATGAAATCACATGAAGTCCATTTTGAAAATTATAGAGAATATAATGTTAAATGTTACATTTTGCACAAAATTATTACCTCTTAGGTATTGGTGCTCTGGTAGAATGTTCCCAAGCTAACCAAGTCCAGGGCAGGTTTAGAGCTGGTGTCAGGGAGAATGTGTGAAAGCAGGCTGCGAAGGAGTTTGGGCACTCCTGAAGAACAGCTTCTGGACAATTCGGTGGCTGAGTGAGATATCCTTGGGGGTCTTTGTCCAACTTTATCATACAGTGATCGACTCCTTCGAGAAAATGAAACCAACAAAACATGAGCAACTCTCAGGGAGTATCAAGTAAGATGCGCGAATACAGAAAAAGACAACGCTTTGCCAACAATGTCACCAGACATATCAAGATTGAAAAGCATCCTTTGGCCTGTCCTATATATACGGGAATATATTCTCTCTCTCTCCCTCTCTCTCTCTCTCTCTCTCTGTGTGTGTGTGTGTGTGTATGTATGTGTGCAAATAAATATATAAAATATCTCTTTATTTCGGACAGTTTCCCCCCGAAAGCTGCAAAGCAAGCAAAACAACATTTCTAAGTGAAATGTCCAGAATTTCCCGGAAATGCCCGAGATTCCAAAGGTGAAATCAGCAGCCGGGCGGATTTTTGAAAACTTGGAAAATGTTTGGGATTTTTGTGTGTGTGTGCTCTATGAATCGAGTTTGGATCTGGAATACTTGATGCCGGTTTAGTTTACAGCAATCTTGCTTGGCACCAGCTTCTCGGGGATAAGATTGCTCCCTAAAATGTTAATCAGCAAATCATTTAGTCTTCAAAGCCGGGGTTGCGAACCTTTGGCCTGTGAGCCAAATTTAGGCCAGCACAGGTCTCAATTTGACATGTGTAAGGCTCTTTCCTCCAAACCACACCCACCTGTCCCATAATATACGACATCAAGTGTGGGGCACCCAGAGACGTGGCTCCTACGGAAAGCAGGGTTGAAATCACCATCCATCACATGCGGAGCGGTAAAGTTCAACTCCGAGGTATCGACTGCAAGATCACAATGTGGTGATCCAAAAATGTGTTGTCCCTCCTACCAGGCAAAAGTGGCCGAGCCAATTGAGGTCCCCCCCCCCCCCCGGATACATATCCCACGTTCTTTGGCTTTTACATGAACAGGGCAAACACATGATGAAACATAACACAACGGCTGCCATCATGTCCATAGTTTAGCCCTCAAACACCTCTGGGTCGGCACCCATTCTCTTGACCATATGCAGCATGATGCCCAAAATGACTTACTTTCACGAAACGAGCATCTTACCTGGATGAGGTGGTCTCGTGTGGTACGTCACTGGGTACAGGACCCGGGGCTTGGATAAAACATGTTCTGAAGAAGAGGAGGAGGAGGAGGAGTATGAATGTGATATCCTGCTCTATCACTACCCGAAGGAGTCTCAAAGTGGCTCACAATCGCCTTTCCCTTCCTCCCCCACAACAAACCCTCTGTGAGGTGAGTGGGGCTGAGAGACTTCAGAAAAGCGTGACTGACTAGCCCAAGGTGCAGCTGCATGAGGAGGAGCGGGGACGCAAAGGAAAAAGCAAGGGGTGAGATAAGAATCCAATGTCTTTGTTCAGACCAGGTCTCTCCATGGTTGCATCTTTAGCCATCTCACCCCTTGCTTTTCCCTGTAAGGCCAATTGCAGTCGTCAACAGTCGTTTAGGTTTACCACACCTATCAGTCAAACCCCCATTCCCACCACCCTTCTGAGTAATACCCCTCCCCTCCCTCTCACTATATACAGTGGTACCTCGACTTACAGGTGCCTTGACCTACAAAGGTTTCGACTTCCAAAGTCCGCTAACCCGGAAGTATTTTCGCCGCATGCACAAAGCGCAAAATGGATGCTTCGACTTCCAAAGGTTTCGACTTCCAAAGAGCGCCTCGGAACGGATCGCCTTCGCAAGTCAAAGTACCACTGTATAAGGGTCTGGTGACTTCTGTTTCAGTGAATCTGAAGAAGTGTGCATGCACATGAAAGCTCATACCAATGACAAACTTAGTTGGTCCCTAAGGTGCTAGGTAGGTACTTTATAGGTTTAGCCTTTCTGGATAGGAAAGCAGAAAAGTCAAATGTTCTTCTAGGCTAGGGAAATTGGCCCTTGGAATTAAAGGATGGGACCTAATGGAAAACCGGAGGCATTAGTCAGGAGTCACTAAATGTCATCTGCTGGGGAAAGAATGAGCTACCAAAATGGTTCCTCTTTTGGTCAAGGCTGCTGTACCTGTGTGAAAGGTGAATGTCGATGTTTCACCCTACTGTACCGCTTTTGAACTGTTAAAAAAAAATATGTACAAAGAATTTTCAGTACCTGATCTAAACAATTTAGCAAGTCACAAAGGCAAGCCCATTGCAGAGCTGGTGTCGGGCAGAATGTGTGAAAACAGGCTGTGAAGGAGTTTGGGCACTCCTGAAGAACAGCTTCTGGACAATTCGGTGGCTGAGTGAGATATCCTTGGGGGTCATTGTCCAACTTTATCATACAGTGATCGACTCCTTCAGATACTTTTTTTCTTAGTAAGGTCCTAGTCTTCCCAGTGCAGTCTGCCAGCTTGCTAGTTTCTTCAACAATGGCTTTCCTAGTAGCTGGAAAGAGAAAGACGGTCACTAACAAAATGGCAAACAATAAACCAATCAGATAATTTGACTCTCCTTCCTTGGGATGTTTGTAAGCAGAGGTTGGACGATGGTTGGGTAAGATTGAGTTGAGATTCTTGCATTTCAGAGAATTGGACTAGATAACCCCAGAATCCCTTCCAACTCTACAAGTTGATGGTTCTACGATTCTATGACTTCAGAAGTTGGCGGGAGGGGGATAGATTCTCAGGCTGAGTGTTGCAATGACACATGTTCAACCCTCGGGGGGGGGGCTGCATGTCAAAGTAGGTATGACTAAAAAGTGGGTCCATTAAGGAGAATCTGTTTTGGATCGAGGAGATTCTAAAAGGTTTTGGCTTCACAGAAAAATAGCAGGGTACTCGTGGGAGTGATCAGGATTCTTTTTAGACGGATCGGCCGCAGGGCTGTGCAAACTGAGGCTACCTGGGGGAGTCGCTTTGCCGCTTCTTGGGGGCTTCCAAGGGGCAGGTGAAGTATTGATACACTGCTTGCTGTTTTGGAACACAATCGTTCATCTTCTCATTCAGCTGCGTATTTGGTATTGCTTCTGAATCCCCCTTTAAAAGAAGCACCTTGCCTTTGGCAAAACAACCACCCAGCAGGTGACCCACAGAAGTGGTGTTTTTTAAATATAAAAATGACAAATTTGGGGGTTGGGGGGAGACTAAAAATCCTTCAGGGCTAGTCATCCCTGGATTCCTCTTTGGAGATTACCTTTCTTTCTAATGCAAACTGTTGCACCATTTATGGTATTTCTTTTAATGTGCAAAAACTGAATAAGTGAAGATGTCATGAGCAAACATTCACACTACTGTATTGAAACTCACTATCACAAACGGATCCTGAATAAGGAGAATCCCGGCCTTGTTGCAAGGTATTCTTACCGTCTACACAGCAAGAGCCCTGTGTCAAAGGTCTTTAGCAGCTCGCAGCACAGCACTCACGACAGAAAGTGCTCTGCTACAATTTCTATCTTCTTCCTTGGCTTTACTTAAGAGTTGTGACTGTAGGTCACCATCATACTCGCTTCTGCGCGAATACAGAAAAAGACAACGCTTTTCCAACAATGTCACCAGACATATCAAGACTGAAAAGCATCCTTTGGCCTGTCCTATATATACGGGAATATATTATTCTCTCTCTCTCCCTCTCCCTCTCTGTGTGTGTGTGTGCAAATAAATATATAAAATATCTCTTCATGAAGGGCTATTTCGGACAGTTTCCCCCCGAAAGCTGCAAAGCAAGCAAAACAACATTTCTAAGTGAACTGTCCGGAATTTCCTGGAAATGCCCGAGATTCCAAAGGTGAAATCACCAGCCGGGCGGATTTTTGAAAACTTTGGAAAATGTTTGGGATTTTTTTGTGTGTGTGCTCTATGAATCGAGTTTGGATCTGAAATACTTGATGCCGGTTTAGTTTACAGCAATCTTGCTTGGCACCAGCTTCTCGGGGATAAGATTGCTCCCTAAAATGTTAATCAGCAAATCATTTAGTCTTCAAAGCCGGGGTTGCGAACCTTTGGCCTGTGAGCCAAATTTAGGCCAGCACAGGTCTCAATTTGACATGTGTAAGGCTCTTTCCTCCAAACCACACCCACCTGTCCCATAATATACGACATCAAGTGTGGGGCACCCAGAGACGTGGCTCCTACGGAAAGCAGGGTTGAAATCACCATCCATCACAAGCGGAGCGGTAAAGTTCAACTCCGAGGTATCGACTGCAAGATCACAATGTGGTGATCCAAAAATGTGTTGTCCCTCCTACCAGGCAAAAGTGGTCGAGCCAATTGAGGTGTCCCCCCCCCCCCCGATACATATCCCATGTTCTTTGGCTTTTACATGAACAGGGCAAACACATGATGAAACAAAACACAACGGCTGCCATCATGTCCATAGTTTAGCCCTCAAACACCTCTGGGTCGGCACCCATTCTCTTGACCATATGCAGCATGATGCCCAAAATCACTTACTTTCACGAAACGAGCATCTTACCTGGATGAGGTGGTCTCGTGTGGTACGTCACTGGGTACAGGACCAGGGGCTTGGATAAATCATGTTCTGAAGAAGAAGAGGAGGAGGAGGAGGAGGAGTATGAATGTGATATCCTGCTCTATCGCTACCCGAAGGAGTCTCAAAGTGGCTCACAATCGCCTTTCCCTTCCTCCCCCACAACAAACCCTCTGTGAGGGGAGTGGGGCTGAGAGACTTCAGAGAAGTGTGACTGACTAGCCCAAGGTCACCCAGCAGCTGCATGAGGAGGAGCGGGGACGCAAAGGAAAAAGCAAGGGGTGAGATAAGAATCCAATGTCTTTGTTCAGACCAGGTCTCTCCATGGTTGCATCTTTAGCCATCTCACCCCTTGCTTTTCCCTGTAAGGCCAATTGCAGTCGTCAACAGTCGTTTAGGTTTACCACACCTATCAGTCAAACCCCCATTCCCACCACCCTTCTGAGTAATACCCCTCCCCTCCCTCTCACTATAAACAGTGGTACCTCGACTTACGGGTGCCTTGAGCTACAAAGGTTTCAACTTCCAAAGTCCGCTAACCCGGAAGTATTTTCGCCGCATGCACAAAGCGCAAAATGGATGCTTCGACTTCCAAAGGTTTCGACTTCCAAAGAGCGCCTCGGAACGGATCGCCTTCGTAAGTCAAAGTACCACTGTATAAGGGTCTGGTGACTTCTGTTTCAGTGTATCTGAAGAAGTGTGCATGCACATGAAAGCTCATACCAATGACAAACTGAGTTGGTCCCTAAGGTGCTAGGTAGGTACTTTATAGTTTTAGCCTTTCTGGATAGGAAAGCAGAAAAGTCAAATGTTCTTCTATGCTAGGGCTATTGGCCCTTGGAATTAAAGGATGGGACCTAATGGAAAACCGGAGGCATTAGTCAGGAGTCACTAAATGTCATCTGCTGGGGAAAGAATGAGCTACCAAAATGGTTCCTCTTTTGGTCAAGGCTGCTGTACCTGTGTGAAAGGTGAATGTCGATGTTTCACCCTACTGTACTGCTTTTGAACTCTTTAAAAAAATATGTAAAAAAAAATTTCAGTACCTGATCTAAGCAATTTAGCAAGTCACAAAGGCAAGCCCATTGCAGAGCTGGTGTCGGGCAGAATGTGTGAAAACAGGCTGCGAAGGAGTTTGGGCACTCCTGAAGAACAGCTTCTGGACAATTCGGTGGCTGAGTGAGAGATCCTTGGGGGTCGTTGTCCAACTTTATCATACAGTGATCGACTCCTTCAGATACTTTTTTTCTTAGTAAGGTCCTAGTCTTCCCAGTGGTTGACTCTCCTCAACATGTTTTCACTTGGTCTGGGGAGGAACGAAAGGAGACTGAAATGACCACCCACCACCCACGGCTTGGATATCAATTCAGGTTGCCAGCTTTATGCCAACAACAACAAGAACAACAACAATTTATTATTTGTATACCCCGTCCATCTGGCTGGGTCTCCCCAGCCACTCTGGGCGGCTTCCAACAAAGATTAAAATACATTAAAATGTCACACATTAAAAACTTCCCTAAACAGGGAAAATCTAGTACTGTATCTTCATTTCTCTTTACATGCAAGCTTGTTTGATGTAAAACAGTCTTGGCTATGAAGTAAGAATAGAACACCATGAAATTATTTTTAAGAAGAAAGAAAGAACACAAACGCAAAAGCAAAGCAATCCTGCCTTCGCATCAAAACATTGCAACCAACTGTGCACCTTTCTCAAAGAGCAGCATTCCACCACCCTCCAACGTTGAAAACTAAGGGGAGTTTCAAAAATGGTTTTGTGATATGGCGTGCAGGTTGCCATATTATTTTTTTAAAAAAACTTACTCCACCAAGTGCATAGGTACTCCCGAACAAACCTATAGCAATTTGCTCCTGGTTTCATTCTGACAAAATGCAGTGTTTAGAAAAGAGCCACCAAAGATTAAAAGGCGAAAATAAATTCAAATGCAGAAGGAACTAACCACTCAGTTTCAAAAACAGCTTTACTCCAAGCATAAGGCAAGTACAAGAAAAGGGTATTTTAACTTCAACACTGAGTTCTACACAAAGCTGTATGTGCAAACAGAAGACTGGAACTTTATCCCCTTTCACATGCATTCAGAAACTGCTGTTGCAGTTTGGAGAGGGGAATCGTCCTTCAATATGAGCCCATATGAAATCACATGAAGTCCATTTTGAAAATTATAGAGAATATAATGTTAAATGTTACATTTTGCACAAAATTATTACCTCTTAGGTATTGGTGCTCTGGTAGAATGTTCCCAAGCTAACCAAGTCCAGGGCAGGTTTAGAGCTGGTGTCAGGGAGAATGTGTGAAAGCAGGCTGCGAAGGAGTTTGGGCACTCCTGAAGAACAGCTTCTGGACAATTCGGTGGCTGAGTGAGATATCCTTGGGGGTCGTTGTCCAACTTTATCATACAGTGATCGACTCCTTCAGATACTTTTTTTCTTAGTAAGGTCCTAGTCTTCCCAGTGCAGTCTGCCAGCTTGCTAGTTTCTTCAACAATGGCTTTCCTAGTAGCTGGAAAGAGAAAGACGGTCACTAACAAAATGGCAAACAAAAACCAATCAGATAATTTGACTCTCCTTCCTTGGGATGTTTTTAAGCAGAGATTGGACGATGGTTGGGTAAGATTGAGTTGAGATTCTTGCATTTCAGAGAATTGGACTAGATAACCCCAGAATCCCTTCCAACTCTACAAGTCGATGGTTCTACGATTCTATGACTTCAGAAGTTGGCGGGAGGGGGATAGATTCTCAGGCTGAGTGTTGCAATGACACATGTTCAACCCTCGGGGGGGGGGGGGGCTGCATGTCAAAGTAGGTATGACTAAAAAGTGGGTCCATTAAGGAGAATCTGTTTTGGATCGAGGAGATTCTAAAAGGTTTTGGCTTCACAGAAAAATAGCAGGGTACTCGTGGGAGTGATCAGGATTCTTTTTAGACGGATCGGCCGCAGGGCTGTGCAAACTGAGGCTACCTGGGGGAGTCGCTTTGCCGCTTCTTGGGGGCTTCCAAGGGGCAGGTGAAGTATTGATACACTGCTTGCTGTTTTGGAACACAATCGTTCATCTTCTCACTCAGCTGCGTATTTGGTATTGCTTCTGAATCCCCCTTTAAAAGAAGCACCTTGCCTTTGGCAAAACAACCACCCAGCAGGTGACCCACAGAAGTGGTGTTTTTTAAATATAAAAATGACAAATTTGGGGGTTGGGGGGAGACTAAAAATCCTTCAGGGCTAGTCATCCCTGGATTCCTCTTTGGAGATTACCTTTCTTTCTAATGCAAACTGTTGCACCATTTATGGTATTTCTTTTAATGTGCAAAAACTGAATAAGTGAAGATGTCATGAGCAAACATTCACACTACTGTATTGAAACTCACTATCACAAACGGATCCTGAATAAGGAGAATCCCGGCCTTGTTGCAAGGTATTCTTACGGTCTACACAGCAAGAGCCCTGTGTCAAAGGTCTTTAGCAGCTCGCAGCACAGCACTCACGACAGAAAGTGCTCTGCTACAATTTCTATCTTCTTCCTTGGCTTTACTTAAGAGTTGTGACTGTAGGTCACCATCATACTCGCTTCTGCGCGAATACAGAAAAAGACAACGCTTTTCCAACAATGTCACCAGACATATCAAGACTGAAAAGCATCCTTTGGCCTGTCCTATATATACGGGAATATATTCTTCTCTCTCTCTCCCTCTCCCTCTCTGTGTGTGTGTGTGCAAATAAATATATAAAATATCTCTTCATGAAGGGCTATTTCGGACAGTTTCCCCCCGAAAGCTGCAAAGCAAGCAAAACAACATTTCTAAGTGAACTGTCCAGAATTTCCTGGAAATGCCCGAGATTCCAAAGGTGAAATCACCAGCCGGGCGGATTTTTGAAAACTTTGGAAAATGTTTGGGATTTTTTTGTGTGTGTGCTCTATGAATCGAGTTTGGATCTGAAATACTTGATGCCGGTTTAGTTTTCAGCAATCTTGCTTGGCACCAGCTTCTCGGGGATAAGATTGCTCCCTAAAATGTTAATCAGCAAATAATTTAGTCTTCAAAGCCGGGGTTGCAAACCTTTGGCCTGTGAGCCAAATTTAGGCCAGCACAGGTCTCAATTTGACATGTGTAAGGCTCTTTCCTCCAAACCACACCCACCTGTCCCATAATATACGACATCAAGTGTGGGGCACCCAGAGACGTGGCTCCTACGGAAAGCAGGGTTGAAATCACCATCCATCACATGCGGAGCGGTAAAGTTCAACTCCGAGGTATCGACTGCAAGATCACAATGTGGTGATCCAAAAATGTGTTGTCCCTCCTACCAGGCAAAAGTGGTCGAGCCAATTGAGGTGTCCCCCCCCCCCCCCGATACATATCCCATGTTCTTTGGCTTTTACATGAACAGGGCAAACACATGATGAAACAAAACACAACGGCTGCCATCATGTCCATAGTTTAGCCCTCAAACACCTCTGGGTCGGCACCCATTCTCTTGACCATATGCAGCATGATGCCCAAAATCACTTACTTTCACGAAACGAGCATCTTACCTGGATGAGGTGGTCTCGTGTGGTACGTCACTGGGTACAGGACCAGGGGCTTGGATAAATCATGTTCTGAAGAAGAAGAGGAGGAGGAGGAGGAGGAGTATGAATGTGATATCCTGCTCTATCGCTACCCGAAGGAGTCTCAAAGTGGCTCACAATCGCCTTTCCCTTCCTCCCCCACAACAAACCCTCTGTGAGGTGAGTGGGGCTGAGAGACTTCAGAGAAGCGTGACTGACTAGCCCAAGGTGCAGCTGCATGAGGAGGAGCGGGGACGCAAAGGAAAAAGCAAGGGGTGAGATAAGAATCCAATGTCTTTGTTCAGACCAGGTCTCTCCATGGTTGCATCTTTAGCCATCTCACCCCTTGCTTTTCCCTGTAAGGCCAATTGCAGTCGTCAACAGTCGTTTAGGTTTACCACACGTATCAGTCAAACCCCCATTCCCACCACCCTTCTGAGTAATACCCCTCCCCTCCCTCTCACTATATACAGTGGTACCTCGACTTACGGGTGCCTTGACCTACAAAGGTTTCGACTTCCAAAGTCCGCTAACCCGGAAGTATTTTCGCCGCATGCACAAAGCGCAAAATGGATGCTTCGACTTCCAAAGGTTTCGACTTCCAAAGAGCGCCTCGGAACGGATCGCCTTCGTAAGTCGAAGTACCACTGTATAAGGGTCTGGTGACTTCTGTTTCAGTGTATCTGAAGAAGTGTGCATGCACATGAAAGCTCATACCAATGACAAACTGAGTTGGTCCCTAAGGTGCTAGGTAGGTACTTTATAGTTTTAGCCTTTCTGGATAGGAAAGCAGAAAAGTCAAATGTTCTTCTATGCTAGGGCAATTGGCCCTTGGAATTAAAGGATGGGACCCAATGGAAAACCGGAGGCATTAGTCAGGAGTCACTAAATGTCATCTGCTGGGGAAAGAATGAGCTACCAAAATGGTTCCTCTTTTGGTCAAGGCTGCTGTACCTGTGTGAAAGGTGAATGTCGATGTTTCACCCTACTGTACTGCTTTTGAACTCTTAAAAAAAATATGTAAAAAAAAAATTCAGTACCTGATCTAAGCAATTTAGCAAGTCACAAAGGCAAGCCCATTGCAGAGCTGGTGTCGGGCAGAATGTGTGAAAACAGGCTGCGAAGGAGTTTGGGCACTCCTGAAGAACAGCTTCTGGACAATTCGGTGGCTGAGTGAGAGATCCTTGGGGGTCGTTGTCCAACTTTATCATACAGTGATCGACTCCTTCAGATACTTTTTTTCTTAGTAAGGTCCTAGTCTTCCCAGTGGTTGACTCTCCTCAACATGTTTTCACTTGGTCTGGGGAGGAACGAAAGGAGACTGAAATGACCACCCACCACCCACGGCTTGGATATCAATTCAGGTTGCCAGCTTTATGCCAACAACAACAAGAACAACAACAATTTATTATTTGTATACCCCGTCCATCTGGCTGGGTCTCCCCAGCCACTCTGGGCGGCTTCCAACAAAGATTAAAATACATTAAAATGTCACACATTAAAAACTTCCCTAAACAGGGAAAATCTAGTACTGTATCTTCATTTCTCTTTACATGCAAGCTTGTTTGATGTAAAACAGTCTTGGCTATGAAGTAAGAATAGAACACCATGAAATTATTTTTAAGAAGAAAGAAAGAACACAAACGCAAAAGCAAAGCAATCCTGCCTTCGCATCAAAACATTGCAACCAACTGTGCACCTTTCTCAAAGAGCAGCATTCCACCACCCTCCAACGTTGAAAACTAAGGGGAGTTTCAAAAATGGTTTTGTGATATGGCGTGCAGGTTGCCATATTTTTTTTAAAAAAAAACTTACTCCACCAAGTGCATAGGTACTCCCGAACAAACCTATAGCAATTTGCTCCTGGTTTCATTCTGACAAAATGCAGTGTTTAGAAAAGAGCCACCAAAGATTAAAAGGCGAAAATAAATTCAAATGCAGAAGGAACTAACCACTCAGTTTCAAAAACAGCTTTACTCCAAGCATAAGGCAAGTACAAGAAAAGGGTATTTTAACTTCAACACTGAGTTCTACACAAAGCTGTATGTGCAAACAGAAGACCGGAACTTTATCCCCTTTCACATGCATTCAGAAACTGCTGTTGCAGTTTGGGGAGGGGAATCGTCCTTCAATATGAGCCCATATGAAATCACATGAAGTCCATTTTGAAAATTATAGAGAATATAATGTTAAATGTTACATTTTGCACAAAATTATTACCTCTTAGGTATTGGTGCTCTGGTAGAATGTTCCCAAGCTAACCAAGTCCAGGGCAGGTTTAGAGCTGGTGTCAGGGAGAATGTGTGAAAGCAGGCTGCGAAGGAGTTTGGGCACTCCTGAAGAACAGCTTCTGGACAATTCGGTGGCTGAGTGAGATATCCTTGGGGGTCGTTGTCCAACTTTATCATACAGTGATCGACTCCTTCAGATACTTTTTTTCTTAGTAAGGTCCTAGTCTTCCCAGTGCAGTCTGCCAGCTTGCTAGTTTCTTCAACAATGGCTTTCCTAGTAGCTGGAAAGAGAAAGACGGTCACTAACAAAATGGCAAACAATAAACCAATCAGATAATTTGACTCTCCTTCCTTGGGATGTTTTTAAGCAGAGATTGGACGATGGTTGGGTAAGATCGAGTTGAGATTCTTGCATTTCAGAGAATTGGACTAGATAACCCCAGAATCCCTTCCAACTCTACAAGTCGATGGTTCTACGATTCTATGACTTCAGAAGTCGGGGAGAGGGGGATAGATTCTCAGGCTGAGTGTTGCACTGACATCTTACCTGGATGAGGTGGTCTCGTGTGGTAAGTCACTGGGTACAGGACCCGGGGCTTGGATGAATCATGTTCTGAAGAAGAGGAAGAGGAGGAGGAGTATAAATGTGATATCCTGCTCTATCACTACCCGAAGGAGTCTCAAAGTGGCTCACAATCGCCTTTCCCTTCCTCCCCCACAACAAACCCTCTGTGAGGTGAGTGGGGCTGAGAGACTTCAGAGAAGCGTGACTGACTAGCCCAAGGTGCAGCTGCATGAGGAGGAGCGGGGACGCAAAGGAAAAAGCAAGGGGTGAGATAAGAATCCAATGTCTTTGTTCAGACCAGGTCTCTCCATGGTTGCATCTTTAGCCATCTCACCCCTTGCTTTTCCCTGTAAGGCCAATTGCAGTCGTCAACAGTCGTTTAGGTTTACCACACGTATCAGTCAAACCCCCATTCCCACCACCCTTCTGAGTAATACCCCTCCCCTCCCTCTCACTATATACAGTGGTACCTCGACTTACGGGTGCCTTGAGCTACAAAGGTTTCGACTTCCAAAGTCCGCTAACCCAGAAGTATTTTCGCCGCATGCACAAAGCGCAAAATGGATGCTTCGCCTTCCAAAGGTTTCGACTTCCAAAGAGCGCCTCGGAACGGATTGCCTTCGTAAGTCGAAGTACCACTGTATAAGGGTCTGGTGACTTCTGTTTCAGTGTATCTGAAGAAGTGTGCATGCACATGAAAGCTCATACCAATGACAAACTTAGTTGGTCCCTAAGGTGCTAGGTAGGTACTTTATAGGTTTAGCCTTTCTGGATAGGAAAGCAGAAAAGTCAAATGTTCTTCTAGGCTAGGGCAATTGGCCGTTGGAATTAAAGGATGGGACCTAATGGAAAACCGGAGGCATTAGTCAGGAGTCACTAAATGTCATCTGCTGGGGAAAGAATGAGCTACCAAAATGCTTCCTCTTTTGTTCAAGGCTGCTGTACCTGTGTGAAAGGTGAATGTCGATGTTTCACCATACTGTACCGCTTTTGAACTGTTAAAAAAATATGTACAAAGAATTTTCAGTACCTGATCTAAACAATTTAGCAAGTCACAAAGGCAAGCCCATTGCAGAGCTGGTGTCGGGCAGAATGTGTGAAAACAGGCTGCGAAGGAGTTTGGGCACTCCTGAAGAACAGCTTCTGGACAATTCGGTGGCTGAGTGAGAGATCCTTGGGGGTCGTTGTCCAACTTTATCATACAGTGATCGACTCCTTCAGATACTTTTTTTCTTAGTAAGGTCCTAGTCTTCCCAGTGGTTGACTCTCCTCAAGATGTTTTCACTTGGTCTGGGGAGGAACGAAAGGAGACTGAAATGACCACCCACCACCCACGGCTTGGATATCAATTCAGGTTGCCAGCTTCATGCCAACAACAACAAGAACAATTTATTATTTATATACCCCGCAAAGAGCCACCAAAGATTAAAAGGCGAAAAAAAATTCAAATGCAGAAGGAACCTACCACTCAGTTAGGTTGCCATAATTTTTTCTTCTTTTTTTACTATAATAGGACGTTATAAGATAAAGTAATGATAGCTGGAAACAAAATTTATTTATATTTTCGTCTTGTATAAAATTATTAAAAACTTTAAGTTTTGCTTCAAAATGCGAGTTTTTGGCTTTTTTTAAAGTGTATTTCAAACAGATCTCAATTTACCAAGCTAATCATCAACCAATCATAAAAATAATTGCATATTTGGATTCCTCGTGTGCAATAACATATTTTTAGAACCCCTCATTGAGCAAATTCCCAAAAATAAATAAATTCGTCCTTAAATGACACACCCTACTGCCGCAGTGTCTAAGCAGTTCCTCGCTGGCAGCCACCGCAGCAGTGGACACAGCCACGTCCAAGTCTCCCTGAAGGTCCAGGAGAGCTGCAACAGAAGAAGGAACATGAGAACCACAGCAGAGTCCTCCTGGATCAGGCCAATGTCCTGCGTCCTGTTCTCAGAATGGACAACCAGATGCGCCAACCGGAAACCCAGAAGTGGGACCCAAGCACCAGAGCCCGGTTCCCTCCTGTGGTTTCCCGCAACTGGTGCTCAGAAGCCGAGCCATTGTGGCCAGGAGCCATTGCCAGCCTCTCCTCCAATCCTCTCTCCACGCCAGAACAGGGTTATAAATCACAGAGTGTAGAGATCTTTAAAGAGATAAATTCAAAGGAGGGACAGGGATATGTGTTGTCAGGAGCAAGGACAGAAGGAGCTGCCAGGAACAGAGTTAGGCCCATTCGCTTGCGGAGCTCAGGATTGTTGACGTGGAAGAGGTTTCTAGGATTAAGCTAGAGAAGACAGGACTGGCCGTTTTTTGTTTCTAGGGGCTACATTGATGTGGAAATGAGGAGAATTTTTTGGGGGGGAAACCCCTTACCATTGGCTGATGGGAGTTGTAGTCCAACAACACCAGGAGGGGGCTGATGTACAGGACAGGAGAATTGCAAAACAGCGGGGTTGCAATGGCAAAGAAAAGCAGCCTGGGAAGGGAGCTGGGCTCCAGTGAAAGGTCTTTAAAATATGTTTCTGGGTGTAAGGAATTAAAATCTGCTGTTGTTTTTGGGACTGAACAACATTTAGCATGGTAAGTCTATGTCTGAAGAAGCAGCAGAAAAAAACTGCTTTTGGAAAAATGCTTTGATCCTTACTCACCCCGATAAATGGCATCAATTTCTTTGCTGCTCACCACGTCAGGTTTCAAATATTGTGCATTGAACCCTAGACAGAGCAATAGAAAATGATCAGTTCCTGCGTTTGATACTTTGTCCAGCTTAAAAACATTCATCAGACCGGAGGCCGAGAGGCTGTTGGTACTCTATTAGGGGGGGGGGGGCTAACAACTTCCGGATCACTTTAACCATTTGCTGGTTTAATGGTAGGAACTTAGGAAGCTGACTAGTGCTGGGTCAAAGCATTGCTCTATCCAGCTCAGGACCGCCTACACTGCCTAACAGGGGCTCTCCAGGATTTCTTGCAGGGCAAATGGTGTGGTGTAGTGGGGGCTACTGGGGGGATTGCCCCGGGCACAAAAAGCTTCAGGGGCGCACCTCTGTTTTAATACAGGCAATCCTCGTTTTGCCTAAAGCATTCCACCCCACCCTTGTTCCGCCCTGCCGTACCCCACCTCCATTTGACCCTTGCGCTGCCCTTTCAGTGACATCTTAATGATGTTTTGGTGACGTTTCTGGGTCACCTCCAGTGCGCTGGGTGCACCAATTGCAAGAAACCAGTCACTGCCTGTATTTAAAAGTGGTAACCCACCCTGGGACCTTGGGGCATGGGGCGGGTAAACAACAACAACAACAATAACGTTTTCAATTACCAGTTAAAAGGGCCGCTGCCTCCCGAATTTCGGGCTTGGTGAATTTTAGCAGCTCCCTCAGCTCCCGGAGGACCCCCGGCAGCTTCTTGGTGTACCTAGACAACTGGGGACGGGAAAGGCAGAAAGGCAACCCAGGTTCCAGATTAGTCTTTTGTTAAACTCCAGCTTCTTAACGCATTAATGTACCTATGGGACCGCCTCCCCTGGTATGCCCCACGGAGGACCTTAAGGTCCATAAAGAACAACCCTTTGGGGGTCCCGAGCCTCAAGGAGGACCAGGGCCTTTTCAGCACTGGCCCCGACTTGGTGGAATGCTCTGTCACGAGAGACCAGGGCCCTGCGGGATTGGACATCTTTCTGCAGGGCCTGCAAGATGGAGCTGTTCCCCCTGGCCTTTGGCTTGGACTCACTCTGACCCCTTATGTGGGATTTGGTATATACATTTCCCCTTGGCTTTTTTGCTGGCCCATGTAGGACTATTTCAAAACAATTTGAGTTAGCAAAGCAAACATACTTGGTACACTTAGACCTGAGAAACCTCGGTAAGCTACCTTTGTTTTTTACAAGTATTATAACTCTGTTTGTAGAAAACTACAAGTATTCCTGTAACAAGGACTATTATATTTTGTAAGAGGATTTCTTATTTAAGTTTAGACAAGCCTTTTGTACGTTACAAGCAGTTTAAATCTTGATTTAGAAAGCAGACTATAAGGTTGAAGTTATGTTGATCACTCACAGATATATCAGTAATGTTATTTGAATACAGTCTCTGTCCTTTTTATTTGTTAAAACCTTATATCTAAAGAGTTGAATAATTTCTCATTACAAGATTTATGTTAACTTTTACATTCCAGCTGATGAAGAATCATCGAAACAGGGCCTTGTCCTGATGTTGATGTTCACTGGAAGGTATCCTGAATAAAACTTTGTGAAGAATTTTTGAAATTATCCTCTCTGGCCCGAGTTCTTGTAATTTTTTGTTTACTTTTGAACTTACCAAGAACTCCAATTTCTACTGTAATTCAATATGGCCCATGTAGGACTAGCATGGATAGCTGGCTCGGGTGGGTATCTGATGTTTCCTCCCTGTATGGTCTTGATTTATGGGCTAATCCTGAGCCTGCCTTTTAAGCTGTATTTTAAGTAACTGTTGGTTTGTTGTTGTTTTCTTCTACTACATTTTACTGTAATTTCTATTTGGTGTTAGCTGCCCTGAGCCCAGCTCTGGCCAGGGAGGGCGGGGTATAAATAATATTGTAATAATAATAATAATAATAATAATAGTAATAATAATCTCTCACCGCCAGGGGGTCCTCCAGGATGTAGCCCAGCCCCCTCATGCTGCCCATCTGCATGAGGGGGCTGGGGGCCACCATCCACTCAATCAAGGTGTCTAATATGTAGTGGACGTTGAAATGGTGGCCTGTCTCCGGGTAAAAAAGGAGCTGAGAAAGAAAGAAAACACTTGATGGTGTGCAAGGCCAAAGAAAGTGTCGCGAAAAGCCAAGTTCACTACCCCAGACCCTCCAAGTGTCCTGATTTCCCAGGGACAGCCCCGGAGGTACGAAAGCCAACCGGCTTCTGCTTTGATCCCGGAATGTCCCTCTGTCCCCTGCCAGAGCTGCTGCCACCGAGCTTGGGGAGGAGGATGAGGAGGATGAGCAAGAGCTTGTCCCCAAGGACAGTGGCGGCTGCCCCTCCATGGCCTCTCTGTGGCCACTGCTTCTGGCCTCCTCCCTTGGGCAGCACTGGGGGGGGGGTGCAAGCCATGGTCGTTCAGGCTGTGACATTTCAGCACGGAAAAGGCGAAGGAAACCCAAATGTTATTATATATACATACGGTGAGGAAAAACGGGAGGGGAAACAAAAATTAAAGCACAGCCACCAACGCAGCAGAAAAGCAAGATAGGAAGAAGAGGGCTGGGGAGGTAGATCTTTGCTTCACCAGGGGGAAGATAATATACCGGTAGATCAGTGAGCTTGGTGTGTCAAAATGCGCCCAAAAACTGAGCATAACTCGGGTGGTGTGTCACTTGGAGGAAAACACCATAACTTCACGATATTTATAGTTCAAATAACAAAAATGTCTCATTGTAATATATATATAACTGTCTTTAATAAACCAAAAACTAATTCTTTAACTTTTTTTTTATTTAAAAAATATGTTAAAAGGGGGACAAATAAGGCGAAACCCAGAGGTCTTTCCCAGTGGGACTCTGGGCTCAGGCCTTCCTCCAAGGGGTTGGGGCTGTGCCTCCTGGTGGTCCTCTTCAGCCCACCTCTCCCCTCACTCCCACTCCTGGAGAGGAGGTTGAAGAGGCATTGGGGTTGACCCCCTCTTCCCCTTGCGTTTCGTTTTGCACCCACCTCGGTCTCCTGCTTCAGTCTCCCAGATCTTTAACAGCTTCCCGGCTTTGTTCCACCCAGTATTTTAATTATTATTAATTTTTTTTAAGAAAAGGCTCCCCTCTCAAAAAGAGTCAGACAAGCAGGTTTCAATTCAAAGGCAGGCCAACCAGCAGTCAAACAACAGTGAGACAAGTGGGAGTGGGGGGTGAGAAGTGGGGTAGGTGAGGATGATAAGGAGGAGATGAGTAAAGGTGTATAAAATGAAGGGGGGAGTCTATGTCTTACAAGTGGGAGATGGGGTGATAATAGTGATGTAGAAGGGTTGATATTGGGGGAGGGGGAAAGGGTTTTTCTCTTTTAATGAAGTTAAAAAGTAAAAGTAAGAATAATACTGTAATGGTAACAAAAAATGTGGGAAGAAAAAAATTAAACGGTAAAAAGTATAGCTAAAGGGGAGAAAAAAAGATGCTTCAAGGTTAGGAAAAAACCAAAATCAACTTAAACTCCAAGAGCAACTTAAAAATTAACAATGTGGGGAGACCCCCTCCCAAGGAATTGCCAGTTCTGAATATGTGCACAGTTGCTTAAAAGTTGTAGGAATCCAAAAATAAAGGAGGCTGAAATACTAGCGTTCCCCTCCATAGCTCCAACACTCCCCCCCCCCCCCAGAGGACAGGGCAACTGCTGGCAAGGAATCCCCCCAGGCAGGGAATCCCCCAGACTCAAGTAAAGAAAAGAGGCAGTGGAGGAGACAGTGACCGGCCATGTGCTCCAACGAAAGCAAGCAGCCAGCACACAATACTCTGCGGAGATAGGGCAAAGAATTGCAGAGCGATAATAAAAATGAACACACAAACACCCCCACACCCCCACTGGGCTACTCTCACAACAGCTACCAAGCCAATACTTAGCCAAGAGAGAAGGAGGAAGGTAATACCCAGGATCAAAACTAGGGGGGGGGGGCAAGAGAGGGGAAGAGAGAGAGAGGGAGGGAAGAGACGGAAGGAAGGAAGAGACGGAAGGAAGGAAGGAAGG
The DNA here is from genome assembly GCF_965207765.1 of Zootoca vivipara. Taxonomy (NCBI): domain Eukaryota; kingdom Metazoa; phylum Chordata; class Lepidosauria; order Squamata; family Lacertidae; genus Zootoca; species Zootoca vivipara. Next base: position 62,457,489 of record NC_142593.1, read on the forward strand.
GGTGAGAGAGAGAGAGAAAAGGAAGAAAGAAAGAGGGGGGAAGGAAGGAAGGAGCTCCTGTCCGCCCCCCCCCCCAGCTCAGGCTGCTCCTCCCCCCTCCCCCCTTCCCCCCTGTCGTTGGCTGCAGCCTCAGAGGGGGCGAAAACAGCCCGATTTCCATAACCCGCAGCGACTTTTCCCCTTCAGTTTTTGGAGGGGAAAAGTGCGGGTTACGGTCCGTAAAATACGGTAATTGTTTTTTGCTTCTGGGGGGGCAGCTCCCCCCTGCCCCTCGCTGGGTACGCCCATGGGAGGAGAAGAGGCTGCAGCCGCCCAAGCCCAGCCCTGTGTGCCACACAGAGGTTCAAAGCAGGAGCGCCTGCAGGCCTTCCTTCCCCGTTTCCGACTCTCACCTCGGAGAAGAAGGCCATCCCAACTGCCCTCTCTTTAGCGTCCAGGCGGTGCAAGTAGTCGTTGGCCTGTTTGAAAGTCGTTCTGAGGTGCACTTTGGAGCATGTGAACAAGGTCCTGAAACATCAAAATCAGAGGATGCAGAAGCCTGAAGCTGGCATAATAATAATAATAATAATAATAATAATAATAATAATAATAATAATACTTCCTTACTTGCACCCCGCCCACCCTCTGCTCCTCTCCAATTTCACCCAAGTTCTATCTACGGTAGCTAGATCTGTCAAGGCAGGGATGCTTGAGAGTGCAGGGCAGTATCCTGCAAATCAATCTCCAAACCAGCAGAGTTTGCTGAAGACAGGGGGAAGGGGAAGGGGAAGGTCCAGGCTCCTGCCTAACTCTGAGCCGGCAGGAAACAGCCCAGATCTAAAGGGTGCAAAACAAGAGTGTTTCTTTCGAGCCAACCCCAGAATCCAGATTTGCTCTTCCGGATTTCATTCCAACCCCCCTGCAGGCAGGATCTGGTCTGCCCTGTTCGACTTAGGAAACACTGGTGAATGCAAACGGATGTAGAGGAGAGTGGTAAAGGGGGGGGGGGATTCCCTCTTGACCCCGCCCGGCCTGTGACGCTTGAGAGATGTCTTTTCAGGACGCAGCCTATTCCTGCCTTGGCCATTTGTTTCAGCTGATCTACAGGCTGACATTGAAATGCCTCCTGGAGAATCCATGGAATGGTCATAATATTACCACTCGACCTCTTCGATTGGCGGAAGTGGCACTATTTCAGGCACCACAGAATGCCTGCTCTGCGTTTGTAAGAACATGGAGTGTGTCAGCACCTCAACTTTGGAGAGCAAACAGACACCTTCCCTGTAAGAACATTCTTGTTGAGACCAGCCTACCCAGATGATTCGAAAGCTGGTGCAAATGTTCATCTGGTTAGTTTTTCTCATGGCTCTTTTAATCTCTTGGAAGTTTGTTTGTTTTATTACAATCAAACAGCATACACATTTCATGAAATCAAGAGTAAGTTGATCCCCATTTCCCAGAAAGCAGGCCTCCCCTGCCAGCCCTTTTCACCAACTTACCTTATCAGAAGACGAATGCCTTGGAAAAAGCCTCCTGGACTTGCCAGCATCTCCCAGCACCTTTCCTCCCGCAATGTGCTGTATTCTTTGGCGTAGCCACCAGTGCGGATGAGGTCTTGCAGGGCCTGCACAGTGGTCCTGAATCAAGGGAAAGAATGAAGAAGATTCTATTTATTCATTTATCCATTAAAAAAACTGTATCCTGCCGTCACCCGTAGATCTCGGGGCAAACACAAGATAAAAAGCACCAAAGAAATCATAGAAGCCGGAACAAAGCCGAGCAATGGAAAGGGCGTCGGGTGTTAATCCGCCCATGGCCGGACTGAAGAGGAACCTTTTTGCCTGGCATCTAAAGGTATCTAAGGAAGGCACCAGGCAAGCCTCCCTGGGGAAGAGCGTCCCACTCATGGGGAGCCACCACAGAAAAGGCCCCACCCGCCGGACTTCTCGTGGAGGAGGCACATGAAGAGGGGCCTCCGATGATGGGTAGCTTCACCTGGGGAGTTGGAGGTCCTTGGCAGCTTGCAGTCTTGAGCTGCTTGGCCTGATGGATCCAGCCACAACCCCCAGCTCCCCCAGCCTCCCTCCCACATCTTTCCAGCACGTGATGGAGACTTCAGGTTCCATGGCACCCCAATCAGCCCATCCATCGTGCGGGCGGGAGAGTCTCCAACATCCCTTCCCATCCTAGTGTCCTTCCGATGTTTTGGACTACAACAACTCGCATCTTCAGCCCAGTTGCGCTGGCTGGGGCTGGTGGGAGTTGTGCTCCAAAAGGACTGAAGAGCACAGGGCTTGGGGAAGCAGGGCCTCCATCTCCAAATGAAGCCTATCTCTTTGGTGAGGGCTGAGCCATGACGGCCACGGGTCAGGCTTGCAAGCGCCCAGAGAGAGAAGGGAGGGAGGGCCACCCCAAATGTATTAGCAGGTCCCTTACGCCAGCGGGTCGAGGCGGGGGCCAGCTATACTTCTTCTGCTCGCCCCAAGCAAGAAGTATAGCTGGGTGGCCAGGGCAAGCAGGAGGTGGCCGAACTTGTCCTCCACTATAGCTCCAGCCTCAGGTAGCGACAGCAGCCAGCACAAAACGTTGGTAGCCTGGAGGGAAAAGGACAGGAGAACAGCGTTCAGGCCAAGATCTCCCAGACCCCTGCTCCATCTCTCTCCGTATTGTCTACGCTGACTAGCAGTGGCTGTCCAGGGTTTCAGGCGAGGGACACCCAACCGTGGAGATGCTGGGGCCCTTCTCATACAAAGCAGGTGCGCTGCCACTGAGCCAGGGCTGTGCTCCAGAAGACCCCCCCCCAGGCCCCCTTGCTTTCTCTTTTCTGCTGCCAATTCTTTATATTTCTTATTTCTCCATTCTTATATTTCGATGGGTCTTAGGAAGGACTGCGGACACCCCAAAATATCCCGGCCTGCTCTTAGAAATCAGCAGGTGTCCCCCCCCCCTGCTACCAGATGAGCCTTTCCTGCCCCACAGCGATGGACCACTAAGATGCTGCTAAGCAGAACACCCCCCCCCCTGCAAGAAGCCCCCAGCCCCATCCAGCTCCCATTCAAGAACAACCCAGGAGAGAGAAACGGAGGGGCTTCGTACCACCATTGGCATGACAGAAGTGCTGCGTCGCCTGTAAGTGACCTCTGCATTGGGGTCTTCATTTTGTAGCCTTTGAAGGAGGGGTCTCAGCAGCTTGGGGCGGCAATACGCATTGGCCGCCAAGGCCTTCCAGATGGCTGCAGCTTGTCTGCAATTTTTCAAAAGAGAATTTTTATTTCCCCCCGTTTCTTAAAAAAAGTCAGGCCTTTTCTGTTTTCTCTACATTGCACATACATTACCAAAGAAAGAAATGACAACTCAACTCGGAGCACAATTTTTTGCAAGTACAAGATTCAATATAAATAAATATAAATGAAGAAACCCCTTAAATTTAGCCCTCCCCATTTCCACATCACGAAAACTTTGCACATTGGCAGATATACCTTTTGCAAAGCAATCTCCCCTAATTTTATGTCTTCCTATATGTTATTTCCACCACCAGTTCATGCATTTGTGTGTTGTGTTTTGTGTGTGTGTGTTTTGTGTGTGTGTTACTTGACTGGAGAACTGCATTGAAAAATTCAGAATAGTGTGAATTTTGAAATAGGACAGTTCTCATTTTGGAAACGGCAAATGATGTAAGCTCTCACTTCAAAGTGACCCAAACTGAATTTGTTCCCTGTCCCTCGCAACTGTCCAGAAGGGGTGTGTGAGTGTGTGTGTGTGTGTGAGTGTAGAAAACCTGGCATGGCTTCCATCTGAATCTTGAACAGAGGTTTGAGCCACAGTGGGTACTGCTTTTCCCACAGAGGAAGCAGCTTCCCGAGGGCAGAAAGTTGCCAACTCTACTTCAAAAACCTGGGAGATGCCACAGAGTTGGGAAATCCCCACCCGTGGCTGATGGGCTGTGGCCTGGCTTGGCGGATCGAGGTTATGCAGGGCATCTGAGACATCCTGAGATTTGCAGGCAAAATGGATCTATCCCCCGCAACACGGTCATCTCTTAGAGATCCTTACTCATCACAGTCCATCGAGCAGTCCAAGAGGCTGTCGACCACTGGGTTCAGACGCTTCGTGGCGAGGTTGACGACTGCCATGAGAGCCTCTTCTTTTGCCCGGGAGTCTGGGATCCTCAGGAGATGGTTGTAAATCTCCTTTACAACCATGGGCAGCTGGAAGAAGATAAAAGAAGAAGACCGGGATAAGAAAGTGTGGTGGACCTGAAAGAAAACGAGGGATTTGGGGGAAATGATAAAAAAGATGTTCAGAGTGTTTATACCCCCTCCCCAAAGAAAAAGAAACAACACAAAAGTGAAGATTTGGGGGTTCTAGGGACAGAATTTCCCCCAAAGACGGTTAAGTTATTTGTGTCTTTAACTACAGCAGCTAGGATTCTCTATGCACAGAAATGGAAAGATGAAGAAGTTCAAAAGAATGGATAAGCAAAGCTGGGAGCTAAAATAAGAGAACTTCACCACGACTGTTTGATGTTTAATGGAAGTCTTCTGAGGACTATTTGAAGAAATATTATAATATCACAAATCCGCAAGCAGGATTTGAACTGAGCAATGGAAATAATGAGAGATTATTGTATTTTTGCTATGATACAAAAGAGGGAAGTAAGGGTGCAGCAATGTGATAGAATAAAGAAACAGCATGGAAAATGGGATGGAAAGTAGGAAAAAGAAAGGAAAATTTATTATGTATTGGAATTTTATGTGAAATTGTGGAAATTTTTATTTTTATTTTTTTTAATACCAGGATGAGAAAGAAATGACTATTTGTTTATTTGTTTGTTTGAAAACATGTATTTAGATTTTCAAAATAGCTTACAAAAGAGAACCAGAGAAGAAATATAAAACAGATCAAAGAGCCGGCTTAACTCATCTCTCCTGTTAAGTTAGGAAGCTGCACCTTGCAATAGCACGGTCCATGAACCTCTGTGTTGCTCACATTGTGTTTCCTTTGCATTGACAAATTAAAATACAGTCATACCTCGGTTTAAGTATGCTTCGGTTTGAGTATTTCAGTTTAAGTACTCGGCGGACCCATCTGGAACGGATTAATCCACTTTCCATCACTTTCCATGGGAAAGTTTGCTTCAGGTTAAGTACAGACTTCCAGAACCAATTGTGTACTTAAACCGAGGTACCACTGTACTGTCATAGCAGACAGCGAGATAAAAAAACATGGTGGTTGGTTTTTGGAAGCCGAACTGCAGCAGAATGGAAACAGAGGCAAACCGATGCTGTGAGGGACAAGGGGTATCGCGAAGCCCCTCCCCTCCTGAGTTCCAGCCCAGCCCTGAGCGAGGCTGAAAAGAGGGAAAGCTCCAGCTCAAGTGGGGAAACAGGAAGTGGTGTCCAAGGCTCTGGCAGGGTAGAAGAGCCATCGTCCCAGGTGGGACAGGAAGGGGGAAGGAAGGGGGGCAGACCCGTCCCCCCAACTCCGGAATTGCGCAGAAAGCGTCGGGGGAAGAGGATGGGTCTCCCCAAGTTGTTATGCTGGCGCAAGACGCGCCAAAAGCCACTTGGAGGTTCTGATTCAAGCTGAGCAGATGTGTCTTTGTAAATAGCACCGCCATTAGCACTGTAAATACTCAGCACCAATAAAAGATAAAATGCAGAGCTGTGTAGAGTCGTTACTCTGAAGTAGCCCACTCCGGCCACCGTGACAGCAACCTCCAAGTCTTTCTGGCTACTTTGGAGCGGCCGCGATGAGCGCGCAAGACGCTGAGCAGTGGAGGCTGGAAGCCGAAGCCGCGGCACAGGAATTACAGAAATTACAGAACCTGACAGCGCAGGCACACCAGCAATTACTTGCCGCTCAGGAGGAAGCGCGAGGAACGCGGGAGGAGCTGAACAAGCTGGGAGAGCAGGTGAGAGCGAAAGATGAGACTGAGAAGCAGCTAAGGGTGATGGTGTTGGACTTACAGAAAAAACTGGATGAGGAAAGAGCTGCGAGAGGTGGGGGGGTGCCCCAGCCCCAGCTAGTCCAAGTGAGGAGGGGACAGACCCTAGTCACCAAGTTTAGCGGCGACCCGAGAGAGTACCTAGGATTTGAGACGGAGATAACTTACGCGTTGGAACTGCATGATGCAGAATTCCCAGATGACGCACACAGAGTCTCCTTTATCATAGAGCACTTGACGGGGGCTGCCCGCGAATGGGTCAGACCACTCATAGCGCAAAGGAATGATTGCATGAAGAATGCAAAATTATTTCTAGAAGCTTTAAAAATCATGTATGCAAGTGACAGTGAAATGGAAGCCACTAAAGAGGAGCTGCATAATTTAACACAAGGAAAATTGACAGTAAGAGAGTATTGGGCGAGATTCACCATGCTGGTGCACAAATTGGGGTGGGATCTGCACAGCGATCCTGTGCAGTCAGCTTTCTATCTGGGGCTGCACTCAGACGTGAAGGATGAACTAGCAAGAGGTCCTAAACCTAAGAATATGGATGAGCTGAGCAAAGCGGCGCTGGCGGTGGGGGTGAGGCAGGAATCCAGATGGAACGACAAACAAACAGCGCGCGCCAACAGACCTTGGTTCCCACGCTCCCAAGACAGATCCCACCATCCAGCCCCGCCCCAGGGCCCACCCCATGCCCAGCCCACGCCAGCCCCAGAGCCGGAACCGATGGAGATCGGAGGAGCGCGCGCGGGGGCTTTTCAAACCCCGGCGGCGCCAAGACGCAAGGAGGGAAGAGGCGGGAATTGCTTTCTCTGCAACTCCCCCCAGCATCGCGTCAGAGACTGCCCACATCGCAGGGAGTGGCAAGGAAAGGCGGGAACGGTTGTGCCTTCCCCCACTGACGCAGCACCACAGCAGGGAAACGAGACAGCCTGGCTGCAGGAGACAAGGGGCAGCAGCCAGGCGCAAGCAGCAAACAACAGCCCCAACCCACCCACCCGCACAGCGAGGAGCAGCACCAGCCCACCCACCCCCCAGAGCAGGGGTGGTTCTAGAAGTGACGCTAACGCTCCCTAATGGCTATCCCCTGACGGTCCTCGCGTTAATCGACAGTGGTGCCTCGGCCAACTTCTTCTCGAGAAACTTTGCAGAAGCGCACCAGATCCAACTTCTGCAGCTGGATTTTCCCCTGCACGTCTCCACCATAGACGGCAGGGAGTTGCTGGGAGGGGCCATCACCCACCAGACCCCCCCCCCATGAGAATGACAGTGGGAAGGCACTCAGAGACACTGGCATTCAACGTCACCACCATCTCAGACCCCCCCCATCGTCTTGGGCATGAGCTGGCTGGCGCGCCACGACCCCTCCATCAGTTGGCACCAGAGATGCATCACGTTTGGATCGGACTTTTGTCTGGAACATTGCATGCAGCGCCAACCAGGGGAGGGGCCTCCCATAGCCACGGTGGCCACCATGCACGTCAAGGGGGGTGAGGCGATACCCAAACCGTACTGGGACCTGCAGGAGGTCTTCAGCGAAGCGGAGTCCGACCACCTACCCCCTCACAGGTCCTTTGACTGTCAGATCAACCTGGTGCCAGGGGCCACGCTACCCCCAGCCAAGCTGTACGCCATGTCAGATCAGGAACTGGAGGATCTGCGTGCGTTCATAGACAAGAACCTCAGGCGGGGGTTCATCAGAGAAAGCAAGGCAGCAGGGGGCAGCCCGGTCTTCTGGGTGGACAAGAAAGACACGCAACAGCGCCGTCTTGTGGTGGATTTTAGACGCCTGAATTCAGTGACAGAGCCAGTGGCTTTCCCAATGCCCAGAGTGGACGATCTCCTGACAGCGGCACACAGGGGCAAGATCTTTACCAAGCTCGACCTGAGGGGGGCGTACAACTTGATCAGGATCCGGGAAGGCGATGAGTGGAAGACCACGATGTTCACGCCGCTGGGCTCTTTTGAATATCTGGTGATGCCCTTCGGTTTGCAAGGGGGCTCAGCATGCTTCCAGGCCTTCATGCACCACGTCCTGGGGTCCCTCCTCTTCAAGAACTGCTTGGTCTTTCTAGATGACATCCTTATCTACTCCAATGACCCGGAACAGCACGTGAAGGATGTCAGGGAGGTGTTGCAGCACCTGAAGGAGAACCACCTGTATGTGAAGCTGGAGAAGTGCAAGTTTCACACCAAGGAGGTGGACTTCCTGGGCTACAAGCTGTCAGACAAGGGGCTAGCGATGGACAAGGACAAGGTGCAGGCCATCCTGGACTGGCACAGCCCCAGGACACGCAAAGATGCCCAACGCCTACTAGGCTTCGCCAACTTCTACAGGAAGTTCATCAAGAACTTCTCTCGCGTTACGGCCCCCATCACTGACTGCCTGAGAGGCAAGCAGAAGTTCAGGTGGATACCAGAGGCGCAAGCAGCGTTCAAGAGCCTCAAGAGGGTGTTCGCCTCAGACCAGAACTTGTTCCACGTGGTGCAGGATGCGCCCCTACGCGTTGAGACAGATGCTTCAGACAAAGCTGTGGGAGCCATTTTGCTGCAACTGGATGCCAACAGAGAGTGGAGACCCTGTGCCTTCTTCTCCAGAAAGCTGACCCAGCCAGAGTGCAACTACACGGTGTTTGATAAGGAACTTCTCGCGATCCATTCTGCGTTCCAGCACTGGAGGCACTTCCTAGTGGGTGCCAAGCACCCCATTCAGGTGTGCACGGACCACAAGAACCTGGAGTTCTGGAGAACGGCCAGGGTGCTCAACCAGCGGCAGATACGGTGGGCAGAGTTCTTCTCGCACTTCAACTTCTCCATCCACTACATACCGGGGGAGCAGAATGTCAGGGCGGATGCCCTCTCCCGCAAGCCAGAGTACATGGAGGAGGAGTTGCCACCAGCACCCCGACACGTGTTTCCCCCGTCGGCATGGTCCTGCGGAGCAGCAGTGGTGAGCGAGGCAGAACTCACAGCACTGACGGCAGCAGATGAGTTCGCCACCCGCATCTTCAGAGAGCTGCGAGGGGGGAGGGAGCAAGCAAAAGACTTTGCAGAACGCAGGGGGCTGCTTTTCTACAAGGGTGCACTGTACCTGCCCACCACCCAGCTCAGAGGTAAGGTCCTCAAGCAGATGCACGACAACCCAACGGCGGGTCATTTTGGAAGGGACAAAACCACTCACTTAGTCATGAGACACTTCTGGTGGCCAGGGGTGCGGGAGGATGTTCGGGACTATGTAAAGGGCTGTGACAACTGCCAGCGAGCAAAGGTGGTCAGAGCACCACCAGCAGGGTTGCTGGAGCCATTAGCCACACCGCACAGGCCGTGGGAAGTGGTGTCCATGGACTTCATCACAGACCTGCCTTCTTCCAGGGGCAAGACCGCAGTGTTGGTGGTGGTGGACCTCATGTCCAAAATGTGCCATTTTATACCGTGTGCCAGGGCAGTCTCGGCAGAAGAGACGGCCAAACTGTTTGTTGACCACGTCTTCAGACTGCATGGATTACCTTTAAGGGTTATTTCGGATCGAGGCCGCCAATTTGTTTCCAGGTTCTGGCGGCGGCTCATGAACCTCCTGCAGGTGGAGGTCAGCTTGTCGACAGCTAGACACCCGCAGACCAATGGACAGGCGGAGAGGGTCAACGCCATTCTGCAGCAGTACCTGAGATGCTACGTCAGCCAGAGACAAACGGACTGGGTGGATCGCCTGCCACTGGCAGAATTTGCCTACAATAATGCAGTGCACGTCTCCACAGGGGTGTCGCCCTTTAAGGCCAACTATGGGCGCGACCTCAGATCTTTCCCAGAGAGGGAGGGGGAGGAGGAGGAGGAGGGCCCACAGGCAGAGGATTGGGCAGAGGAACTGGAGACGGTGCACCAGCAGCTCAGAGAACACTTGGAGAGGGCCAAGGAAGCATACAAGAAGGGGGCTGATCGCCACAGGCGACCGGGGGAGGTCATCAGGGTGGGGGACAAGGTTTGGTTGTCCTCGGAGGGCCTTCCCACCAGAGGGAGGTGCAAGAAGCTGGCACCCAGAAGGTTGGGCCCCTTTACGGTCACGCAACAGGTCAACCCGGTGGCATTCAGGTTGGCACTGCCAGAGGACATGAGGGTGCACCCAGTGTTTCATAGATCGCTGCTGTCTCCGTACAGGGAAAGTAGCAGGTTCCGAGGCAGCGAACAGCCCCCCGAGGGAGGGGGGGAGAGAGGAGGCAGGGAGCCACTCAATGAAGCAACGGCCATCCTTGATTCACGAAGGGGGGTGGGGGGCCTGGAGTACCTCATGGCATGGGAGGACGCCCCGCCATCCCAAAATGAGTGGGTCCCAGCCACCCAGATACAGGAGGAATTCTTAGTGGAATAATTCCACGCCCTCTTCCCACACAGGCCCAAGCCCTGGCACATGGAACGGGAGTGGGAGGAGGAGGAAGCACAGGAGGGGGAAAGCAGTTCACCATGGAGATGGGAAGCAGAGTTTGAGGACACGGAGGAGGAGATATGGGCATCTCCGAGGTCCATCCAGTCAGGAGAAGAGGTGGACTGGCAGCAGATTTTCACCCCCACCAGTTCTGAGGCCACAGACTTTTTGGGCTTTCCGTCTTCCCAGGAGGAAGGAGGGGGCCAACGGGACTGGGGGGAGGTGTTCACACCAACCGGCTCGGACAGCACGGAGTTTTTAGGCTTTCAGTCACCACCGACACCCGTGCAGCCTCTCGGGAGGGGAGAAGGGGGGCTTGGGAGGGGGGTGGATGTGAGGGACAAGGGGTATCGCGAAGCCCCTCCCCTCCTGAGTTCCAGCCCAGCCCTGAGCGAGGCTGAAAAGAGGGAAAGCTCCAGCTCAAGTGGGGAAACAGGAAGTGGTGTCCAAGGCTCTGGCAGGGTAGAAGAGCCATCGTCCCAGGTGGGACAGGAAGGGGGAAGGAAGGGGGGCAGACCCGTCCCCCCAACTCCGGAATTGCGCAGAAAGCGTCGGGGGAAGAGGATGGGTCTCCCCAAGTTGTTATGCTGGCGCAAGACGCGCCAAAAGCCACTTGGAGGTTCTGATTCAAGCTGAGCAGATGTGTCTTTGTAAATAGCACCGCCATTAGCACTGTAAATACTCAGCACCAATAAAAGATAAAATGCAGAGCTGTGTAGAGTCGTTACTCTGAAGTAGCCCACTCCGGCCACCGTGACAGATGCCTTCTTACATCCCTAGAAACAAGCAAATTCTACATCCTGCTCCCCCCGCCTCCATTTGGAGCCTTACATCTTCCATGTCCATCCCGCATTCCTCAAGGAAGGAACTCAGCAGGACTCCCGCGGCCTGCGAGATGGCTCGGTCTTCTACGGCCAAGTTGTCAATTGCCGTCAGCACAACTTCATTAACCTGGCTCGGCGTGAGGTGCTCCCCAAAGGCCTGGCACAAAGAAGAAAGAAGAGGGAGTTTTCTTCTGCTCCACATCTGACCACTTTTCAGTAGCCCAAACAAAGTGAAAGACATCTCCACTCTGCCTTGCGGAGGGTTGAACTAGATGACCCTCGGGGTCCCTTCCAACTCTCCAATTCGGATTCTATTTCTGTGTTTATTTAAGGAATTGGAAGATTTTACAACAAACAAAACTAAGACTCGGGTGACGCCTTGCTATTTTCAATCCCCATCTAAAGTTGCTTATGACACTGCTACAACTCCCATGATCCCTAGCTAGCAGGACCAGTGGTCAGGGATGGGGGAAGCCTGCCCTAGGTGGTGGGGGCTGCCTGAGGAGGTTGGTGGGGCAGGGCCCCATTGGCCTGAATGGACCAACCTCTGCTAACCGAGAGCTGGCTGCGGACTTAGCAAGAAACAGTCCCCAAAGCCACACCTACCTTGGCCACTTTGGAGATGTCATTGTAGAAGACTGAGGGCCCAAGGATGAAGAAGTCTTCTCTATACCATTTCACCGCATTGCCTTTCCGGTTCTTTTGCCTCATCTCCACCTTTTTAGCTAAACGGGGTCAGGGTTGGGGATATGCATGCAAAAGAACACAGCATTAGGGCTCCCTGCACAATACCTCCAGCTTTCCCACTGTAGCCAAGAAAAAGATTATCAATTTTACCTCAAAAAATATAATTCAGAACGGGGAAAGGTTCGGAAGGGGACAACCAAAAGGACTGGGGTGGCTATGGAGCTCTACGGTTGCAGCATTTGGGGGGGGGGTTCCATTTTAAAAAAGGGCGAGGAAGAGGAGATGCAATGTATGGCAAGGGGAAAGTGGAGAGAGAGAAAGCTTTTTCTCTCTCCCTCCTAACACGAGAACTGAAACTGAAGTTTCAGGATGGTCCTTCTTCTTGCAGCGCACAGCTAAACTTTGGAACTCCTTGCCACAGGAGGCATTGAAGGCCATGGACCAAGATGGCTTTCCAAGAAGATGAGGCAAATTCATGGGAGAGAAGGCTACCCAGGGCCATAGCTGCCAAGTTATCCCTTTTTTAAAGGGATTTTCCCTTATGCTGAATAGGCTTCCTCGCGAGAAAAGGGAAAACTTGGCAGCTATGCCCAGGGCTATGAGCCATGCTGGCTCTGCTCGCCTCCACGGTCAGAGGCAGCAATGCTTCTGAAGGCCAGTTGCTGGAAACCCCAGAAGGGGAAAGAGCTCTGGAGTTCAAATTCTGCTTTCCCACAGACATCTGGCCATCCCCTGTGGGAACAGGATGCTGGGCTGGGCTGGGCCACTGGTCTGGTCCAGAAGGCTTTTCTTATCTTCCTAAGCAGTGAATCCCTCCCCTCAAACTGCCCTCTCGTCTCTGGCCAATGGGGTGTTTGCATTAGGCCAGTGCTGGCACGAATTCTGGCCCTCCTGAACTCCCATCAACCCCAGCGGCAGCCAGCATGGGCAACACTCAGGGATGCTGGGAGTTGGAGCAGCCTCTGTCGGGCTACAGATCTCCCACCCTGTGGCTTGCAAGAAACACCCCCTTTCCCAGCATCCCACTCACCCATTTTGGCGATCAGTATGTAATGGAGGTGGTACAAGGCCTCCGCGGATTGCTGCCCAACCTCCTTCCCGCTGTCTGCCAGGTGCAGGGATAAAAGTGCCACCAACTGCCCCAGAAGGGGGAAATCCTGGAATATCTAGGAGGTGGAGAGACAGAGAGAGAGATGCACAGTCAGCCCTCGTCCCACAGAGCCCAGCAAGAAGCATAGAAGCCTAGAGTTGGAAGAGACCCCGAGGGCCATCCAGTCCAACCCCCTGCCAAGCAGGAAACACCATCAAAGCATTATTGACAGATGGCTGTCAAGCCTCCACTTAAAGACCTCCAAACAAGGAGACTCCACCACACTCCTTGGCAGCAAGTTCCACTGCCGAACAGCTCTTACTGTCAGGAAGTTCTTCCTAATGTTTAGGTGGAATCTTCTTTCTTGTAGTTTGAATCCATTGCCCCGTGTCCACTTCTCTGGAGCAGCAGAAAACAACCTTTCTCCCTCCTTTATATGACATCCTTTTATATATTTGAACATGGCTATCATATCACCCCTTAACCTTCTCTTCTCCAGGCTAAACATACCCAGCTCCCTAAGCCGTTCCTCATAAGGCATAGTTTCCGGGCCTTTGACCATTTTGGTTGCCCTCCTCTGGACATGTTCCAGCTTGTCAGTACCCTTCTTGAACTGTGGTGCCCAGAACTGGACACAGTATTCCAGGTGATTTCTGACCTATGTGATTTCTGACCCTGATCTATGATTCTATGATTCCCCCTTTTTGAAAATAGGGACAACATTTGCCCTCCTCCAGTCTGCTGGAACCTCGCCTGTTCTCCAGGAATTTTCAAAGATTATTGCCAGTGGTTCTGAAATCACCTCTGCCAGTTCTTTTAATACTCTTGGGTGTAGTTCATCTGGCCCTGGAGACTTGAATACATCTAAACTAGCCAAGTATTCTTGTACTACCTCCTTACTTGTTTGGGGCTGTGTTTCCCCTGCTGAATCATCTGCTCCATATTTTTCAGGTCGGGCATTGTTTTCTTTTTTGGAGAAGACTGAGGCAAAGAAGGCATTGAGGAGTTCTGCCCTTTCTCTGTCCCCTGTTTGCATTTCACCATCTTCTCCTCTAAGTGACCCCACTGTTTCCTTGTTCTTCCTTTTGCTATGGACATACCCATAAAAGCCCCTTTCGTTGCTTTTAACCTCTCTAGCAAGCCTGAGTTCATTCTGTGCTTTAGCTTTTCTGACTTTGTCTCTACACGTGCTGGCTATTTGTTTGAATTCCTCTATGGTGGTTTACCCCTTTTTCCATTTTTTGTACATATCCCTTTTAAATCTTAACTCAGTTAAAAGTTCTTTTGATAGCCAGCCTGGCTTCTTTAGGCACCGTCCATTGGTATTGCCTGAAGTTGTGCTTTTAATATCTCCCTTTTAACAAACTCCCAACCATCATGAACTCCCTTCCCTTTTAGTATTTCTGTCCATGGGATCTCGCCCAGCGTTTCCCTAAGTTTTCTGAAGTCGGCTTTCTTAAAGTCTAGGATTTGAGTCTTAGTATGCTTGGTTGTTCCTTTCTGCTGAATAATAAACTCCAGAAGAGCATGATCACTCCCACCTATTGATCCTGCCACTTCTACCCCACTAACCAGGTCATCACTATTGGTTAGGATCAGATCTAAAATGGCCGATCCTCTTGTTGCTTCTCCTACTTTCTGGACAATGAAGTTGTCTGCAAGGCCAGGGAGAAATCTGTTCGACCTTATGCTCTTGGCTGAGTTTGACATCCAACAATTATCAGGATAGTTGAAATCCCCCATTACTACTATCTCACTTCCTTTTGAATGCTTGGCCATCAGTTCCAGGAAGGCATCATCTGTGTCCTCAGTTTGGCTTGGGGATCTATAGTAAACTCCCACAATGAGATCAGTTATTTTTCTCTCCCTTAATTTTGACCCAGATACTCTCAACTTGGCTTTGAAGTTTTAAATCCTGGATCTCTTCACAGGTATACACATCCCTGACATATAACGCTACTCCTCCTCCTTTCCTGTTTGGTCTATTTCTCTGAAATAGATTGTATCCCTCTATTTCTACATTCCAATCATGAGACTCATCCCACCAGGTTTCAGTGATGCCTATTATGTCGTATTTAGTTTGCTGTACCAAGAGCTGAAGTTCATCTTGTTTATTTCCCATGCTCTGTGCATTAGTATACAGACATTGAAGACCATTGATTATTCCCCCATGTCTCTTATTTAAGGATATTTTTCTCCCCCCACTAGGTCTGCGTGCTTTTTGCTCCATTTGGTCCTTGACATTTGGATGATCATCTTCAGAACTTGATAGACTCTTACCTTCAGGACCACTGTCTCCCTCCCCCATATGTCAGTTTAAAGCCCTCCTGATGAGGTTTTTGAGTTTCATGGCAAAAACATTCCTTCCAACCCTTGTGAGGTGCAGCCCATCACTTGCCAGAAGCCCATCTTCAAGAAACTGCAGACTGTGATCTAAGAATCCAAACCGTTCCTGTTTGCACCATTTGCGAAGCCAGTTGTTCACTTCCCCTATTTTCCCCTCTCTCCCTGGGCCATGTCGTTCAACTGGGAGGACAGATGAGATGACAATTTGTGCATTTAATTGCTTCAACTTCCTGCCCAGAGCCTCATAATCACTTTTGATCTTCTGGAGGCTATGGCTTGGAGTGTCATTGGTTCCCACATGGAACAAAAGGAAGGGGTATTTGTCAGTGGGTTTTATGATTCCTTGCAGCCGTTCTGTTACATCTTTGATCTTGGCCCCGGGGAGACAGCACACCTCTCGAGACATCTGTACCCCTCAGTAGGGAATCCCCTATCACCACTAGACGCCTCTTCATAGGCTTGGTTAGGATTCTTCCATGTGCTGTCCCTTCCAAGGTTACCTGCATATTCCCAGAGGACTGACTTTACTGCTCGTCTTCATATTTCTGATCAACTGTGACGAGGGAGAGATCTTCAAATGGAGTCTGTTCTTCGTCTTCCATGTTAAGGGAGAGCACTTCAAATTGATTGTGTCGTTCTCAACACTCCGAGCGATCCCTGGGCCTTCTACTTCTATGAGTCACGTTCCTCCATACATCTGGCTCCTGTGTTGGGGAACTGACCGTCTGGCATGCTTTCAGTCGGCAAAGGTGGCAAGGGCTTTTTTTCAGTTCTGGAACCTCTCAGGTAGGCCTTGATGCCATTATAAGAGAATGAGGGAGGTGAGTTCATGGTGAGTCCTCGGGTTAAGAACTTTGCTTCAGGATGGGAACAGAAATTGCGCGGTGGAGGCGCGGTGGCAGCGGGAGGCCCCATTAGCTAAAGTGGTACCTCAGGTTTAGAACAGTTTCAGGTGAAGAACAGACCTCCAGAATGAATTAAATTCTTAACCGGAGGTACCACAGTATAGAAATGTAATACATTATAAATAAATAAATCTGAAATGGCAGCATGAAGCCTTGGTCACTCACATCAAACTCTAAATGCTGGGAAACATATTTCATGAGAAAGCCAGTGGTCTTCACAGCTCTTTCCCGCTCGTAAAGCTTTGGGGAATCTATCCAGGCATTTGTGTGCTGCGGGAGAGAAATCATCATCATCACATGGAAGGCTGAACGTGGAGTGAAGGAGGTTACTAGAGCATCTAGGATAGTTATTCGAGAGAAAAGACGTGATGCTACCATCAAAACAACAATGAACAACCGCTCTAAATTCCCAAAACAAGAGACAAAGAAGGACTTTGCACCAAAATAGCCGTTTAGTGTAATGCATAAAAGCATAGTTTTAGCATGATATAATATGTTGTACATGTACAATGTATATATTGCATAAGGCATAATTTTATTAATTACACAAACTGTAAGCATTTAGTACAATTTATACCAAGTAATTAAGTATAATGTGATGTTTTGACATAACACATCATATGAGTGGCGTTTTATTGTTTATGTTTACTTGTTTAGTACACTGTTTGCTTAATTGCTCCATATAATTTTTTGAAAACCATTGGTTTTCCATGTAAATTATCAACATGTTTTATCTTAAATAAATAAAGAGTGCAGAAAATAATAGTATGCAACTATTATTGCTCTACATAAAACCTAAAATTTATGTTTATTAGTTCACAATTTAACATACTGAGAATTAAATGAGTCTAATTCCTATGTTTTTATCGCTCGTAGTGAGGCAAAATTCCAATCTGTAGGAGCAGGGTCTAAATATTAACTGATTTGTCCCAAATTTGAAATTTGACTATGTTTATACCATACGCCTAAGATAAGATCAAGGGAGGAAACATTTGCGATTTTTTTTTAAATGACCCACCCCATTTGACGTGCTTTTGAACTGCTAGGTGGGCAGGAGCTGGGACTGAACAACGGGAGCTCACCCCGTCACGGGGATTCGAACCGCGGACGTTCTGATTGGCAAGCCCTAGGCTCTGTGGATCCCCTTGAGGGAGATTAGGGACCATGATTTGGAGGAGTTCCACCTATGCCCTTAAGATTATTGCCTGCCTTATCTGTTGGTGTTGTTTTATGCAATGTATTCCCTCAGTTTTACAACTTTGCAGGGTTCGCTCCAGTCCCCGCGTCATGGCCCATCTCGATTTCTGGTCATATCTGCCTTTGCAGTTTTGGCCCCTGGCATTGCTAACTCCTCCAATTTGGAGTATGCCCGTCTTCACGCACAGCGCACGGCCGGATGCTTGGATAGAAAGGAAGGGGGAGATGTACCGTAGTAATGGCCGCCAGGCATGAAGCACACTTCACAGCAGGGGAGGTGATGGAAGGGCCTGGCCTCCACGCGGCAGAGCACACTCCCGACCGCAGACGAGCCGCAACCGTCTGAATGCCATATGCTAGATCCGACCTTAGCTTGGCCTGTACGCCATGACCTTTCCCATGCCTTCTGCTTTCCCTGACGTCTCCCGTTGACAGTGGTCGAGGGGGAAATGAGGCAGTGGAAATGGGTGCCAAAATAACTTGATGCCATCATCCCACGGCCTCATGAGTGGAAGATGTGTAAAGGTCACAGTCGGAAATGTATCTGCCTAGCTTTGCATATTGTGCCAATCAAAGGAGCCTCTCCGTGCTCCGTGCATGGCTCACCTGCTCAACTCCTAAGCGTGTGCTTCACTTCGGCTGACCTTCCGATCGGCAAGCCCTAGGCTCAGTGGTTTAGACCACAGCGCCACCCGCGTCCCCTTGGGGGCTCCCTTACCACTAATATATCCTGCAGCGTCTCCAGAGACGGGGCCTCCGACACCAAGCTGGTGAGCATGTTTACGCAAGTGTTTACCATCTGCTGATAGAAGTCCTGAAAGGAGAGAAGCAAAAGGAATTAAAAGCTGAAGACCCCCGTGGAAATCCCATGTGCTCTGGAGCCTTGGAGTCCAGCATCCCCTTTTCAGAATGACCAATGGCCCAGTGAGCTCAACAGCACCCTCCTTCCTTGGAGGTTTTTAAGCAGAGGCTGGATGGCCACCTGTCACGATTCTATGGTTCTGCTTCTGGAGCACCTCGGGTTCCCTATGCCTGGTCCTTGGAAAAGAGGGGGGGCTGTTGTGGCAAGACTTTATTTCTGTACCAGGTGAGGGAACACCTTTTAAATGGCACACAGAATCAAGAGAATTACAGCCAGCTTCAGCAGATCCAGCTAGGGACTCCACACTAGGCTCAACTTCCTTGGGGTATCCCAAACCATTTGGCCCTAACTCTCGTCCTTGGCCCTAACCTCCATTGCCATAGCAATCAAATCTTCAGTGGGGGCTGCTGTTGTTGTTTATTGAGAAGGCCTTGTGGCAGCTGCCTCACTGCAAGAAGGGAGGTTACAGGGAAGCAGGCAAAGGGCCTTATCAGTGGTGGGGCCCACCCTGTGGAACACCCTCCTATCAGATGTCAGAGAGATACATAATTATACTTCCTTCTGAAGACATCTGAAGGCAGCCCTGCATAGGGAAGTTTTAAATATTGGATGTCTTGCTGTGTTTTAATTTGTTGGAAGTCGCTCAGAGGGGCTGGAGTAACCCAGTCTGATGGGCAGCATATACACAAACAAGCAAACAAACAAAATTAAATGCAGCCTAGGAGGGAGGCATGAGAGTCTCAAAATGCAGGCATGCAGGAATCATCCGTGGATGCATTTTAGCCAAATGCAATAAATATGGAAACCTGATTAAAATAAAAAATATACACCCAAAGTCTCTGGTTACATCATTGTGATGGGTCAAGTCGCAGGCTTCCTCAAACTCAGCCCTCCAGATGTTTTGAGACTAACTGGTAATTCCCATCATCCCTGACCACTGGTCCTGCTAGCTAGGGATCATGGGAGTTGTAGGCCAAAAACATCTGGAGGGCCGGGTTTGAGGAAGCCTGGTCAAGTGTTAAAGCCTGGCAGGATTATTTGTAGCTTACAAATAGAAGTAGAAGGTCCAGTCACCTGGGTCTTTGCTCCTTGATTCGGAGTCCCAGCTTTCATCTTGATAACCTTCCAGGAGGGCAGGGGAAAGATCTTCTTTATGCCCTCCTGTGCCAGCTGTGAGCGGAGCTGGGACACCAGCGGTGGTCTAAATGTACTGAAGAAGAAAGAGAAAGAAGGGGAGAGGAAATGATCAGCACCCAGCAGTCCAAGGGGTACAATTTCAGGGTATGGCAAGGGAAATGCCAGGAATAGGTGGGGCAGTGACCAGCTGTAGGGAGACTAGAACTACCTCCCCGTACTTACGCCATGTGGGTAATGGTCTCCATGGCCTGCTGGAGGACTGCCATTTTTGGTTCCTCTTTGATGATGTCCTGTGGTGGGGAAGCACACAGCAGCATGTCAGAGACCTGGAGGCTCCATCCCTGCCGCCACCACCACACCAAGCCCTGAATTGTGCTCCCTCTCCAGCCCAGCCCACTTGACACCTTCTTTGCAATTGGCAAGTGGGTCCTCCTAGGGGAGGAGAGTGGGCTTCCTGGACCTGGGAATCAGATCCATCTTTCCTCATAAGAACATCAGACCAGCCTTCTGGACCAGGCCAATGGCTCATCTAGTCCAGTATCCTGTTCTCACAGCGGCCAACCAGACGTCTGTGAGAAAGCAGGGAGCAGACCATGAGCACAAGAGCCCTCTCCCCGCCTGTGGCTTCATAGCAAACATGGCTGGTAGCCATCGAGAGCCCTCTCCTCCTGGGAGAACCTAGCCTCTTTTACTTAGATGCTGGTGACATCCTGCTGAGGTTGCCACAATGTAGGGCTGCCTTTCAAGAGGGTTTGGAGCAGAATGTGACCACCCAGAAAGGGTTTGGGGCCAGATGCTCAGAACCTGCAACCCTGATATTTTACCAGAGCTAGACCTAGGTAAAGGTAAAGGGACCCCTGACCATTAGGTCCAGTCATGACTGACTCTGGGGTTGCGGCGCTCATCGCCGGGAGCTGGCGTACAACTTCCAGGTCATGTGGCCAGCATGACAATGCCGCTTCTGGCGAACCAGAGCAGTGCACGGAAACACCGTTTACCTTCCCACTGGAGCGGTACCTATTTATCTACTTGCACTTTGGCGTGCTTTCGAACTGCTAGGTTGGCAGGAGCTGGGACTGAGCAATGGGAGCTCACCCCATTGTGGGGATTCAAACTGCCGACCTTCTGATCGGCAAGCCCTAGGCTCTGTGGTTTAACCCACAGCGCCACCCGAGCTAGACCTAAACACCTATTAAAAAACGCTCTAAAAAAACCCCCAGGAGATCCCCCTCTTTTTCTTTTTTACTCACAATAATGCAGGTGGTGAGCTCCGCTTTGTGCGGGAAGATGACCAATTCACCATTCGTCTGCCCAAGTGCCTTGGTGATTAGAATGGTTGTCTTCAGAAGGCACTTTTTCAGAGCTTCGTCCTAAAATAAGGGATTTTATAAAATTAAGATTGAATCAAAACCACAAGGAAACATAAAGTCACACTGACCCAAACCCTAATTCTAATCCTTACCCTTGTTGTTGTTTAGTCGTTTAGTCGTGTCCGACTCTTCGTGACCCCATGGACCAGAGCACGCCAGGCACTCCTGTCTTGCACTGCCTCCCGCAGTTTGGTCAAACTCATGTTCGTAGCTTCGAGAACACTGTCCAACCATCTTGTCCTCTGTCGTCCCCTTCTCCTAGTGCCCTCAATCTTTCCCAACATCAGGGTCTTTTCCAAGGATTCTTCTCTTCTCATGAGGTGGCCAAAGTATTGGAGCCTCAGCTTCACGATCTGTCCTTCCAGGGAGCACTCAGGGCTGATTTCCTGAAGAATGGATAGGTTTGATCTTCTTGCAGTCCATGGGACTCTCAAGAGTCTCCTCCAGCACCATAATTCAAAAGCATCAATTCTTCGGCGATCAGCCTTCTTTATGGTCCAACTCTCACTTCCATACATCACTACTGGGAAAACCATAGCTTTAACTATACGGACCTTTGTCGGCAAGGTGATGTCTCTGCTTTTTAAGATGCTGTCTAGGTTTGTCATTGCTTTTCTCCCAAGAAGCAGGCGTCTTTTAATTTCGTGACTGCTGTCACCATCTGCAGTGATCAAGGAGCCCAAGAAAGTAAAATCTCTCACTGCCTCCATTTCTTCCCCTTCTATTTGCCAGGAGGTGATGGGACCAGTGGCCATGATCTTGGTTTTTTTGATGTTGAGCTTCAGACCATATTTTGCGCTCTCCTCTTTCACCCTCATTAAAAGGTTCTTTAATTCCTCCTCGCTTTCTGCCATCAAGGTTGTGTCATCTGCATATCGGAGGTTGTTGATATTTCTTCCAGCAATCTTAATTCCGGCTTGGGATTCATCTAGTCCAGCCTTTCGCATGATGAATTCTGCATATAAGTTAAATAAGCAGGGAGACAATATACAACCTTGTCGTACTCCTTTCCCAATTTTGAACCAATCAGTTGTTCCATATCCAGTTCTAACTGTAGCTTCTTGTCCCACATAGAGATTTCTCAGGAGACAGATGAGGTGATCAGGCACTCCCATTTCTTTAAGAACTTGCCATAGTTTGCTGTGGTCGACACAGTCAAAGGCTTTTGCATAGTCAATGAAGCAGAAGTAGACGTTTTTCTGGAACTCTCTAGCTTTCTCCATAATCCAGCGCATGTTTGCTATTTGGTCTCTGGTTCCTCTGCCCTTTCGAAATCCAGCTTGCACTTCTGGGAGTTCTCGGTCCACATACTGCCTAAGCCTGCCTTGTAGAATTTTAAGCATAACCTTGCTAGCGTGTGAAATGAGCGCAATTGTGCGGTAGTTGGAGCATTCTTTGGCACTGCCCTTCTTTGGAATTGGGATGTAGACTGATCTTCTCCAATCCTCTGGCCATTGCTGAGTTTTCCAAACTTGCTGGCATATTGGGTGTAGCACCTTAACAGCATCATCTTTTAAAATTTTAAACAGTTCAGCTGGAATATCATCACTTCCACTGGCCTTGTTATTAGCAATGCTTTCTAAGGCCCATTTGACTTCACTCTCCAAGATGTCTGGCTCAAGGTCAGCAACCACACTACCTGAGGTGTACGAGACCTCCATATCTTTCTGGTATAATTCCTCTGTGTATTCTTGCCACCTCTTCTTGATGTCTTCTGCTTCTGTTAGGTCCTTACCACTTTTGTCCTTGATTATGGTAATCTTTGTACGAAATGTTCCTTTTATATCTCCAATTTTCTTGAACAGATCTCTGGTTTTCCCCATTCTATTGTTTTCCTCTATTTCTTTGCATTGCTCATTTAAGAAGACCCTCTTGTCTCTCCTTGCTGTTTTTTGGAAATCTGCATTCAGTTTCCTGTATCTTTCCCTATCTCCCTTGCATTTTGCTTGCCTCCTCTCCTCCGCTATTTGTAAGGCCTCGTTGGACAGCCATTTTGCTTTCTTGCATTTCCTTTTCCTTGGGATGGTTTTCATTGCTGCCTCCTGTATAATGTTACGAGCCTCCATCCATAGTTCTTCAGGCACTCTGTCCACCAAATCTAAATCCTTAAACCTGTTCCTCACTTCCACTGTGTATTCATAAGGGATTTGATTCAGATTGTATCTTACTGGCCCAGTGGTTTTTCCTACTTTCTTCAGTTTAAGCTGGAATTTTGCTATAAGAAGCTGATGATCTGAGTTACAGTCAGCTCCAGGTCTTGTTTTTGCTGACTGTATAGAGCTTCTCCATCTTTGGCTGCAGAGAATATAATCAATCTGATTTCGATGCTATCCATTTGGTGATATCCATGTGTAGAGTCGTCTCTTGTGTTGTTGGAATAGAGTGTTTGTGATGACCATCCTTACCCTTACACTAACCCAATCCTAAAATTAACCCTAAGCCTAACCCAGAAATGGTCTTGTTAGATAATAAAATCCAGGTAAAATTGCTGTTTTAGGGGTTGTTTTTAAAAGTCTGGAACAGATTAATCCATTTTGCATTACTTTCTATGGGAAAGCGTGCCTTGGTTTTAGAACGCTTTGGTTTTAGAACGGACTTCCGGAACGGATTAAGTTTGAGAAGCAAGGTACCACTCTAATACCCAATTTGGTCCTAGGTGTGGAGTCAGTATACCCCCCAGGCTCCAACCCTTCGGGGGATGAAGCCAGAGACTCTGCCCTAGGGCACAGTCTGGAGGCATGTGGTGCTAGGACCCTGGCGGAGCTCAGGAGGTCTGCTCAGTGCCAGGATGGTGACCACTTGGGAAACAGTGGCACACCTCCTGGAGTCCTATGACAGGAGAAAGGCAGGATGTGCTGGGTTTTTCCATGTATAAGATGGGGAATTCCAAATTAAGAAAACGGAGGGAAATTGCCCAGAGTGGCTGAGCTTTGGGGGGGGGGGAAGGTTACCCAGAGTTGTTCAGCTTTTTTAGGGGTTTTTTCCAAAAATCGCTCACCCGCCGGACCTACGCTGCCACTCGTCCGCGTCACAAAGCCCACCTATTGTCTGTCTGTTCCCTCACTGGCAGAAGCCACCAATCGCCCACCCAATTGCTGTAGCGACAGCCGATCAACACCAGCCCTTGCCGCAGCCACCAAGAACACGCACAAGAGTCGCTGACCATCTCCAGTTCCCAGCGGCATCCAATCCCACGTCCCCCCTATGCACTATCTGTGTATAAGATGACCTCCGTTTGTAAACATCATTGTTTAATTAAAAAACCCCACCTTGCCTTATACATGGAAAAGTACGGTATAGCCGAGAGAACGAACAACAGGAATCTGTGGGGAAAGGAGAGCCATACCTTCCTGGTGTTCTGGAATTGGAAGAGGAGCTCTTCCACGATGACCTCGATGAAGCGCAGCAGGTCTTCTGGCCGCGCCCCAAGAGCCACTTGGCCATAGGAAAGCATGACGGTGAGACTGCCATTCCTCTCCCCTGTCTTCTGGAGGGAAAGGGTGGCGAAAGTGAGTTTGGAAACCTTCATCGCAATAGGAGGCAAACCACCACTTAGTTGGGACCTCTTAGCAGCTGGGAAAATCTGAGTAGTCAGTAAGTTGCTGTGCATCGGCTTCTTCCTGCCTAAATGTGGATCCTGACATTTGACCCTCTTGAATTTCATTTTGTGAGTTTGGGCCCAGCAATCCAATCTGTGAAGGTTATCTTGTATCCCGATTCTGTCTTCTGCAGCACTGGCTAGCCTTCCCAGTTTGGTGTCGTCTGCAAATTTGTTGAGCATCCCCTCAATTCCTTTGTCCAGGTCATTTGTTAAAAAAACGTTGGACAACAACGGGCCCAGGACAGAACCCTGTGACACCCCACTGGTCCCTTTCCCCCCCAGGATGATGAGGAACCATGAAGGAGTTCTCTTTGGGTTCGGTCAGTCAACCAGTGAGAAGTGTAGACTGACCACTGGTGCTCTTTTCCACGGGAGCTGCTTTTTAAAAATCACAATGAACCAGGTGAATCTGCACCTCTTCTCCATAGGGAGGGTTGGGAAATGTCCTTTGTCATTTCCCAACTCACAGAAAAAATCGAGGGGCAAGACACTCCTGGGTTTCATTTCTCTTGGATGGCAGAGCACAAGAGAGTTCAGGGCTGCATTCCGATGGAACAATAAAGTCCAGAGGTCATATGTTTTGGCCTCTAGCTCCCATTGGCCTCAGCCAGCACGGCCACTGGTCAGGAGGGATGGGAGCTGCAGCCTGTAGCATCTGGAGGGCACCATTTGGGTCACCTCCGTGATAAACGATGGTTGAGGATTGTGCGAATGAGCCTTGGTCTCATCGGCTCCTGCTCCCTTCTCCACTAGCACAGTTGCAAAAAGGAGACGGGAAGCTTTTTCCTCCATGTTTAACTAACCACAGTTTAGTGATGCCCATACCAGGACACACTGCGGTTAATCTTAACAAAGGCTAACTGAAACAAGCCAACTTCTAACCATGGATTAGGAAACTGGCTCCTTTGAACAAATCACAGTGAATATTAACCATTGTCTGGGGCGTCTGAAGTAACACTTGATGGATGTTAAATGGAAGGTGTGGCATTTGCATATGAAGAGAGTGATGTAATCCCCAGTATGTGTGTGAAAGGGATAAATGTATAGCCAATGAGAACCCAGGGGCGGAGTCAACAAGAGTATAAGACAAGTCTTGGTGCGGGGGGGGGGGAGTTTAGGGGAGATGGAGGGGAGAGGGGAGGGGAGATGGAGGGGAGAAGGGAGGGGAGGGGAGATGGAGAGGGGGAGGGGAGATGGAGAGGAGAGGGGAGATGGAGAGGGGAGGGGAGATGGAGATGGAGAGGAGAGGGGAGAGGGGAGGGGAGAGGGGAGGGGAGAGGGGAAAGGAAGGGAGATGGAGAGGGGAGGGGAGATGGAGAGGGGAGGGGAGGGAAGATGGGGAGGGGAGGGGAGGGGAGATGGAGAGGGGAGGGGAGGGGAGATGGAGGGGAGAGGGGAGATGGAGAGGGGAGGGGAGATGGGAGGGGAGAGGGGAGGGGAGATGGGAGGGGAGAGGGGAGGGGAGATGGGGAGGAGAGGGGAGATGAGGAGGGGAGGGGAGAGGGGAGGGGAGGGGAGAGTGTTGTGGTTGTTGAGCTGAGGGGAGTCTGTGGGTTGGTTTAAACTTTAAGCTGTGTGAGAAAGTAAACCTGAGTCAGTGACAGTCAGCATCTGAAAGGATCCGATCAGAACCTAGGCAGTTCTGGTTGGGTGGAAGGTATAGGAAGGTATAGGACCTACGTTAATATATTGACTGAACAACATCTTTGAAACCATACGCTTGTTACTCTGTAAGAAATAAACGTAAGTTTTGCGTTCACTTTAAAACCCCTGTCAGGAAGTTACAGGGGATCCCTGTGTGATCGCCACAAGTCAGGGGCAAATGACCCCAAGGCCCCCTCAGGTTACGGAACTGTTAGATCCGCACGCAGTTACTATGCCTTTGTAATCATTAATTCACATCGTTTACAAATATATGGAGGTGAACACAGAGAGTGAGACTCAACTTTGCTTTCCTCCAAGTAGACTTATTGAAAGGAACGGGCCTAACTTAGTCATGTTCATTCAATTCAATGGGTCTACTCTAAAGCACACTTGAATGTGGCCAGCAGGCACTCCTAGAAGGCAGAAGAACCCTTGCACAAGAGCAAGTTGGGCAGCTGCCCTGCCCCGCGATGCCCCCCATCCATTTTATAAAGCTGGTTACAGCTGAAACCACCCCCCCCCTCTCTCTCTCTCTCTCTGTCAGGGGCTGATGGGAGTTCCCATTCAAAGCACACGGATGGGGAAGGGGCACCAGGCTGGGGGTGGCTGACCTCCCTCTTGCAATGCTCCCTCCTCCCTTGGCACCCTTACCTCACAGCTGGAGTGGCCAAAATCCCTCAGTGTTGTTAAGATTTCTGATGGGTGGCACTGGGAGGCCACTCCGATGGCCTCAGAAATTCCCTAGGGAGAATGATGCACATCAACATGTTGTTTTCTTTCTTCATTTATTCATTCCCTGGAAGGATTTGTAATCCACCCTCACCCCAAGGCGCCAGAGCAGAACTATGCATCATCTAAACCAGGGTGCTCCCATTTTCCATCCCAAGTGGGGGCCGCACCCTGACTTGTCGTGGGGGAGAGGGGAGCAAGGTCAAAATCGGAGACCCCCCCCCCCGGCCCACATGCTGCCTTCCCAAAGGTGAGGCAACAGGTGAGGCGCTGGGTTTGGGGAAGGAGGCGTGGGGCTCTGGCAGGACCTAGAGTAGGGCTTGGTAACCTTATTATTATTATTATTATTAATTATATTATGTATTATTTATTATTTATACCCCACCCACCTGGCTGGGTTTCCCCCGCCACTCTGGGCGGCTTCCAACAAATACCAAAATACATTAAGACCACATATTAAAAACTTCCCTAAACAGGGCTGCCTTCAGGTGTTTTCTAAATGTCAGGTCGTTGTTTATCTCCTTGACCTCCGATGGGAGGGCGTTCCACAGGGCGGGAGCCACTACCGAGAAGGCCCTCTGCCTGCTTCCCTGTAGCTTTGCTCACAAGCGGCCCACGGGGGTCGTTTGACCGCCCCCCAAGCCCCCCCTGAACCGAGCCGCCTGCTCAGTGAGTCCCTGCGTGCTGCGCAAATCCGGCACAGCGCGGGAACTCGCTTTCGCGGAGCTGGGAATTACGTCTGCGCGTGCATGCGCAGGTGCCAGAAATCACAGGCGTGCACACTCACGCCTGCCCACGATCCGTGGCAGTGAAGCAGCCCGGGCAAGGTGAGCCTTGCCGCCCCCTGAGCGAAAGCCTTCCGCCCTTCTTCCCCAAGCTGGGAAAGAGCTAACTAGGCTTTGGGAAGGAAGCTGGAAGACTGACTCCTGGACCCAAAGCCCAGCACCTCCACCCCCATCCTTCAGCGCCGAGGGCCTTCTGGCGGTTCCCTCACTGCCAGAAGCAAAGCTCCCATCGCAGGGCAAGGAGATCAACAACGACCTGACATTTAGAAAACACCTAACGGCAGCCCTGTTTAGGGAAGTTTTTAATCTGTGATATTTTAATGTATTTTGCTATTTGTTGGAAGCCGCCCAGAGTGGTGGGGGAAACCCAGCCAGGTGGGCGGGGTATAAATAAATAAATAATAATAATAATTACCCAGCTTTGAGAAGGCAGGGCAAGGGCTAACAGGTGTGCATGGGTGCCTCAAAGGTTGCTGAGGGCTGCCAAGAAAGGCATTGAGGGCGGCCACATGTGGGCTGCTCCGATCTACCCCCAAATTCAAGCAATCTGCCCCAGATATATGGAAGGCTGGAAAGTGGTTCCTACTACAGTATGTGGGCACGAAATCCTTGGAGGGTGATGTACTGTAGTTGGAGGAGTGAAGGTCACGAGCAGAGACAAATCAGGAGATAAGGACAGAGGGCTGGTGGGGTCTGGAGGGGAATGTCAGGGACTGGTGGGCAGCGCCTGGCCAGGGGGACCCCAGAGGACGACCCCTAAACCTTTGGGGAGCAGCCTGGGGGAGGGACAAGCTGGGAGGCGCTTCAAGCAGGAGGTTGGAGCCTTCAGGGAGGGTTCAGAAGGAGAAGGCTCTTCCAGGACAAGGCTGGAGGTTGAGAGTCTCAGTGGGAGCGGAGTCCCCGTCCTGCTGTTTCTCCTCCCCCCGGACACCCCACACATTCACTCACCTCTCTGTCTTTTTCCTCTTCCAGAGGCAACGCCAGCAGGAACTGCAAGTATTGGTGGACTGTCTCCTTGCTCCTGGAATCCCGTAGTTTGAGTCCGTAGTATCTATAGAGGGAATTCTAAGGGTTGGGGAAGGTTTTCGTGAGTCACAGTGAGGAGACCCCACCAAATACATGACCTGCTTTTGGAAAATCAAAGAATTTCCGTTTTACCTTCTGGAAATGTCAGGTAATGCTAAATAACAACAACAATCAAAATAATAATAAGAGATTGCAAGTACTAGACAATTGTTTTAACGATTTGTAGGCCATTTTACACATCGTTTACTTACCATGCAAAACTAAATTATATTAATTTAACCACAATCTGAATTCCCAAGTCATGTTACAATTCCCCATGGGCATCTGCTTGGCCACTGTGAGAGAAGGATGTTGGGCTGTGCAGGCCGGTGGGCTCATCCCACAGCCTCGTCTTTCGTTCTTCTGACACACTTTTGTCCTAGATTCACTAACCCCAGGTTCTTCCCGCTTTCTAAGAGAACTACAGGCAATGCCTGCACCCGCAGGTCTCCATGACTGAAATTGCGGTACACTTGTTGGGAGAACCTGAGCAGCAGAAGACCTCCTTGTATTCCCTGCGGGGAAATCCAGAAGAGGCAGAGTTGGTCGACCTGCTCAAGGAGGGAGATTGCCAAACTCTCTGCCCCCTCTCTACTCCCAAAGCTGGAAAGGGGGAGCCAATTGCTGTGGACCCTGGAGCTCAGAAGAAACCAGACCTTAGAAGCACCCTCACGCCCCATGAATGGTCTTGCTTCCCCCACAGAACCCTAAGAACCGTTGTTCAAAGCTTCTAAAAATATAAGCATTAGATCAGCGTCTCCGGATGTTTTTGCACTACAACTCCCATCTCCCCTAGCTAGCAGGACCAGTGGTCAGGGAAGATGGGAACTGGAGTTCAAAAACAGCTGGAGACCCGATTTGTATGGCCTTCTCTAGCTTGTCCCTCAGGGCCTGAGTGTGCTAAGCAGGAGTGTTGAATAGTTTGTTGAAATGTTAGGGTTCATGATTGTTCCACAGGAGGGGGCATATCCTGGCCTGGTTCTTACAGCTGTGTAGCAGTTGAGCAGGTGCTGGGAAGTGACTCACTGTCATTAGCAATTGTGAATGATACTGGGTATATAATGTGCCCTACTGTAGCCTAGGGGCGATGATTCTAGACACTACGGAAGATGTATGTTTGGAGAGTGGTTATTACGGTAAACCTTGCAAAGACCTCTTTGCGTCTCTTCAGTGCTTCCATCTGTGTGGTCTACTCTGCACGCACTCTGCGACATGCTTCAAGGAGCAATAGACCTCCCAATAGACCTCCTTGAACAACTTCTTGTGTTGGAAGTTCACCCTTCCAGCAGGAGATCATTCCAGCTTAGTCAAATCACCCAAAGAGGGAAAGGTGGAGGCTTGGCTTGCTGACGCTTACTGAGGAAGCCTGCACTCTGCACTTTGGGCTTGTCGCGGCCATTAAAGGAGTGCGGGATTAGCCCTCTGGGGAAATCCTGAGCTTTGAGAGGGGGAAAGAGGTTACGCAAGGGCTCTGCGGACCTCAGAACCCAAAGGGGCCATGGGATCTGGCCGCGCTCTTCTGCGGCTCTTCTGCGAGTCGAAGCGCTCCATCGGGAGCAGGGTTTGGGAGGCAGGATTGAGCCTTGAGCGCTAGGATCCATCGCTAGCCTCGCATAGCAAAGCCACTGGTTTCTGCTGAAAGCGGCAAGCATTCTGAGGATCAAAAGTCTAATCTGGAGCATCGAATTGGAGTTAAATTGGATAGTAATTTGGACTTTAAAGGAAGAATGGCTTTGAGACTTCTAGATCGAAGCTGGAAACCAAATTGCTGGAAGGTGAAACAAAACCTTTATGGAAAATGATTTACTTTTAGAATGGCATACAAAAGATAAGGAGATTAAGGAAGTAATGATAATATGGGCAAAAGATATGGGCTATATAATATTCAATATGAAGCTTGGTCAAAGCTATAGAATGCTGGAATGAAATTCACCACATGCATGGCATTGAAAGAAAATATAAAGAAAATGATGTATGGGTGGTATTTGACCCCAACTAAATTAGTGAAAATGTATAGAATGAGAAATAAGAATTGTGGGAAATGTAATGTTAAAGAGGGTGATTTTTACCCTATGTGGTGGATGTCTGATAAAGTTAAAGTATTTTGGGATAGTATTTATATTGAATTAAAAAAAGGTTTAGATATACCTTCCCCAAAAAACCGGAAGCGTTTTTGTTCGGGACGGTTGGGGTGGAAATGCTGTACCAAGAGTAGACAAAAATGGTTTCTGTATGCCACAATGGCAGCTAGAATTTGAATAGCTCAGAAATGGAAACAGCGGGAATTAGCGACAGTTGAAGAACGGTAGAGGAAGATGGTGGATTATGCGGAACTGGCAAAGCCGACTGGGAAAATCCGAAAGCAGAGCGACCAAGCGCTCCAGAGACAGTGGAGGAAATGTATACAAGACATAGAGAATCATTGCAGACATAGAAAGACACTAGCAGGACTGAGATAAAACTCTCAACGTTCTTTTTGGTTTGTATTGTTTTATTGTGTGTTTTCTGTCTTTTATATTGGTTTTGTTTTGTTCTGGGGGGAGGGTCAGGGCTGCCTGGGAGTGGGTCCCAGCCAACAAAATGGCTGGGGCAGGTTCCACGGGGGGGGGGGGGGGATGCACTGGGCCAACCAATCTCAGTGATCACGGGTAGGAGGAGGAGTTACGCTAAGACCAGACCACGTCATTACCGAGGAGGCAGGCTTAGTCGTTGTCTGAGGACTATCCCTGCCTCCGGGTCTGGTCTTGACCGGATGGATACTGGGATCAGCAAGGGAGACCCACATGACCTGAAGGTGCTGCTGTGCAATGCCAGGTCAATGATTCAGAAGACCACTGCCACCCATGACTTGATCGTGGGTGGAGGACTTGACCTGGCATGTGTGACAGACCTGGTTGGATGAAGCAGATGGGCCTGTCCTTGCCTCTGCTTGTCCACCAGGTTTCTCTGGGCGGGGAGGGGGGGTTGCAGTGATTTTTAGGAAGTCATTACTTAGCACCAGGCGTCCTATTGGGAAGACCCAGTTCTCTGAGTGCATGTTCTGAGTGCAAGTTGGGCAATAGGGGCAGTACAGGATTCCTTCTGGTGTACCGACCTCCCCGCTGCACCAAGGATTCCCTGCCCGAGCTGCTTCAGGTCGTGGTGGACGTTCTCCTGGAGACACCTAGCTTGGTTGTCCTAGGGGATTTTAACATCCATGCCGACACGACCTTACAAGGAGCCGCTCGGGACTTCGTGGAAAGCATGGCCTCCATGGGGCTGTCCCTGAATAAGTCTGGCCCAACTCATAGCCGTGGGCATGCCTTGGACCTGGTGTTTACCTCTATGGATGTTGGTGATCTGACACTAACGAAGTGCCATGGTGCAACTGGACTTCTCCGCGACCCTTCCCCTCTGCAGGGAGGTGGGACCGATTCGGATGGTCCGCCCCCGCCACTTAATGGATCCAAATGGTTTCCAGAGAGTGGTAGGGGATGCTTTATCCCATGTTGATGGCCTTTCAGCCGATTCCCTGGTGGCCCGCTGGAATGTGGAGTTAACCAGGGCTATTGACTGTCTGGCTTTGAAGCGCCCTCTCCGATTGCATGGAGCCCGGACAGCCCCGTGGTTTTCCACGGATCTGAGGGCAATGAAACAATTGCTCATCATGGGACTGAAACTGCCTTGGTTGCACTGCTCGATGATCTCCAGCGAGCTAAGGACAAAG
The DNA here is from genome assembly GCF_965207765.1 of Zootoca vivipara. Taxonomy (NCBI): domain Eukaryota; kingdom Metazoa; phylum Chordata; class Lepidosauria; order Squamata; family Lacertidae; genus Zootoca; species Zootoca vivipara. The sequence continues at coordinate 62,489,783 of NC_142593.1, forward strand.
GTGAGAGCTGTTTCCTAGTCCTGCTGGATCTATCAGTGGCTTTTGACACCATCGACCATAACATCCTTCTGGACCATCTAGAGGGGTTGGGAGCTGGGGGCACGATGTCACACAGTGGTTCCGCTCCTTCCTCCTGGGCCGTGTTCAGAAAGTGGTGGTGGGGGATGAGTGTTCGGACCCCTGGGATCTCACTTGTCCTCTCCCCCATGCTTTTTAACATCTACATGCAGCCGCTGGGAGAGATCATCAGGGGGTTTGGGCTGGGTGTTCATCAGTATGCGGATGATACCCAGCTCTACCTCTCTTTCAAATCAGAACCAGTGAAGGCGGTGAAGGTCCTGTGTGAGTGCCTGGAGGCGGTTGGAGGATGGATGGCAGCTAACAGATTGAGGTTGAATCCTGACCATACAGAAGTCCTGACCATACAGGGGGCAGGGAGTGGGGGGGATTCCCTGGTCCTGAATGGGGTCACTGTGCCCCTGAAGGACCAGGTGCGCAGCATGGGAGTCATTTTGGACTCACAGCTGTCCATGGAGGTGCAGGTCAATTCTGTGTCCAGGGCAGCTGTTTATCAGCTCCATCTGGTACGCAGGCTGAGACTCTACCTGCCTGCAGACTGTCTCGCCAGAGTGGTGCATGCTCTAGTTATCTCCCGCTTGGACTACTGCAATGCACTCTATGTGGGGCTCCCTTTGAAGGTGACCTGGAAACTACAACTAATCCAGAATGCGGCAGCTAGACTGGTGACTAGAAGTGGCCGCCGAGAGCACATAACACCGGTCTTGAAAGACCTACATTGGCTCCCAGTACGTTTCCGAGCACAATTAAAAGTGTTGGTGCTGACCTTTAAAGCCCTAAACGGCCTCGGTCCGGTATACCTGAAGGAGCGTCTCCACCCCCATCGTTCTGCCCGGACACTGAGGTCCAACTCCGAGGGCCTTCGGGAGGTTCCCTCGTTGCGAGAAGCCAAGTTGCAGGCAGAGAGCTTGGCAGAGCAACAGATTTTATTAAAAGGGTTGTGATATATGTTATAAAACGGTTGCAAATGGAAAACCAATTTTTAAAAAAATTTTTAAAAAAAGAGGAAAGCCTGCAGTCTGGTTGGCTTGGGAGTTCTGAGGGAGCTTTGCCTCTGAATGTTTCATTCAGTGTCTCCCTGCTATGTACAAGGCCTGTGGTAAGAAAGTCAAACTCCCCCCCCCCCAGTGTCACCGACAATACTCAGGACTTACCTTGTCAAGTCCAGGCTTGGCAGTTGTCTTGGAGACAGGTGCAACCTGGGACAAGGCAGCCGGGAAGGAAAGAAAGAAAAGTGTCATGTTTCTGGTCTAGAGAACAGTTGCCATTGATTTGCCCCTTGTCTTCTCTCCAAAAACCCCCTGCACGCCTAGAAATAGACTTCTTGCAAAAATCATTTGGAGTAAAATCCATTGCAATCAATCAATTCTTTCTTTCTTTTTTTAAAGTAACACTCCAAACAAGATTCAAGAAAGCCTCTGGACTGGGAGACACACCATTCCTTTAAAGCACTTTGTTTCCTGCCACGAACCAACAGGACCGAGGCATTCTGGCTATTGTTTTTATTATTGTTTATTAAATTTCTGTTCTGCCCTTCATCCGAAGATCACAGGGCGGTTTACAATATACTGTTGGCATTTGATGGCATACACAATGTGAGAAGATGAGCAATTAAATAGTCCTGAGATGGTATGTTTGGTGTTGTTGGGGTCAGTAAGGACTGACAAACATACCGTATATTCCGGCGTATAAGACGACTGGGCGTATAAGACGACCCCCGACTTTTGAGAAGATTTTCCTGGGTTACAAAGTAGTCTTCTACGCAGGAATATAGCATATCTACATGCTTCCAGCTACCATCCCAAACATCCCAAACAATACCAAACAGGCCCTACGTTACAGCCGCATCTGTTCCAACTCTACAGACAGAGACTCTCTCCTATGAGATCTACAGCAAACCTTTTTAGAACTCAAATATCCAGGCCCGGCTCTAGGGTTAGTCTCGGTGGCGTGGGGTGCCAGGGCGCCCGACCTGCTTGAGACGGCCCTGAAAATATCCTCCTGGTGAAGTTAAACAACAGATCAACAGAGCCAGACTGATACCCAGAGAGAACGTGCTGCAAGACAGACCCCAGAAAGAAAATAACAGAACAGCACTAGTCATCCCATACAGCTCCCAAGCGAAAACAGGACAGCTCATCCTCAGAGATCTACAACCTCTCCTAGACAATGACAGTTCTCTTTCTCAAGCTCTGGAAGGAAGACCTTTCATTGCCTACAGACAGCCACCCAATCTTAAAGAACTCCTCACCCAGAGTCTGCAATAAACCCAGATGCCAACTTTGCTGCCACATACACCCGGAGAACACCATTACTGGCCCCAACAACATCCAACATATTCCTGTCATTTTCCCACTTTTATTCCCCTCCCCCCCAAGCCGACTTTAACCTCAGATTATTTTCAGAGCAGATTGTCATTTGTAGGCTGTCTGCCCATTGCTACTTAACAACTGGGAATACCAATGAAAACCCCCCAAGAGCATCCTTTGTTCTCTTATTAATATGGGCGAGATTCAGCCAAGTTAAGCACCTGAATGTCCCATTGGTTTCTGCGGTAAAAGTAACCACATGTTGACTTTCCTGTTCCCTATGTTCTGTGAAGAAGCTGTTTTAGCAACCCTCAAATCCTTCCTTACCTACCTCCCTCCCTCCCCCCTCTCTCTTCCTCTCTCTCTCTTTCACCCCTTCCCTTCCTTCCTTCCTTCCTTCCTTCCGTCCTTCCTTCTTGAGGCTGTCCTCAAGGTCTGCTTGCTTTACAGCGAGGCGAGAGGAGGGACGGACAGGAACCCCTTCCACCCCCCCTTCCAGGTCACTGTAAAGAAAGCAAAGGGAAAAGACTGTTTTTTTCTTGTTTTCCTCCTCTAAAAACTAGGTGCGTCTTATGGGGCGAAAAATACGATGATGTTGCTTTAGAGGTATCATCTATAATGGGGAACTTTCAGAAGGAAATATTAGCCCAGATGCAATTACAACTGGACAGTTTTAAGCAAGAGATAGGGGAGGACTTAGAAAAAAACACAAAAACTGTCACAGATAAGCTGGAAACCACGGAAATATCAGTCAAAAAGTTGGAATCAAGAGCTGAAAAATCAGAAAAGGTAACCCAGAGTTTACAGGAAGAACAGGATGTTATCGAGGCTGATCTCATTTTTTGACAGAATTACAAGCCTGGTAGATGAAGGGAACGCTGTGGATGTAGCCTATCTTGATTTCAGCAAGGCCTTTGACAAGGTGCCCCATGATATTCTTGTAAAGAAGCTGGTAAAATCATCTTATTTTATTTGTTATTTGTATTTTATTTGCTATTTGACAACATACATAACCAAGACATTGGCAGACTGGATGGGGGAGAGTCAGGCATTTTTGATGGAATCAAGAGAGAATTCTGTAACAACTCTCTATTTTTTATTCTTATTTCTTTGGGGGTTTTTTAATTAAAGATTTTCTTGATTTACATTGCATATATCTTCATAAATCAAGAAAATCTTTAATAAAAAAATAGAGAGTTGTTACAGAATTCGATCTAAAAGATCACGAGAAAGAGGTCAGGCTGAAGGCTGCTGGGTAAACAGGTTTTGCATAATGCCGGCAATCATCAACATAAAAAATCTCTGACCATAATAATTATAGGGAGAGCATAAGGCAAAAGGGACAGAGGTAAAGATAGGAAAGCGAAACAAAAACCAATGTAGAGTAGGAAGAAAGTCACAGGCTTGGCAGAGCATCAGTCTAGGCTGACAAACGGAGAAATATAAGCTGTATATATGTATTTCTCTATTGATTTTGTTTTTTCTTTATGTACGTCTGCTAATTTTCTCCCCCCCCCCTTTATCTATTGTTTTGGTTTGTCTCTACATTATTGCAAAATAAAAATAATTAAAAAGAAGAAGAAGAAGAAGAAGAAGACTGCTTGGTCACATTTACTTCTAAGAAAATGAAAGACGCTATCCTGCAGAAAAGCTATGAAAGCAGTCTCTCGGTTGATGGGTCTCAATGACTAAGTACAAGGAAATCCTAAGACAGCGACAGCCGAGATACCGGTTCATAACAAATGGTCTGAAAAAAGCCAACCAATTTCCAGAAGGACTTTCCTCTAAATCTAAAGGGCAAAAACACACCAAGACCGTCGCATAGACAGCAAAGATTTTGAATTTCCTCAGATTGTATGTGTTGTGACGTGGGGTTTGTGATTTCAGCTCTCTTGACATAACATGCTGGAGACAGTTCTCTAGTAACACTTCTTTATTAAAGTGAACAGGACTGACTCTGAGGGCAGGAAGGCTACATTTATAGGGACAGGGAACTAGCTAGAAAGGGATAGATTTTGGAGGGAACAATATCAGGCAATCCCAGTGCTGCCTTTTGGAGGAAACCAAGAAGACAGAGGATCCAAATACAGCAGCTTAAATGAACCAATAGTAGCTGTACCCTCTGGAACCAAAAGGCAGTTACTTTATCCTAATGCAAATACAGACAATAATAATACAGAGATAAAATCCTTTGACTCAATACACAACAGTATGCTAAGTGTCATCCACCAGACTCAGGACTTACCCTATTATACCCAGCCTTGGATGGCTTTGGCTGGGCAGGTGGTACAGGGGCTCTCAGGCTGGAGGCAGGTGCAACCTGGAACAAGGCAGCCGGGAAGGAAAGAAAGAAAAGTGTTATGTTTCTGGTCTAGAGAACAGTTGCCATTTATTGTCTTCTCTCAAAAAACCCTGCACGGCTAGAAATAGACTTCTTGCAAAAATCATTTGGAGTAAAATCCATTGCAATCAATCAATTCTTTCTTTCTTTCTTTTTAAAGTAACACTCCAAACAAGATTCAAGAAAGCCTCTGGACTGGGAGACACACCATTCCTTTAAAGCACTTTGTTTCCTGCCATGAACCAACAGGACCGAGGCATTCTGGCTATTGTTTTTATTATTATTTATTAGATTTCTGTTCTGCCCTTCAACCAAAGATCACAGGGCGGTTTACAATATACTGTTGGCATTTGATGGCATACACAATGTGAGAAGATGAGCAATTAAATAGTCCTGAGATGGTATGTTTGGTGTTGTTGGGGCCAGTAAGGACTGACAAACATGCCGTATATTCCGGCGTATAAGACGACTGGGCGTATAAGAAGACCCCGACTTTTGAGAAGATTTTCCTGGGTTACAACGTAGTCTTCTACGCAGGAATATAGCATACCTACATGCTTCTAGCTACCATCCCAAACAATACCAAACAGGCCCTACGTTACAGCCGCATCTGTTCCAACTCTACAGACAGAGACTCTCTCCTATGAGATCTACAGCAAACCTTTTTAGAACTCAAATATCCAGGCCCGGCTCTAGGGTTAGTCTCGGTGGCGTGGGGTGCCAGGGCGCCCGACCTGCTTGAGACGGCCCTGAAAATATCCTCCTGGTGAAGTTAAACAACAGATCAACAGAGCCAGACTGATACCCAGAGAGAACGTGCTGCAAGACAGACCCCAGAAAGAAAATAACAGAACAGCACTAGTCATCCCATACAGCTCCCAAGCGAAAACAGGACAGCTCATCCTCAGAGATCTACAACCTCTCCTAGACAATGACAGTTCTCTTTCTCAAGCTCTGGAAGGAAGACCTTTCATTGCCTACAGACAGCCATCCAATCTTAAAGAACGCCTCACCCACAGCCTGCAATAAACCCAGATGCCAACTTTGCTGCCACATACACCCGGAGAACACCATTACTGGCCCCAACAACATCCAACATATTCCTGTCATTTTCCCACTTTTATTCCCCCCCCAAGCCGACTTTAACCTCAGATTATTTTCAGAGCAGATTGTCATTTGTAGGCTGTCTGCCTATTGCTACTTAACAACTGGGAATACCAATGAAACCCCCCCCCCCCCCGAGCATCAGCATCCTTTGTTCTCTTATTAATATGGGCGAGATTCAGCCAAGTTAAGCACCTGAATGTCCCATTGGTTTCTGCGCTAAAAGTAACCACATGTTAACTTTCCTATTCCCTATGTTCTGTGAAGAAGCTGTTTTAGCAACCCTCAAATCCTTCCTTACCTCCCTCCCCCCTCCCTCCCTCCCTCCCCCCTCTCTCTCTTCCTCTCTCTCTCTTTCACCCCTTCTCTTCCTTCCTTCCTTCTTGAGGCTGTCCTCAAGGTCTGCTTGCTTTACAGCGAGGCGAGAGGAGGGACGGACAGAAAATACAATGATGTTGTGTCATCTATAATGGGGAACTTTCAGAAGGAAATGTTAGCCCAGATGCAATTACAACTGGACAGTTTTAAGCAAGAGATAGGGGAGGACTTAGAAAAAAACACAAAAACTGTCACAGATAAGCTGGAAACCATGGAAATATCAGTCAAAAAGTTGGAATCAAGAGCTGAAAAATCAGAAAAGGTAACCCAGAGTTTACAGGAAGAACAGGATGTTATCGAGGCTGATCTCATTTTTTGACAGAATTACAAGCCTGGTAGATGAAGGGAACGCTGTGGATGTAGCCTATCTTGATTTCAGCAAGGCCTTTGACAAGGTGCCCCATGATATTCTTGTAAAGAAGCTGGTAAAATGCGGGCTAGACAATGCTACCATTCAGTGGATTTGTAACTGGCTGACTGACCGAACCCAAAGGGTGCTCATCAATGGCTCCTCCTCATCCTGGAGAGTAGTCTAGACTAGTGGGGTGCCACAGGGTTCTGTCTTGGGCCCAGTCTTGTTCAACATCTTTATCAATGATTTGGATGATGGGCTCGAGGGCATCCTGAGCAAGTTTGCAGATGACACCAAATTGGCTAACACCCCAGAGGACAGGATCACACTTCAGAATGACCTTAACAGATTAGACAACTGGGCCAAAGCAAACAAGATGAATTTTAACAAGGAGAAATGTAAAGTACTACACTTGGGCAAAAAAAATGAAAGGCACAAATACAGGATGGGAGACACCTGGCTTGAGAGCAGTACAAGTGAAAAGGATCTAGGAGTTTTGGTTGACCACAAACTTGACATGAGTCAGCAGTGTGATGCAGCAGCTAAAAAAGCCAATGCAATTCTGGGCTGCATCAATAGGAGTATAGCATCTAGATCAAGGGAAGTAATAGTACCACTGTATTCTGCTCTGGTCAGACCTCACCTGGGGTACTGTGTCCAGTTCTGGGCACCACAGTTCAAGAAGGATACTGACAAGCTGGAACGTGTCCAGAAGAGGGCAACCAAAATGGTCAAAGGCCTGGAAACGATGCCTTATGAGGAACAGCTTAGGGAGCTGGGTATGTTTAGCCTGGAGAAGAGAAGGTTAAAGGGTGGTATGATAGCCATGTTCAAATATATCAAAGGATGTCATATAGAGGAGGGAGAAAGGTTGTTTTCTGCTGTTCCAGAGAAGCGGACACAGAGCAATGGATTCAAACTACAAGAAAAAAGATTCCACCTAAACATTAGGAAGAACTTCCTGACAGTGAGAGCTGTTCGGCAGTGGAATTTGCTACCAAAGAGTGTGGTGGACAGCCATATGTCAAGAATGCTTTGATGGTGTTTCCTGCTTGACAGGGGGTTGGACTGGATGGCCCTTGGGGTCTCTTCCAACTCTATGATTCTAAGATTCTAAGTGAGAGGTGTTGTGTCGTGGCTTAAGAAGTCCAGATACACATCTTCAAGAGAACAGTTCTTTATTTAGGGCAAAACAGGACTGACTCTGAGGACAGGAAGGCTACATTTATAGGGACAGGGAACTAGCTAGAAAGGGATAGATTTTGGAGGGAACAATATCAGGCAATCCCAGTGCTGCCTTTTGGAGGAAACCAAGAAGACAGAGGATCCAAATACAGCAGCTTAAATGAACCAATAGTAGCTGTACCTTCTGGAACCAAAAGGCAGTTACCTTACCCTAAAGCACATAAGTGCAGATATAAAATCCTTTGACTCAATACACAACAAGAGGTCTATCAGGCAGGCAAGATCCATTTGAATTGGAGCTTGCTCTGCTTATTATGAGACAAAAATCCAATGTCCTTAGAATAAGAGATTTGCCAGAAAAGGAGGGAGAACAGGATTTGACAACATACATAACCAAGACATTGGCAGACTGGATGGGGGAGAGTCAGGCATTTTTGATGGAATCAAGAGAGAATTCTGTAACAACTCTCTATTTTTTATTCTTATTTCTTTGGGGGTTTTTTAATTAAAGATTTTCTTGATTTACATTGCATATATCTTCATAAATCAAGAAAATCTTTAATAAAAAATAGAGAGTTGTTACAGAATTCGAACTAAAAGATCACGAGAAAGAGGTCAGGCTGAAGGCTGCTGGGTAAACATAATAATTATAGGGAGAGCATAAGGCAAAAGGGACAGAGGTAAAGGTAGGAAAGCTCTTTAAGCAGAGGCTTGACAGCCATATGTCAAGGATGCTTTGATGGTGTTTCCTGCTTGGCAGGGGGTTGGACTGGATGGCCCTTGGGGTCTCTTCCAACTCTATGATTCTATGATTCTAGGTTGACAAACGGTAAAAATATAAGCTGTATATATGTATTTCTCTATTGATTTTCTTCTTCTTCATGTATGTCTGCTAATATCCCCCCCCTATATCTATTGTTTTGGTTTGTTTCTACTTTATTGCAAAATAAAAATAATTAAAAAGAAGAAGACGACGACGACTGCTTGATCACATTTACTTCTAAGAAAATGAAAGACGCTATCCTGCAGAAAAGCTATGAAAGCAGTCTCTCGGTTGATGGGTCTCAATGACTAAGTACAAGGAAATCCTAAGACAGCGACAGCCGAGATACCGGTTGATAACAAATGGTCTGAAAAAAGCCAACCAATTTCCAGAAGGACTTTCCTCTAAATCTAAAGGGCAAAAACACACCAAGACTGCTGCATAGACAGCAAAGATTTTGAATTTCCTCAGATTGCATGTGTTGTGACGTGGGGTTTGTGATTTCAGCTCTCTTGACATAACATGCTGGAGACAGTTCTCTAGTAACACTTCTTTATTAAAGTGAACAGGACTGACTCTGAGGGCAGGAAGGCTACATTTATAGGGACAGGGAACTAGCTAGAAAGGGATAGATTTTGGAGGGAACAATATCAGGCAATCCCAGTGCTGCCTTTTGGAGGAAACCAAGAAGACAGAGGATCCAAATACAGCAGCTTAAATGAACCAATAGTAGCTGTACCCTCTGGAACCAAAAGGCAGTTACTTTACCCTAATGCAAATACAGACAATAATAATACAGAGATAAAATCCTTTGCCCCTTCATGGATCAATGCCTTGTCGTGGCGAAGGGGCTTGAATAACTCAGAGAAGCTATGAGCTATGCCATGCAGGGCCACCCAAGATGGACAGGTCATAGTGGAGAGTTTTGACTAAACGTGATCCACCTGGAGAAGGAACTGGCAAGCCACTCCAGTATCCCTGCCAAGAAAACTCCATGGACAAAGACAACAGGCATATAAAAGTTATGACGCTGGAAGATGAGCCCCTCAGGTCGGAAGGCGTCCAACATGCTACTGAGGAAGAGCGGAGGACAAGTACAAGTAGATTCAGAGCTGATGAAGCGGCTGGGCCAAAGCCGAAAGGACGCTCAGTTGCGGATATGCCTGGAAGCGAAAGGAAAGTCCGATGCTGTAAAGAAAAATATTGCATAGGAACCTGGAATGTAAGAACCATGAATGGAGGTAAGCTGGATGTGGTCAAAAATGAGATGACAAGAATAAATATCGACATCCTGGGCATCAGTGAACTAAAATGGACAGGAATGGGCGAATTCAGTTCGGGTGACTATCATATCTACTACTGTGGGCAAGAATCCTGTAGTAGAAATGGAGTGGCCCTCATAGTCAACAAAAGAGTGGCAAAAGCTGTAATGGGATGCAATCTCAAAAATGACAGAATGATCTCGATACGAATCCAAGGCAGACCTTTTAACATCACAGTAATCCAAGTTTATGCACCAACTACCGGAGCTGAAGAAAGTGAAATTGACCAATTCTATGAAGACCTACAACACCTTCTAGAAATGACACCAAAGAAGGATGTTCTTCTCATTACAGGGGACTGGAATGCTAAAGTAGGGAATCAAGAGATAAAAGGAACAACTGGCAAGTTTGGCCTGGGAGTTCAAAATGAAGCAGGGCAAAGGCTAATAGAGTTCTGTCAAGAGAACAAGCTGGTCATCACAAACACTCTCTTCCAACAACACAAGAGACGACTCTACACATGGATATCACCAAATGGGCAGCATCGAAATCAGATTGATTATATTCTCTGCAGCCAAAGATGGAGAAGCTCTATACAGTCAGCAAAAACAAGACCTGGAGCTGACTGTAACTCAGCTCCAGTACCTGTTTGTACACAGGTACCTGTTTGTACACAGGTACAAACTGACATCCTCTTTCTGTCTAAATGCAAAAACCTGGACATTGTACCTAAGGGTCTTAGAATTAAGAACCCTCTTCAATCAACTTATCCCACAGAATATGCTAGAAAACTATGCCACACTTTATCTAAGAAACTGCTGAAACATCTTATCGGCGTTCTGTATTCCAAACAGAAGTTAATAAAGGAGGAACTCTCTGCACTGGACAACTCCATCAGGAATCACCCAGCCTGGCAGAAGTTCCACAAGGAAAAACAAACCATTTACCACTCTCAACTGGAGTTACTGAAGAACCAGAAAAATAAAAAACTCTGCAACCTTTCCAACCTACAGGCCACCAATCAAAACAAGATCAACAACATTGTCAATCTTTCACAGCAAACACTCAGCCCAGCTGAGGAATCCGTCCTTTCACGGGGGCTATCATTCTGCCCTGCCAAATCCCAACACATGATTCAGTTCTGCGGGGACCTGGAAGCATTTTTCCCCCACTTACGCCTGAAGGAGTATTTTCATCACACCCAAGAACAAGACAAAGTAGAACAAACTACATCCCCACAACACAACACCTCTCAACTTACTGGGGAACAACCATCAACCTCCAAACGCATCAATGAACAGAACATTGACCACCAACTACCACCGAAAAGAAGTTACACAAAAAGGGACTCCACATGGACCCCTCCTGATGGACGCAATACCACACTAGATCTGTACATCGAATGCTTCCGCCACAGAATCCAAACGGATGTGACCAGAAAACAGCATCGCTTACAACAAAATCTAAACCATGCTGAAAGGAGAGCCATAGAAAATCTCAGGAACAACCCAGATATTATAATTAAAGAGGCAGACAAGGGTGGAGCTGTCGTCATCATGAACAAAACTGATTACATCCAGGAGGCCCACAGACAACTTTCCAATACGGAGCTACCCCTACACATCCAAGAACAGATCCTCACAAACACACCAGCGGAACCTCGACCAGGAACTTTCTATCTTCTACCCAAAATACACAAACCAGGAAATCCAGGACGCCCCATCATCTCAGGTATTGGCACCATTACAGTGGGTGTTTCCGGCTATATGGACTCTGTTCTGAAACCATATGCTATCAGTGCTCCCAGCTACGTACGTGACACCACAGATTTTCTGAGGAAAATACAATCTTTGAACAATCTTCCTAACAATACTATACTAGCCACTATGGATGTGGAATCTCTATACACCAACATCCCACACAATGATGGTTTACAAGCCATAAGGAACACCATTTCAGATAAAACCACAGCGGACTTTGCTACCAAACTCTGCCACTTTGTCCTTACCCACAACCACTTCAAATTTGGTGATGACCTGTTCCTCCAGATCAGCGGCACAGCCATGGGCACCCGCATGGCCCCACAGTATGCCAACATCTTCATGGCAGATTTAGAACGTTTCCTAAACTCCTACCCACTCAAACCTCTCTTGTACCTGCGATACATTGACGATATTTTTATTATCTGGACACATGGACAACAGACCCTGGAAACCTTCCACCAGACATTCAATGACTTTCACCCCACCATCAACCTAACAATGAACCAATCTATGCAAGAAATACATTTTTTGGACACTACTATAAAAATACAGGATGGACATATAGACACCACCTTATACAGAAAACCAACTGACCAACAAACATATCTACATGCTTCTAGCTACCATCCCAAACATACCAAACAATCCATCGTATACAGCCAGGCCCTACGTTACAACCGCATCTGTTCCAACTCTACAGACAGAGAATCTCACCTAAGAGATCTACAGCAAACCTTTTTAGAACTAAAATATCCACCTGATGAAGTTAAACAGCAGATCAACAGAGCCAGACAGATACCTAGAGAGAACCTGCTGCAAGACAGACCCCAAAAAGAAAATAACAGAACACCACTAGTCATCACATACAGCTCCCAAGTTAAAACAGTACAACGCATCATCAGAGATCTACAGCCTCTCCTGGACAATGACAGCTCCCTTTCTCAAGCTCTGGGAGGAAGACCTTTCATTGCCTACAGACAGCCACCCAATCTTAAACAACTCCTCACCCACAATAACACAACCACCAGACTTAACATGGACACTGGTACCAGAGCCTGCAATAAACCCAGATGCCAACTTTGCTGCCACATACACCCGGACAACATCATTACTGGCCCCAGCAACATCCAACATGCCATCTCAGGACTATTTAATTGCTCATCTTCTAACATTGTGTATGCCATCAAATGCCAACGGTGCCCTTCAGCTCTCTATATTGGACAAACAGGCCAAACCCTACGCCAAAGGATAAATGGACATAAATCTGACATCAGGAACCAGAAGACAGAAAAACCAGTAGGAGAACACTTCAATCTCCCAGGACATTCTATACAAGATCTCAAAGTAGCTGTCTTACTACAAAAGAATTTCAGAAATAGACTGGAAAGAGAAGTTGCTGAATTACAACTTATCACCAAGCTCAAAACCATGGAGGGACCTGGTTTGAACAGAGATATCGGATTCTTATCTCATTATACATGATAAGCGATCTTCAGCCATCTCAGCCCTTGCTTTTTCATGCAAAACCATTTGCAGTCGTTTTCGGTCATCAACAGCTATCAGTCAGTCAATCACCCACTTCCACCACCCTTCTGAGTGATCTCCCCTCCCCATCCCCACCCCTCCCCACCCCTTCTCTACATAAGTGCCTGGGGACTTCTATTTCACTGTATCTGAAGAAGTGTGCATGCACACGAAAGCTCATACCAAAATAAAAACTTAGTTGGTCTTTAAGGTGCTACTGAAGGAATTTTTTTATTTTATTTTACTTCGACCCAGACCAACACGGCTACCTACCTGTAACTCAGATCATCAGCTTCTTATAGCAAAATTCCAGCTTAAACTGAAGAAAGTAGGAAAAACCACTGGGCCAGTAAGATACAATCTGAATCAAATCCCTTATGAATACACAGTGGAAGTGAGGAACAGGTTTAAGGATTTAGATTTGGTGGACAGAGTGCCTGAAGAACTATGGATGGAGGCTCGTAACATTATACAGGAGGCAGCAACGAAAACCATCCCAAGGAAAAGGAAATGCAAGAAAGCAAAATGGCTGTCCAACGAGGCCTTACAAATAGCGGAGGAGAGGAGGCAAGCAAAATGCAAGGGAGAGAGGGAAAGATACAGGAAACTGAATGCAGATTTCCAAAAAACAGCAAGGAGAGACAAGAGGGTCTTCTTAAATGAGCAATGCAAAGAAATAGAGGAAAACAATAGAATGGGGAAAACCAGAGATCTGTTCAAGAAAATTGGAGATATGAAAGGAACATTTCATACAAAGATTACCATAATCAAGGACAAAAGTGGTAAGGACCTAACAGAAGCAGAAGACATCAAGAAGAGGTGGTAAGAATACACAGAGGAATTATACCAGAAAGATATGGAGGTCTCGTACACCCCAGGTAGTGTGGTTGCTGACCTTGAGCCAGACATCTTGGAGAGTGAAGTCAAATGGGCCTTAGAAAGCACTGCTAATAACAAGGCCAGTGGAAGTGATGATATTCCAGCTGAACTATTTAAAATTTTAAAAGATGATGCTGTTAAGGTGCTACACCCAATATGCCAGCAAGTTTGGAAAACTCAGCAATGGCCAGAGGATTGGAGAAGATCAGTCTACATCCCAATTCCAAAGAAGGGCAGTGCCAAAGAATGCTCCAACTACCGCACAATTGCGCTCATTTCACACGCTAGCAAGGTTATGCTTAAAATTCTACAAGGCAGGCTTAAGCAGTATGTGGACCGAGAACTCCCAGAAGTGCAAGCTGGATTTCGAAAGGGCAGAGGAACCAGAGACCAAATAGCAAACATGCGCTGGATTATGGAGAAAGCTAGAGAGTTCCAGAAAAACGTCTACTTCTGCTTCATTGACTATGCAAAAGCCTTTGACTGTGTCGACCACAGCAAACTATGGCAAGTTCTTAAAGAAATGGGAGTGCCTGATCACCTCATCTGTCTCCTGAGAAATCTCTATGTGGGACAAGAAGCTACAGTTAGAACTGGATATGGAACAACTGATTGGTTCAAAATTGGGAAAGGAGTACGACAAGGTTGTATATTGTCTCCCTGCTTATTTAACTTATATGCAGAATTCATCATGCGAAAGGCTGGACTAGATGAATCCCAAGACGGAATTAGGATTGTCAGAAGAAATATCAACAACCTCAGATATGCAGATGACACAACCTTGATGGCAGAAAGTGAGGAGGAATTAAAGAACCTTTTAATAAGGGTGAAAGAGGAGAGCGCAAAATATGGTCTGAAGCTCAACATCAAAAAAAGATCATGGCCACTGGTTCCATCACCTCCTGGCAAATAGAAGGGGAAGAAATGGAGGCAGTGAGAGATTTTCCTTTCTTGGGTTCTATGATCACTGCAGATGGTGACAGCAGTCACAAAATTAAAAGACGCCTGCTTCTTGGGAGAAAAGCAATGAAAAACCTAGACAGCATCTTAAAAAGCAGAGACATCACCTTGCCGACAAAGATCCGTATAGTTAAAGCTATGGTTTTCCCAGTAATGATGTATGGAAGTGAGAGCTGGACCATAAAGAAGGCTGATCGCCGAAGAATTGATGCTTTTGAATTATGGTGCTGGAGGAGACTCTTGAGAGTCCCATGGACTGCAAGAAGATCAAACCTATCCATTCTGAAGGAAATCAGCCCTGAGTGCTCCCTGGAAGGACAGATCCTGAAGCTGAGGCTCCAAGACTTTGGCCACCTCATGAGAAGAGAAGAATCCTTGGAAAAGACCCTGATGTTGGGAAAGATTGAGGGCACTAGGAGAAGGGGACGTCAGAGGACAAGATGGTTGAACAGTGTTCTCGAAGCTACCAACATGAGTTTGACCAAACTGCGGGAGGCAGTGCAAGACAGGAGTGCCTGGCGTGCTATGGTCCATGGGGTCACGAAGAGTCGGACACGACTAAACGACTAAACAACAACAAAATCCTTTGACTCAATACACAACAGTATGCTAAGTGTCATCCACCAGACTCAGGACTTACCCTATTATACCCAGCCTTGGATGGCTTTGGCTGGGCAGGTGGTACAGGGGCTCTCAGGCTGGAGGCAGATGGAACCTGGAACAAGGCAGACGAGAAGGAAAGAAAGAAAAGTGTCATGTTTCTGGTCTAGAGAACAGTTGCCATTTATTTGCCCCTTGTCTTCTATCAAAAAAAACAACAAAAAACCCTGCATGCCTAGAAATAGACTTCTTGCAAAAATCATTTGGAGTAAAATCTATTGCAGTCAATTTTTTCTTTCTTTTTTTTAAGTAACACTCCAAACAAGATTCAAGAAAGCCTCTGGACTGGGAGACACACCATTCCTTTAAAGCACTTTGTTTCCTGCCATGAACGAACAGGACCTAGGCATTCTGGCTATTGTTTTTATTATTATTTATTAAATTTCTGTACTGCCCTTCATCCGAAGATCACAGGGCGGCTTACAATATAAAAACACAAAAATGCATACCATAATAACAAACAGAAACAATACCACCCCCAGTATTCTGATTTATTAAATTTATTAATATTTCTGTTGCCGCCATAAAGTATTTGCTTGCCTGCTCTGGCCAAATGCACAGGCCAGAAATAAACGATAGATTGCAAGAACTCAGGCCAAAAGAAGATGATTTCAAAAAATCTTCACAAGGTTTTATTGATTTGATGCGGAGTTTAAATGGGAATCAATCCCAATGTTGAAGGCAAATAAAGATAAATTCCAGTAAAAATCAGGACAAGGCCCTGTTTCGACTATTCTTCATCAGCAAAGATTCACAGGTCAAAGTGTACCAAGTATGTTTGCCTTGCTAGCTCAAATTGTCGAAACAGGGCCTTGTCCTGATTTTTACTGGAATTTATCTTTATTTGCCTTCAACATTGGGATTGATTCCCATTTAAACTCCACATCAAATCAATAAAACCTTGTGAAGATTTTTTGAAATCAGCTTCTTTTGGCCTGAGTTATTGCAATCTATCGTTTATTTCTGGACTTTCCCAAGAACTCCAATTTCCACTGAAATGCACAGGCCTGGCAAAGAAACTGCTCTTGAGAGCAAAGAGGAATATTGGCCATATTTGGCCCAATACAATGACAAAAACTTTTAGTGCACAATATCGGGTTCTGAAATGTTCCCAGATATCGGGAATGATCAGCTGCAGAAGTTAAAGGAAAAACACGCCACATTCCCTGCTGGGGTCCAAGTTACCCCACCAAATATCTTCTTCCGGTCTACGGATCCTGCTCTGATCGCCTTCTCTGCTTCCCCAAGGTGGCCTGGTCCTCTTTTCCAGCCCCACTCCTTCTCACCAGGGGGAAATCATCTTTTGCATCTGCAAACCAGACCTTCCTCCAAGCTGGGCTCCTGACACTTCAGGCAGAGGCAAACTCGGCCCTCCAGCTGTTTGGGGACTACAATGCCCATCACCCCTGACCACTGGGAATTGTAGTCCCCAAACAGCTGGAGGGCAGTTCCCCTCAACTTGAACATATGGTCCAGAACATTTGGAGGGCGCCAGGCTGGGGAATCCTGCTTCATGCTGTGTAACATCAGACCAGGGTGGATAAAAACCAATCATTTTTTTTTTTTTTGTATTTAGACAAAATCGGATTTCTTTGATTTCAATCGGATTTCAATTTTTTTAAAAAAATGGATGTCTATAATAACATGCTTTTGGAGGAAAAATCTTTTGAAAGATAGTTTTCTATTTAAGTTGCATTATAGCCCAAAGCCTGTTCACTGGAAAATAAGGATTTGTTTTAAGTTTTTCATATGCACTAAAATTCAGTCAAAGATTTTTTTTAAAAAAAATGTTTAACCACATCAGTTAACAAACATGAATACATTTCTTTCTTTGGAGGTCTTTACGCAGAGGCTTGACAGGTATGTCAAGAATGCTTTGATGGTGTTTCCTGCTTGGCAGGGGGTTGGACTGGATGGCCCTTGGGGTCTCTTCCAACTCTATGATTCTATGATTCTATGATTCTATATGCTATAAGCTTATTGTTTTCGTTAAATAAATTGTTTCAGTTGTTATTAAGGAAATGATTGTTTGTCTCCTTCCAATAAAGTACAGTACAGCAGAAAAGTTGCCCAAATATACACAGTTAACTTATTAAACCTCACCATAATTTCAAGATTATCTGTCTATGCATTTCTAACAGTATAACCAAATCAGAAATGTTTGGTATAACTGTAAAAACTACTCTGAAAATTTCTTCTTCCCAAAATGAAACCTTCACCTGGTTGTAAATATTAAGATTATACCAGCAAGAATGTAAAAATGCATCTCACACACACCTGGGGAGGGTACCGGAGGCGCTCCAAGATGTTTTCTAATATGTCCCTCTCCTCCATCATCTCCAAACCTGAGAGAGAGAGAGAGAGAGAGAGAGAGAGAGAGAGAGAGAGAGAGAGAGAGAGAGGTGAGTAAGGGAGGTGGACAAGAGGGGAAGGTAGCGGATTTTGCCGTATATAACCCCCCCCCCCATGTAGAAGACACCTCCTATGTTTGGGTACTCAAAATTCAGAAAATGGGGGAGATTGCCCAGACTTTTGGGGAGAGATAGCCATGAATGGCTCACCCGCAAACCAATCTCACTCTTGTCTGCCCCATTGCCATAGCAGCAGCCCATCGCCAACAACCCTTTCTTTCCAGAGCAAAGATCACCGCTGGAAATCTCCTCCTGGCGGCTACAACCAACCGCCCAACCACTGCCCCCCATGCAGAAGAGGAGCCCCCATTGGACACATGACTTCTACACACAAAAAGAGGGCAAGTTCTTTGACTGAGCGGATAGATGCATGCCGCATCTGAACAGGGATCATAGCACTGTTGTGTCTGAAGGGACCTGCGGGGTCACCTAGTCCAACCCCCAGCAATGCAGAACAGGGGAAGCCACCCAGAAGTCCCTGCTCCATGGGACACTCCTCTTCCAAAGGTGGAGTGGGAGACCCTGGCCTCAGGGCCGGCTCTAGGGGTAGGCTGGGTGGCGCGGTGCGCCAGGGCGCTAGACCGCCAGGGGCGTCGCGCCGGTGCACCCGCGGTAGCCGTGCTGCGCCCGCACTCAACAGCGACGGCAGGCCGCAGTAGCTGCGCAGCGACTGGTCCGTCCGCAACAGAGGCGCCCGCAGCACGAGGTGCCCACGGCTAGGGTGCCCGCTGCAGGCTAGGGCGCTGAGATGGACTGGGAGGACTCCATTTTGGCGCCCCTCCCCTCCCTGCCGCCGCCGCATCATTCTAACCCCTCTGTGAGCCAATAGGGCTCCAAGGGGGGGGCGGAGTTCTCCTGCTTTGAAATCGGCGCGCTTCCTCCCCCCAGCAGCAAACGGCTGGAGGAAGTGGAGCGCGCGCCTGCTGCTGCCTGCCTGCCTGCCTGCCTGGACTGGTGGCCTGGCCGTCTGGGCCTGGTGTCTGCTGCCTGCCTGAGCCTGGTGTTTGCTGCCTGCCTGGGCCGCTGCCTGCCTGAGCCTGGTGTTTGCTGCCTGGCTGGGCCGCTGCCTGCCTGAGCCTGGTGGCTGCTGCCTGGCTGGGCCGCTGCCTGCCTGAGCCTGGTGGCTGCTGCCTGGCTGGGCCGCTGCCTGGCTGGGCCTGGTGTTTGCTGCCTGCCTGGGCCGCTGCCTGCCTGAGCCTGGTGGCTGCTGCCTGACTGGGCCGCTGCCTGCCTGAGCCTGGTGGCTGCTGCCTGCCCTGCTGCCTGGAGTTCAGAGCGCCCTTGCTCCCGTCCTGTCGGATCAAGAAGGAAGGTAAGGTAAGGTACGCGGAGGCCGAGAGGCGCCCGCGGAGCTGTTTTGGGGTCCACCACCTTCAGTGCCTGCCCGCCCCCTTGGGCGCTGCTGTTTCAGGATCGCGCGCCTCCAGTACCCTGCTGCTTTGGGGCAAGTGGGGTGGTGGGGGAGTTTGTAAGGGCCAGGGGCTTTAACTGGAGAGGCGTTGCGACCCCCCCCCCCCCCGCCCCGCTCTGGGTGGCGAAGGGCTGGCTTGGGGAGGGACTGGCTTGAAGATAAAAATGGTACAACACTTCACCAAGCAGCACACTTTTTAGTACATTTTCTTGTTTCTTTCTTTCAAAAAGTCAGCCTTTTGTGTGTGTTTGTTTGTGCTTTCTGCTGGCTGCAGATGCGAAGGAAAGGTTTGCCCCTTCCACCCCCATCCCCATCAGCTAAGAAGCTTAGTAAAAAAAGGTTCCATTGGTGCTGCAATAGCAGTCAGGGGTCTCCATGGCTGTAATTAAGAAAAAACAAGAGTTTGACCCTGTCTGTATATGACTCTACGGGTTGATTGAAGGTAATGGGGAGGGGGCTCATTGGAGATGAATGAAAGGCTTGCTTGTTGGTTGTGTACTGTTGTATATGTGTGGCTGCTGGTCTGTGATCTGGATCCGTGATTCTTTGGTACCGTGCATTTGGTTGGAATGGGCATTGATTTGTACCCTCTCTTGTGAAATAGGTTCCCTGCTCCTGCATCTCTTCTCTTCTCTTCCCTGCCTGGACTTTGTTTAGTGTCAAGGACTGGATGTACCTGGTGCTGAAGGCAATTGCAGCTTGCAAAAATCATGCTTAACGATTACTTTTGCATTTTATTTTATGGCTACGTCCTAAAATAGGGGAAACACGGTATGTGTGGCGTCTGCAGAGGATTTGAAAGTGATACCAGATTCTGTGACTGTAGATTAAATATGTTTGCATGGTCCATTATCAGAGTTATAACTATGTTCATTTCTCGAGAGAAGGTGGCTCATGCTTAAGGGAGTGCTTGAGTGGGAAGAGGGCAACCAAAATGCTCAAAGGCCTGGAAACAAGGCCTTATTAGGAACGGCTTAGGGAGCTGTTCGACAGTGGAATTTGCTGCCAAGGAGTGTGGTGGACTCTCCTTCTTTGGAGGTCTTTAAGCAGAGGCTTGACAGCCATCTGTCAGGAAAGGATTGATGGTGTTTCCTGCTTGGCAGGGGGTTGGACTGGATGGCCCTTGGGGTCTCTTCCAACTCTATGATTCTATATGGAAATCTTTCATGATACGTCTTCCATTGGAGTTAAAACTGATGTTCCTTTCTAAGCACAGGGAAATTGCCCTAGTAAGACTTAATAGTACTAGTAGGATGTTTAGGATTGCAGCCCAAGGCAGGTAAATTATGTTTTCGATTCTTCCTTCTCCTTCTTCTTTTTACTTAATTAGGAAAAAAAGGGATTCGTAGGGTAATTGTTCTCCCTCCCTCCCTCTCTAATACTCTCTCTTTTCCATTCAGTCTCCTGGATCAAGCTGTAAGACTTCACCTTCCCAGCCCCTCAGTTCCTACACCAAACTTTGGCAGAAAAGGGGAGGGGGAGTCCACTTTAATCTCCACCGGTAAATGGACATTCTGGGTGAGTAATAAATCAGACACCCAGCCTCACAGGTCCTCCTCCCAAATGAAAGATGTTTATTGGAGATTGTGTTTATCCAGAAAAAGCTGTGACATGATTACCTCTGACTACATAGTTTTTTATACGCATATCTCTTTGACATCCAGCACCATCGGTTCTCTTGCTGTACTACCGGATTCTGCGCACCCAAGTCCAGACTGAGAGTTGACAACGTGCACGAGGAGGAGTCTGCCTGAACGTGGCCTTGGCCTGCCAATATCTGTTTATGCACATGTCATATTCATGTTTCTCTAATACTTTTTATTAATTTATGCAGATGGCTGATAGTAAGAAGAAACTTTCAGGATCCCAAAACAGAAAGAGAAAACATGAGAGAGAAGAAAATGTAAAGAAGTTGGCAAGTCCAATTGGATTTTTTAAAAAACAAAGTAAGTGAG
This sequence comes from Zootoca vivipara, assembly GCF_965207765.1. NCBI lineage: Eukaryota > Metazoa > Chordata > Lepidosauria > Squamata > Lacertidae > Zootoca > Zootoca vivipara. Next base: position 62,511,118 of record NC_142593.1, read on the forward strand.
CTACTTAAAGTTTCCAGATTACTTTTATGGGTGGGTTTTTGCTCTCAGAGCCACTCTTGTAATTTATGTGTATTAACCGATGCTTTTTCTGCTTTAACAGGTACATCTTCTGCAACTGTTGATGAAGAAGAGAGACCTTCAAGTACATCTTCTGCAATCGTGCATGAAGAAGAAAGACCTTCAGTAGATTTAGAACAGGCATCCCCAAACTTCGGCCCTCCAGATGTTTTGGACTACATTTCCCATCTTCCCCGGCCACTGGTCCTGTTAGCTTGGGATCATGGGAGTTGTAGGCCAAAACATCTGGAGGGCCGCAGTTTGGGGATGCCTGATTTAGAACATCATTCTGCATGTATTCAAGAAGCCTCTATATCTGCATTTGCAGCTGAATCTTCCGCAACATCTGAGACTCCCCTGGAAGTGACATTTGATGATGATGCAAGGGGTGATCCTTCGTTGTGGCCGAAAATTCTCCCAGACAAGAGAAGAGTGCAGGACACCTATTGTCCATTAAAAAAAGCATAGATTTAAAGAAGAATTTAATGAAAGGGAAAACTGTAGATGCCTTAAATCAAGCCAGAATAGAACGTGAGAAGAAAAGGTGGACAGCTGTTTTAGAGAGAATAATTGTGCTAATTGATTTTTTGGCGATCCAAAATTTGGCATTTAGAGGAAAGACTGAAACTTTGTTTCATTCAGATAATGGTAATTTCTTAAAATTAGTCGAAAAAGTTGCTCTGTTTAGCAGAACATATTGCACAAATTGAAAATGCTCACAACCGCATGCCTCATTATCTGGGGCATAAGATCCAAAACGAACTGATCAATATAATAGGAGAAAGAATTAAGATGACCATTGTTAATCTTTTGAAGCAATCTAAATACTTTTCCATTATTTTGGATTGCACTCCTGATGTATCACACGAGGAACAACTTTCTGTTGTGGTTCGGTTTGTACACCTTGACACAGTTACAAAAAAGGCTGAGGTGAGAGAACATTTTTTAGGCTTTGTCCCAGCTGATGACACTACAGGACAAGCACTAGCAAGGGTTTTGTTACATTTTTTAAAAAATCCTTCAATATTGAATTAGACGACACGTGAGGGCAAGGATATGATAATGCTGCAAATATGAAAGGGAAAAATATAGGCCTCCAAAGAAAAATCTTGGATTTAAATCCACGTGCCTTTTACGTTCCTTGTGCTGCTCACAGCCTCAATTTAGTAGTTAATGATGCTGCTAAAAGCTCAATGGAAGTGTCTCTAATTTTCCCCCCATTGTTCAAGAAATATATGTGTTCTTTTCCAGATCGACAACACGTTGGCAAATTTTCTTGAAACAGATGCCCACTTTCACTTTAAAACCATTATCAAACACGCGATGGGAAAGTAGAGTAGTAGAGGCATTGAAAACACTTCGTTTTGATATGGTGAAGGTTTACAACGCCTTATATTCTATTTATTCAGATGACAAGAAAGATTGTGACACAAGGAACATGGCAAGTTCATTGATGTTGAAACTGAAGTCTTTCAAATTCATTTGTTCTTTAGTAACGTGGTACAACATATTAGTGAAAATTGATGGTATAAGTAAAATCTTACAAAAGTCTGATGTCGTTCTTTCGGAAGCAGTTAAAATGATAGAGCTGGTCAAGAGTAACTAAGCTAGAGCAATAGCTGAGGAAATAGAATGCGAAGCCATATTTACAAGCACTGCACGTCCACGTCCCATAAAAAGGTTTTTCGATTATGAGCATAAAGATAAAGATAAAGGGACCCCTGACCATTAGGTCCAGTCATGAACGACTCTGGGGTTGCGCGCTCATCTCGCATTATTGGCCGAGGGAGCCAGCGTATAGCTTCCAGGTCATGTGACTCATGACAAAGCTGCTTCTGGCAAACCAGAGCAGCACATGGAAACGCCATTTACCTTCCCGCTGTAGCGGTTCCTATTTATCTACTTGTATTTTGACGTGCTTTCGAACTGCTAGGTTGGCAGGAGCTGGGACCAAGCAACGGGAGCTCACCCCGTCACAGGGATTCGAACTGCCGACCTTCTGATCAGCAAGCCCTAGGCTCAGTGGTTTAACCACAGCGCCACCTGGGTCCCTCGATTATGAGCATACTGATGAGCAAATTGCAGATCCACAGAAGAACTTTAAAGTAAATTTTTATTTTTATTTGTTTGACTTGGCAATCACAAAAGTAAATGAAAGATTTGAACTGTTAAGTGAACACAACAATAATTTTTCACTTTTGCAAAATATAGACAAATGGAGACAATTAGGGACAGGCCAGAAAAGAGAACGGTGTTTAAATTTGCTACAGAAATTGACTGCCGAAAGTGGGGCTGATATACCGGTAGACGCAGAAGATTTATTTCATGAGCTGGAAATATTGTCAATTGTTTTCAATGCAGACACAGCTCCGGTGGATGTTTTGAATTATATATATTCAAATAATTTGATGACTGCATTTCCAAACTTGTCCATATCCCATCGCATATATTTAACATTACCAGTGACAGTAGCCGAAGGTGAAAGATCTTTTTCGAAATTGAAAATAATAAAATAGTGTTGCTGTGCATTAGTCTGTCAAATGGAGGGTAATCGCCCCCCTTCATATTTTTTTTATTACCTGGATAAATATTTGGAATGTCTTTTTGCAATGGGGTTTTTCTCGGTGGAGGGGTAGAGGGCTTTGACCGTGGAATCTGTGGGATGTTTTGTGAGATTTTACAGGTTTCGGGTTGGTGAGGAGGGTTGATGGTTCTTTGGGGTGGGGGGATTGTTGGGGGAGGGATTTCTTGGGTGTGGGGTGTTTGAAATGGGGTTGGCTGGGGGGGAAGGGGGGCAGAGGAGTCAGGGGTGTGGGGTGGGTGGGGGTGTTGAAAGGTATAGGGCTGTTTTCCTGGTAGCTGTGGTTTTGGAGATGTGCAATGATATGTCCAACATATTTTGTGTTTTGATAAAGTTGGGGTCAAATTTATGACAAAAACCTTGAATTTCTGTGTGGAGTGTGTTTTACTTTGAGGGGTGGTTTGGGGACCTCGGCACACAATAAATGGGCAACAAAAACAGTTTGTTTCCTTTCCCCAAGCAGAGATAAGATGTCAGTGGTGTCAGCTCCCTAAAAAGGTCAGCAACCCTGGGAAATTGGGGGTTTGGGGGGCGCCGGAGGGATCTTCGCCCCACGGCGCCAGATAGGCTTCAGGCAGCCCTGCCTGGCCTCATAGGAGGCAGGTCTTGCCAAGGGGAACCCAACAGGGATCTGCTTCTACCTACTCACCTGGGAAGAGTGGCCCAGAAGCCTTGCGGCTTTTCTGGGCCAGCTCTGGGAGGACCAGCGGGGCCTGAGGCTTCCTCCTGGCCTCTGCTGTTACTTGAGGCCCCACCAGGCTGGGGAGGTGCTCAGGCTGCGGCGGAGGCTGCGGCGGAGGCTGCGGCGGAGGCTGCTGCGGAGGCTGCGGCGGCGGCCCCTCCTCCGGGCTGATTTTATTTTTTTTATTTTTTCTGAATAAAAAAGTCATCCTGCAAGAAAGAAAGGAAACGGCCCGCCTAAGTCAATGGAAAGTAATTTCAATTAATATTTATAAAGATAATTATGGGGGGGGGGAATCTAGAATGGAATAAAAAGGAATCTAGAAAGATGGAGTAGGATGGATTTATCATTATTAGGAAGAATAATGGGGTTGCTGTAAAGGTTAGCAACAGCCAGTTTGATTTTACCTTCTTTGGAGGTCTTTAAGCGGAGGCTTGACAGGCATATGTCAAGAATGCTTTGATGGTGTTTCCTGCTTGGCAGGGGGTTGGACTGGATGGCCCTTGGGGTCTCTTCCAAGTCGATGATGATTCTATGAACACAGACCTCTGCCTTCTGCCTCCCAAACATGCGCACAGGCAGAAAGCTCGATGGTATTCCTGCCAGTGGAGCCCAGCGGAAGGTGCTGAAGGGCAGCTATCTGAGGACGGGTCTGAGTTAGCTGGGAATCTCCCAGCTGGTGCTGCAAGCCCTATCCCTCTGCCAGGGCTCTCAAGTTGGCACAGGAATTGGGCTCATAGAATCATAGAATCCTAGAGTTGGAAGAGACCACAAGGGCCATCCAGTCCAACCCCCTGCCAAGGAAGGAAGGAAGGAAGGAAGGAAGTCAATTGATTTCGGCCATTGGCCCATATCAAACAGCAATTCAACATAAAACAGCCAAAGCAATACCAATTTTACAATTTAGGCAATACCAGCTTAACAACCATTAATAATCAGTTGAGATCAATAAAATTACTCCATATATTGAATAAAATAATCTATCTATCTAAAACTTGGTTAAGATCTATCAGATAATTTTAGTTTACAGCATAGTTTTGACTCCTCTCAGTAATTCTTAGTTTTTAATTGAACTATCAAAATCGTGCAGTGATCCGCTTCTCTTCTTATGAAATAAGACGTTAATCAGGAATCTAGCGACCATAAGGGATCTGCTCGGTTCATCATCATTCAATAAATAAATTAATTTGGTTTCCTGCGTCTCGTCAGCAATTCTCGATAATAGTGGATACAGGAATCTGGACCGAGCAGCCGAATGAACTGGGCAACAAAAAAGTATGTGGTGTAGAGATTCTACAAAGCCACTGTTACAGTCGCATAGCAGGGAGATCTGGCCATTGGAGAATCTGTTACCCATAACATTTGATGGAAAAGCATTGAACCTGGCCTTTATAAAGGCATACCTATGCGTCGCCACAGATAAAGTTGTTAGATAATATGGTAATTTCATTTGTTGTTGTTGTTTAGTCGTTTAGTCGTGTCCGACTCTTCGTGACCCCATGGACCATAGCACGCCAGGCACTCCTGTCTTGCACTGCCTCCCGCAATTTGGTCAAACTCATGTTCGTAGCTTCGAGAACACTGTCCAACCATCTTGTCCTCTGTCTTCCACTTCTCCTAGTGCCCTCAATCTTTCCCAACATCAGGGTCTTTTCCAAGGATTCTTCTCTTCTCATGAGGTGGCCAAAGTATTGGAGCCTCAGCTTCACGATCTGTCCTTCCAGGGAGCACTCAGGGCTGATTTCCTTCAGAATGGATAGGTTTGATCTTCTTGCAGTCCATGGGACTCTCAAGAGTCTCCTCCAGCACCATAATTCAAAAGCATCAATTCTTCGGCGATCAGCCTTCTTTATGGTCCAGCTCTCACTTCCATACATCACTACTGGGAAAACCATAGCTTTAACTATACGGACCTTTGTCGGCAAGGTGATGTCTCTGCTTTTTAAGATGCTGTCTAGGTTTGTCATTGCTTTTCTCCCAAGAAGCAGGCGTCTTTTAATTTCGTGACTGCTGTCACCATCTGCAGTGATCAAGGAGCCCAAGAAAGTAAAATCTCTCACTGCCTCCATTTCTTCCCCTTCTATTTGCCAGGAGGTGATGGGACCAGTGGCCATGATCTTGGTTTTTTTGATGTTGAGCTTCAGACCATATTTTGCGCTCTCCTCTTTCACCCTCATTAAAAGGTTCTTTAATTCCTCCTCGCTTTCTGCCATCAAGGTTGTGTCATCTGCATATCTGAGGTTGTTGATATTTCTTCCGGCAATCTTAATTCCGGCTTGGGATTCATCTAGTCCAGCCTTTCGCATGATGAATTCTGCATATAAGTTAAATAAGCAGGGAGACAATATACAACCTTGTCGTACTCCTTTCCCAATTTTGAACCACTCAGTTGTTCCATATCCAGTTCTAACTGTAGCTTCTTGTCCCACATAGAGATTTCTCAGGAGACAGATGAGGTGATCAGGCACTCCCATTTCTTTAAGAACTTGCCATAGTTTGCTGTGGTCGACACAGTCAAAGGCTTTTGCATAGTCAATGAAGCAGAAGTAGACGTTTTTCTGGAACTCTCTAGCTTTCTCCATAATCCAGCGCATGTTTGCTATTTGGTCTCTGGTTCCTCTGCCCTTTCGAAATCCAGCTTGCACTTCTGGGAGTTCTCGGTCCACATACTGCCTAAGCCTGCCTTGTAGAATTTGAAGCATAACCTTGCTAGCGTGTGAAATGAGCGCAATTGTGCGGTAGTTGGAGCATTCTTTGGCACTGCCCTTCTTTGGAATTGGGATGTAGACTGATCTTCTCCAATCCTCTGGCCATTGCTGAGTTTTCCAAACTTGCTGGCATATTGGGTGTAGCACCTTAACAGCATCATCTTTTAAAATTTTAAATAGTTCAGCTGGAATATCATCACTTCCACTGGCCTTGTTATTAGCAGTGCTTTCTAAGGCCCATTTGACTTCACTCTCCAAGATGTCTGGCTCAAGGTCAGCAACCACACTACCTGGGGTGTACGAGACCTCCATATCTTTCTGGTATAATTCCTCTGTGTATTCTTGCCACCTCTTCTTGATGTCTTCTGCTTCTGTTAGGTCCTTACCACTATAATTTCATTGAGGGTGTTAAACCAAGATTTATCGGAGAACAGGTGCCACAGCCCATCAAGGTATTGGACTGGATATCAATCTCCTTTAGTTTTTGAGTGACAGCTCTCGTGGCTGAGACTAAGTCCAATTCCAATAGTTCAAATGGAGATAGCCCAAGGGACACAAGTTTCGAGTGTATTACCTTTGCCCAAGGGCTGGGGAAATCATCTCTCCAGAGACACTGAATCAGGTGGAGATTGGGGAGTCTATGCCATAATGCCAACCAGTAACTGAATATACATTTCCATAGAGTGTTTTCTAATGATGTAACATTAAGTTCCAGGCATATAGCAGAGTTGCTTACACACCGGGGTAGTTTTAGTAACCTTCTCAGAAACTGGTTTTGGATTACTTCCAAAGAGAGTAAATTTACAGAGGACCCCCTAATGGGATTGCGTATGCTAATGTCGCAATCACCTTGACATTGAAAACTTTTAGCGCGGATGGAACGTGGGCAGCTCTGTCTGAAAAGAAAAAGCGCCAAGGAAAGGGCTTTAGTTCTGTTTGATGCAAAGGAAAGATGGGCCCTCCAGCCCATATTATTTTGTAAAAAGACACCCAAATACTGAAATTTGAAGACCTGCTCAATAGATTTTCCATCTATGCTCCAGTTATAGGTTCTCCGGCTTTTTGAGAAAATTAAGACTTTGGATTTGGCATGGTTTATTGTAAGAAAATTGGACCAAATTTTTTTAGTGCTCTCCTAAGAGCGACTCTTGTGAAGGATAGGATCACTGCATCGTCTGCATAGAGTAAAAGAGGACAATGATATTGGGCAAGGCGTGGGGCATGAATAGTTTCCTGTGATTCTATCAAAGGCATCCTCATATCGCTGATAAAAAGATTAAGAAGAAATGGGGTGAGGATACATCCTTGGCGCACTCCTCTATTAATAGGTACTGAATTTGTGAGGTCGCCAGCCAGGGTAAGTCTCACCCTGGCAGCTGACCCATTATGCAGTTGAGTTAATGAAATAGAGGACTTCATACATTTCTTTTTCTACTGCCCCATTTATGAGCCAATAAGATCTAAGCTCCTCCTCTTGATCCCGTCCACCATTACATCTAAGGAAGACTGTTTGAAATCGCTTCTTGTGGACGCAAATCCCCAAATTTCATGTGGGGTGGCAATCTTCATAGTGCAGGCTCTGAAACTCAGGGCTACCCTGACAAGGTAGTGTGTCCTATGCCTGGACCTGTTTTAATGCTCTCTTTTATATATATATTTAACTCAATGTGTCGAGCCTATTTTGGGCTATTTTATGCTTCACATATATCCGCATATTAGATTTTTGGCGCTGGCACCTAAACCTTTGCATCATTGTCTTAGGGTAATTTAAATGCTATTACGCCAGCAATATCGCCTTGAATTATGTTTTGTTGCTTGTCTCTGGCATTTTTGTATTGTTTTATTTTGCTATGGCTGTATGCTAATGCAATAAAGATTTGATCTAGGCAGTTGAGTTATCAGCCACAAAAGCCTTTTGTCAATTCCCCATCGGGCTAGTTTCTCCCACAATAGTTCTCTGGGAATACTGTCAAATGTGGCCTTTAAATCAATAAAGGCTGCACAAAGTTGGCCTCTGTTTGGGGAAGAGTATTTCCGGGCTAGATGGTATAACACTAGCACATGATCAGTAGTTGACTGATTCGGTCTAAATCCAGCCTGTTCCGAGCTGATCAGATTATTATCTTGGGCCCATTTGGTAAGCTTGGTTAGCAGAAATCGTGCATAGATTTTCCCGATTATTGACAGTAAGCTGATGTTCCTGTAGTTCCCTGGATCCTCTGGTGCCCCCTTTTTGTAGATTGGAGTGATGATGATGATTGCATCCTTCCATATTTTTGGTACTTTGCCACTGTTGTTAATGGCATCAAATATAGTAGCCAGAACTTTTGCCCACCAATCTGCATGGGCTTTTATGGCTTCAGCCGGAATCTTTGCCTATTTTGAGTTTCAGCCGGATCAATGGGTGGCCAGAGGGGAAGGTGATCATCAAGACCATCCTTTCAATTAGGATTAATGTCTGGTAGAGTAAAGTAGCTCCTTAGGAAGGATTCCCAGACTGGGGCTGGGATAACTGTTAAGGGGTATCTTCTAGATTTACTGTTGACCAAAAGCCAAAATTGACAGGAATTGCGAGGCCGCTAAAGTGCTTGCCTATGGTTTGATTGCCATTCCTGTTTGTACTCATTATAAATATTAGAGAGAAGTTGTCTAGCCTGTTTGCATCTAGTATTAAACCATGGGGCACCTGTCTTGTGGTGGGCCCAATTTACCTAATGGGTAGGAACTGTAAAGAAAGACGTAAGGTCATCCAACAGGTTGGAAAATAGATTGATAATTTGATCACGTTCACATGAAATTGAACCGAAGGCGGAGTAGGTTTGTAATATCGCCTGTTGAAAGAAATCGGAATATTTTTTCGCCTGTGTTACAGACCATTTTATGCCTTTTACTCTTGTTGCAGCATTTATACCCATATATATAGGGTGCCTTCCCTCTGCCGGGGCCCAGTCTACCAGTATTGACATTTTGGCAACCAGGGGAAGATGGTCATTTAACAGCACATTTCCAACTTTAAAATAGGAAAATTTAGGATATGCATCTTTTGATACAATTAAATAATCCAGAACGCTATTTGTTGATGAACTTAAGTGAGTAAATTCACCCGGCACGTCCGGGGGACAGTTCCCATTGAAAATTATTAGATTCAAACATAAAATCAGATGATAGAGAAGGGTGCCCGCTACATTTACTCTAGTGCCTTTGGATTTTCCATGAGCGTGGTGGGAGAAATCAATAATCTGGTGGTCAGGTGTAATCCACCCTTTGGCCTTGCTAAGTGACTCCCAGTTATCAGCGATACGCGCATTAAAATCGCCTCCCATCACCGAGGGGATGTTTGGATATTTAGTGTAACAGAAGGTAAGATGGTCTTCCAAAATTTCCCATCTGGAATGTAAATCCGCAACTTGACCTCCTGGTGGAAAATAGACATTTGTAACTACTAACTGAAATTTACTACTTGAAATCAGACCCGTGATCGCGTAGGGTGGAGAGGATTTTACAAGGGTGAGTTTGGCGTGTAATTTTAAAGAGATTGCTATAGCCAGGCCTCCTTTAGCGCGGCCACCTTTAGAGGACGGGCATGCAGGCAGTAAAATAAGTTCGTATCCATTGATTTCTATTAACGCATCTTCCCAAGTTTCCTATAAAAGGCTTACCTGGAATAGGTTCATAAATTTTAGGAATTCAGGGTCTGATTTCTTCCCCCTCCACCCTGCAATATTCCAACATAGGAATGAAAGCAACGGGTGGTCTGACTGGGAGTTTAATGGTCAGAGGGGGGGGGGTCGGGGGTCGGGATTTAATGAATTTCCAGTTCTGGTAATGATTTATTTTTGTTGAGTGGAAATGTATTGTAAAATTCGGTATGAGGGATTTTTTTTTGTATTTTTAATATGTATTCTATTTTTGAAAAGAAGCAATAAAGATTCTTTTAAAAAAAATGAATTTCCAGTTCTAAAAAATTTCAGGTAATGTTCCTCTGGGGCAAAAGAGATGTTACACCTCTGTTCAGGAAGGACAAATTTTCTAGGTGGTTTGCAGTAATAGCATGACCGCTCGTTACACTAGAGGTAGGTTTTTGTCTCGGCTTGTTTGTTTCCCCACAGTCACTAGACTTACTGGCCGGGTGGTTACTCAAAGAAAAAGGAATTAAATCAGTATTGGCGATGGTCATAGGCAATTTCTCCTGCACTGGGCGCAAGATTTTATTTATGCGTCCCAATGGATCTTCTGTCATATCTAATCCCAAGTCAGTTCTTGCCCCGGTGGGTCCCTCCTTGAGATGACATGAGGACCTAGAGTCTCTTGGCTGGCTTCAATGCATAGGAGTGGGACCCTGCTGGAGATCTAAGATGTTGGTTAGGGCGAGGACTCGAGCTCAGGCATTGATGAAGGTGTTGATATATTATTTAGACTGTGATGCTCCCTCGAGGTCGTAAAGAATCAAGATTTATTAATGGAGGTAATTGGGGTACCGCCTGGCTAACCTTCGACAGATCAGGTATTTGCTGAATCTCTGAAATCAGCCTATTGGTCGCAGTTTGGGGCAATGGGCTGAACTGAAGCAGGTCTGCTGCTCCTCAGAGCACCTGGGGGCTGGCATAGCCTTATTGTCTATCCGGCTCTTTGTCTGGATCAATTGTGCTCCAAGTTTGTCAAGTTTGCCTATTATTTCAGTCTGTTCTTGTGGTTGTAAATCATCGAAAGAGGTAATTCCGGCACCTTCTTCGATAGATGCATTAGGATTTCCAGGTCTGTCCTCCATCTGTGGACTAGAGGAAGCCATGTCTAGTTCTTGTTGTTGAGGGGGAAACTCTTTCCTTGATAGCGTTAGATTGTTTACGTTTGGTGATATTACCTCCCTCGTTTTTAAGAATAAGGGTTTTATCATATTATCAGTAAAAACTCTAGTGGGTATGATTTTCCTCCTGATTAGGTTCTGTTTCTGTCTTAGCATTTTAGAGGGGATCACTGGAGACGGAAATGCCCAAATAACTTTATAAAAACCATTTTGTTGTAGTAATGGTAATATGGCATAAAGATCAATTTGTTGAATATTTATCTTCAAAATCTTACTTAAGCTAAGTTTAACTCCCATCATAATCATAGAGTTGGAAGAGACCTCAAGGACCATCCAGTCCAACCCCCTGCCAAGTAGGAAGCACCATCAAAGCATTTCTGACAGATGGCCGTCAGGCCTCCGCTTAAAGACCTCCAAAGAAGGAGACTCCACCACACTCCTTGGCAGCAAGTTCCACTGCCGAACAGCTCTTACTGTCAGGAAGTTCTTCCTAATGTTTAGGTGGAATCTTCTTTCTTGTCGTTTGAATCCATTGCTCCGTGTCCGCGATGTGGCATCTGAGCCACACTGACCAGTGCTAGGCTTGACCAAAGTTTGGTCAAACTCCATCTTAACTGTAAAACTCCATTCTAGTGCAAACCTCCATTTCACATATGCAGCTTAGATACATCTCTCAGCTTGGTTCGAAAATAGTATGTCCCTCACGCTTGAGTGCTCCGTCACGCATAAGCCAAGAACACCTGTTACATCTGGCCGACCCGAAACTAGAGGAGCTTGACCGCAAAGATACCTAAGTTTAGAGATATGCAAAGTGATGTCCAGCTCCTTAGATGCAATAATAGTTATTGTTCAGCACCACCTAGTGGAGTAGGCAAAGGGCTTTGTAGTTTGAAATTAATAAGTCAGACTACATTCTGATTGGCTAAAGACATACTGCATATGGCTGGGGTAAGGGGCAGACCTTTATCCCAGATACAGCGCCAACGGACAGTGAGTTGCCATGTACTCCAGCCTCCTTATTCCCTAGCTCACAACGTGGGCCTAATGCAACCCGGGGCACACAAACCCGGTCTCACACCCCTAGTTCCCAATCACGGGGTTCAGGTTCTCAGTCCTCATTGGAGTGGCAGGGGGGGTCCATAGTGCCGGACGTAAAATTTGCTATGGATACAGACACCGACATTATCCTGGGGTCCCATTTCTCAAATACAAAGTGTGAGAAGATTTTAAATGGCGATTATATCGATATTTTCACACTATTGCACCTCGCGCAAATGTTGGGGAAAGGGGAAAAGAGGAAGCAATACGGCAGGCGTAGGTATAGGACCCCACGCGCCGATCACATGTTCGAAAATTGGAAGGAGGGCATTCACATTTGGGCAGCTGTGATCTCTGCTGTGTATCCCAAAAGGTCAATGCATTTACTGGCGTATATAGCCGATGTGTGGTTGGCTTATGCTATGGCGGGGGAGGCAGCGGCCCTTAACTATGATAATAATAATAATAATAATAATAATAATAATAATAATAATTTATTATTTATACCCCGCCCATCTGGCTGGGTTTCCACAGCCACTCTGGGCGGCTTCCAACAGAAAAATAAAACACAGTAATCTATTAAACATTAAAAGCCTCCCTGAACAGGGCTGCCTTCAGATGTCTTCTGAAAGTCTGGTAGTTGTTTTCCTCTTTGACATCTGTTGGGAGGGCGTTCCACAGGCCAGGCGCCACTACCGAGAAGGCCCTCTGCCTAGTTCCCTGCAACTTGGCTTCTCGCAACAAGGGAACCGCCAGAAGGCCTTCGGTGCTGGATCTCAGCGTCCAGGCAGAATGATGGAGGTGGAGACGCTCCCTCAGGTATACTGGACCGGAGCCATTTAGGGCTTTAAAGGTCAGCACCAACACTTTGAATTGTGCTCGGAAATGTACTGGGAGCCAATGTAGATCTTTCAAGACCGGTGTTATGTGGTCTTGGCGGCCGCTCCCAGTCACCAGTCTAGCTGCCGCATTCTGGATTAGTTGTAGTTTCCGAGTCACCTTCAAACGTAGCCCCACGTAGAGCGCATTGCAGTTGTCCAAGCAGGAGATAACTAGAGCGTGCACCACTCTTGCTAGACAGTCTGCAGGCAGGTAGGGTCTCAGCCTGCGTACCAGATGGAGCTGATAGACAGCTCCCCTGGACACAGAATTGACCTGCACCTCCATGGACAGCTGTGAGTCCAGAATGACTCCCAGGCTGCGCACCTGGTCCTCCAGGGGCACAGTTACCCCGTTCAGAACCAGGGAATCCTCCACACCTTCCCGCCTCCTGTCCCCCACGAACAGTACTTCTGTCTTGTCAGGATTCAACCCCAATCTGTTAGCCGCCATCCATCCTCCAACCGCCTCCAAGCACTCACACAGGACCTTCACCGCCATCACTGGTTCTGATTTGAAAGAGAGGTAGAGCTGGGTATCGTCCGCATACTGATGAACACCCAGCCTGAACACTCATCTCCCACCACCACTTTCTGAACACGGCCCAGGAGGAAGGAGCGGAACCACTGCATGACAGTGCCCCCAGCTCCCAACCCCTCTAGACGGTCCAGAAGGATGTTATGGTCGATGGTGTCAAAAGCCACTGAGAGATCCAGCAGAACTAGGAAACAGCTCTCACCTTTGTCCTTAGCCCGCCGGAGATCATCGACCAGTGCGACCAAGGCAGTTTCAGTCCCATGATGAGGCCTGAATCCCGACTGGAAGGGATCCAAATGGTCCGCTTCTTCCAGGCGTGCTTGGAGTTGTTCAGCCACCACTCGCTCAATCACCTTGCCCAAGAAGGGAAGAATTGAGACTGGGCGATAGTTGGCCATATTAGCCGCATCTAAAGATGTTTTTTTTTAAGAAGCGGTTTAATGACCGCCTCTTTCAGCGGGGCTGGGAATACTCCCTCATAGAGGGAAGCATTTACCACCCTGCGGAACCCATCGCCCAGCCCTTCCCGGCTAGCTTTTATTAGCCAGGATGGGCAAAGGTCAAGGAGACAGGTGGTTGGTTTCACTCATCCAAGCAGCCTGTCCACATCCTCGGAGGTAACAGATTGAAATTGATCCCATGAAGAGCCTTTGGTGAGTCGGAGCCAATATGGCGTCGTTAGCAGCAGCCCCGTTCTGAGCTCCGCGTTAGTAATGTGGTTTTATCAGTTTTTATCAATTCTTATTAACTTTCTATCAGTCTCCAAGGCTTACAAACCTTATTATTTTTAACCTGAATTTGGTTTGGCAATTTACAACTAGCTATTAAATCCACAAAGCCGCTTATCAGAAGATACTCCTTCCTGGGAGGACGCCAAGAAAGAAGGAGAAAGAAGGAGCGGCTGAATATCCAAGAAACTAAAGGCAAGTTCTGCTTCACAATTATCCCCCGGCACAAGCCCTTTTGTTGTTGTTGTTTAGTCGTTTCCGACTCTTCGTGACCCCATGGACCATAGCAGGCCAGGCACTCCTGTCTTGCACTGCCTCCCGCAGTTTGGTCAAACTCATGTTCGTAGCTTTGAGAACACTGTTCAACCATCTCGTCCTCTGTCGTCCCCTTCTCCTAGTTCCCTCCATCTTTCCCAACATCAGGGTCTTTTCCAAGGATTCTTCTCTTCTCATGAGGTGGCCAAAGTATTGGAGCCTCAGCTTCACAATCTGTCCTTCCAGTGAGCACTCAGGGCTGATTTCCTTAAGAATGGATAGGTTTGATCTTCTTGCAGTCCATGGGACTCTCAAGAGTCTCCTCCAGCACCACAATTCAAAAGCATCAATTCTTCGGCGATCAGCCTTCTTTATGGTCCAGCTCTCACTTCCATACATCACTACTGGGAAAACCATAGCTTTAACTATACAGACCTTTGTCGGCAAGGTGATGTCTCTGCTTTTTAAGATGCTGTCTAGGTTTGTCATTGCTTTTCTCCCAAGAAGCAGGCGTCTTTTAATTTCGTGACTGCTGTCACCATCTGCAGTGATCAAGGAGCCCAAGAAGGTGAAACCTCTCACTGCCTCCATTTCTTCCCCTTCTATTTGCCAGGAGGTGATGGGACCAGTGGCCATGATCTTTTTTTGATGTTGAGCTTCAGACCATATTTTGCGCTCCGCTCTCCTCTTTCACCCTCATTAAAAGGTTCTTTAATTCCTCCTCACTTTCTGCCATCAAGGTTGTGTCATCTGCATATCTGAGGTTGTTGATATTTCTTCCGGCAATCTTAATTCCGGCTTGGGATTCATCTAGTCCAGCCTTTCACATGATGAATTCTGCATATAAGTTAAATAAGCAGGGAGACAATATACAACCTTGTCGTACTCCTTTCCCAATTTTGAACCAATCAGTTGTTCCATATCCAGTTCTAACTGTAGCTTCTTGTCCCACATAGAGATTTCTCAGGAGACAGATGAGGTGATCAGGCACTCCCATTTCTTTAAGAACTTGCCATAGTTTGCTGTGGTCGACACAGTCAAAGGCTTTTGCATAGTCAATGAAGCAGAAGTAGACGTTTTTCTGGAACTCTCTAGCTTTCTCCATAATCCAGCGCATGTTTGCTATTTGGTCTCTGGTTCCTCTGCCCTTTCGAAATCCAGCTTGCACTTCTGGGAGTTCTCGGTCCACATACTGCCTAAGCCTGCCTTGTAGAATTTTAAGCATAACCTTGCTAGCGTGTGAAATGAGCGCAATTGTGCGG
This sequence comes from Zootoca vivipara, assembly GCF_965207765.1. Classification (NCBI taxonomy): domain Eukaryota; kingdom Metazoa; phylum Chordata; class Lepidosauria; order Squamata; family Lacertidae; genus Zootoca; species Zootoca vivipara. The sequence continues at coordinate 62,526,649 of NC_142593.1, forward strand.
TAGTTGGAGCATTCTTTGGCACTGCCCTTCTTTGGAATTGGGATGTAGACTGATCTTCTCCAATCCTCTGGCCATTGCTGAGTTTTCCAAACTTGCTGGCATATTGGGTGTAGCACCTTAACAGCATCATCTTTTAAAATTTTAAATAGTTCAGCTGGAATATCATCACTTCCACTGGCCTTGTTATTAGCAGTGCTTTCTAAGGCCCATTTGACTTCACTCTCCAAGATGTCTGGCTCAAGGTCAGCAACCACACTACCTGGGGTGTACGAGACCTCCATATCTTTCTGGTATAATTCCTCTGTGTATTCTTGCCACCTCTTCTTGATGTCTTCTGCTTCTGTTAGGTCCTTACCACTTTTGTCCTTGATTATGGTAATCTTTGTACGAAATGTTCCTTTCATGTCTCCAATTTTCTTGAAACAAGCCCTTTTACTCTGCTGCAACAAACCCTCCTGATTTAATAGCCAGTTACAACACCTCTGAGGGTCTATGAGGGTATTGGAGACAGTCTCAGCATTTTCTGCTTGTATATATAAGGGGGAAGGCTCCATAGGACAGCAAGCATCAGAAGCCTTAAGCTGAGAACTTAAGGTGGAAAGTTGGGAGCAATAACCCTGGAGGCTCTAACAAGCTGAGGGACAAGCATGAAACCTTGCATGTAAAACAAGCCGTAGCCTGAGATTTAAAGTCAGGAAACTGGAAGACAAGCATAATCTGTCACGTCTGCTCGGGATCGACTTAAGTGAAGGGGGAGGAAAAAGTTAAAAAAAACTGGGACTAAGAGACTCTAGCAAACTGCTCCCAATTACCTCTTTTTCCATACTAAATATGGTCTTCCCAAGAAAGAACTACATGGACCTGGGAATTGCGCCAATATCACCTCAGGGGGAGTTGGAGCCCCGAAGGAAGCAAAGTAAAATCACCAATTATTTCCCTCATAAAGAAGGGAATAAGAATCCACAGTGTGAGAGCACCCTAAAAGAAGTCGCCCCTACTGTGTTGGATTGGTCAATACAATGCAAAGAGTTACAAACCGATCATGAAAGCCCAAATTACTCCATGAGCTGGGCACAGGAACTTGCCCTAGCTGAGATCGACATGACGAGTAATTCCCCTAACTCCAATGACCTCAATCTTCAAAAATCAACTCAGAATCTCAGGAAAAACCAGCAAGGCCCTCAGCCTACAGCGAATGCCCACAGTATAGAAGAGAAGGGTGATCAGCTACATGACCAAATACATCAGATACGCACAGACCTCCACAATATAAAAAATTTCCTAGCTGTAACAAATGGCCTACTCCTGACGCTTGTGGAGAATTTAAAACAGGCAAAAACAGTCACAGGCCAGACACTGGACCCAGTCGCTAGAATCCACATACCACGTAAAAAGAACTCACGCAAAAGAAAACCGGAACCCAAGATGAAGAAAACTAAAAACATCAAAAAATTTAAGCCGCCTAGTGTTGTGTATTGAGTCAAAGGATTTTATCTCTGTATTATTATTGTCTGTATTTGCATTAGGGTAAAGTAACTGCCTTTTGGTTCCAGAGGGTACAGCTACTATTGGTTCATTGAAGCTGCTGTATTTGGATCCTCTGTCTTCTTGGTTTCCTCCAAAAGGCAGCACTGGGATTGCCTGATATTGTTCCCTCCAAAATGTATCCCTTTCTAGCTAGTTCCCTGTCCCTATAAATGTAGCCTTCCTGCCCTCAGAGTCAGTCCTGTTCACTTTAATAAAGAACTGTTACTAGAGAACTGTCTCCAGCATGTTATGTCAAGAGAGCTGAAATCACAAACCCCACGTCACAACACCTAGAAGAACTCAACATATCAGCAAAAAACAGTGGCAGAAACTCTTCAACTTATTATCTTCACCTCTTATATCCACAAAAAAACCCAAAGCGCAAGGCACCAAAGACAAGAAAGACTCACCACAGACCAAACCCCTCCCCATATGTGAAAATAATTCCTCAAGTACGCTCAAAGAAATAAACCCTTCCATGGCTGTTCTTCCCTTGTGTTCGCCCAGCCTGACAAAAGCAACCAAACCACACTTGGATGCTCCCGTCGCGAACCCACCTAGGGCCCCTGTCGTAACTGTAAACAGAAGCAAGTTGGGGATTTCTAACATAGACGGGAACTCGCTGGAATTCCAAGCCCCCTGCATAAAGGGGAAATGGACCCTGGTCCTAAGCCCGGAAAAGATTGTATTCGCGAACTATCCAAAACCGCTGGGCCCTTGCTCAGGGACAGACCGTGCGAGGCACCTGTTGTCTATTATAAACAGCATTTTACCTGGGGCAGTTAAAGCAGCCGATTTAGTCAGTATAGGCTATCTATATCAAGATGGATATTCGGTACGCGCCCTGATCACTTTCACAGATCATAACCTGGTTAATTTCATCTTTAGAACAAGAAATCTATTTTTAAAGAAAGGAATAGATTTATTAAGAATCTTTGAAAATAGAGCCCCGCTAACCTCCCTATTGGCGGCCAAGGGGGAAGGGAGACCAGGAACGGAGGAACAAAATGTCAGAGCGCACATGCAACAAAACCAGTGCCTAGGGCACCAGCAGGAAGACTTAGCCCCTCCTGAGACACAACTTTATTCGAACGACAGAGACGACTCTTTCTCCGCAGATGAACATGCTTTAATAAATCGGTTTTGGTCACTGCAGATGCCAGCCCAAAAGGAGATCCTAGATAGACTGGACACTCTGAGAAGCAGACTGGTTAAAAAGGAGGCCCATGTTGAGACTAGGGAAGGCTCACACATACGGCCTATATCCCCCAAGTGCCTAGTGGGCAAGAGGACAGTGGGAGGCTCCTTTAAACGTGTAGATTCGGAATACCAACTGCAGCCCCCGTTGGTGTATGGTAAGGCTGAATTAAACCAGACTGTGACATCCCCGAGTACTTGGCTCAGTTATCAAAAACTCTCTCCAAATGAAACAGCTAAAACCCTCCCTTTAAGTCTCCAAGAGCCAAGGATAATCATCCCTCTATGCAGCAGGTGCCTATTGACAAACTTAATGGGAGTGTTTTTTTAGATGTAAAGGGGTTACTGGACACCGTGGATTCCACAAATTTACATCATGGGGGGACAGAGAATTAAAGCTGTTGTCCTGGAATATTGCAGGGTGGCGCGCTAAGAAAAACAATCAACAACTTGCAATGATCTTTAAACGATTTGATATCATCCTCCTGCAGGAGACCTGGCATAGCGACCCCATTCTGTTGAATGGCTACACTTGTCACTCCCTATATGCTACTCCATCTGTAAGGGGAGGCAGGCCTAGTGGAGGATTAGCCAGTTTTATCTCCACAGAGTTGGAACATTCCTTAAAAGCCCTCCCAAATTGCAATTCCCTAGCCACGGCAGTCCTACTTAAATTCAAGAGAGATGCACTTGTACTGGTCAATGTCTACCTGCCCCCTTGCCAAAAAAAAAACTATAGTTAAAGCTAACTGGGCAGAGCTAGAGGCTTTCCTAGAGTCCATAGAATCTTCCCACCCTTCTACACCGATTATAATCGGGGGGACTTTAACACCCGTATGGGAATTGATGATAACAATCTTTACAGCCAATATAATCAGATTCAGGACCTTGAAAGTTCAACTGAGGCAGGTGTTACAAGACTTTCCAAAGATAGTACATGCAACTTTTCGGGGTTACGCCTAGCCCAGGTCGCAAAAAGAAGGGAGCTGATGATATTAAATGGTAGTAAGGAAGAAGATCGTCCAGGGGAGTATGGATGTGAGGGACAAGGGATACAGGGAAGTCCCTCCCATCTTAAGTTCTAGCCCATCCCCAAGCGCTGGGGAGAGCAGGGAGAGCTCTGCCTCCAGCGGAGAGTCAGGAAGTGGTGTCCGAGGCTCAGGCAAGGTTGCGGAGCCCATGCCCCAGGTGGGACAGGAAGGTGTGAGCACGGGGGGAAGGCCAATTCCCCCAATTCCGGAATTGCGACGCAAACGTAGGGGGAAGAGGTTGGGTCTCCCAAAGCTTCTTTGCTGGAAGAAAACGCGCCAATCTCCATTCGGAGGTTCTGACACCTCACCGTAAGCAAGGGAAGTAATAGTACCACTGTATTCTGCTCTAGTCAGACCTCACCTGGAGTATTGTGTCCAGTTCTGGGCACCACAGTTCAAGAAGGATACTGATAAGCTGGAACGTGTCCAGAAGAGGGCAACCAAAATGGTCAAAGGCCTGGAAATGATGCCTTATGAGGAATGGCTTAGGGAGCTGGGTATGTTTAGCCTGGAGAAGAGAAGGTTAAGGGGTGATATGATAACCATGTTCAAATATATAAAAGGATGTCATATAAAGGAGGGAGAAAGGTTGTTTTCTGCTGCTCCAGAGAAGCGGACACGGAGCAACGGATTCAAACTACAAGAAAGAAAATTCCACCTAAACATTAGGAAGAACTTCCTGACAGTAAGAGCTGTTCGGCAGTGGAATTTGCTGCCAAGGAGTGTGGTGGAGTCTCCTTCTTTGGAGGTCTTTAAGCAGAGGCTTGACAGCCATCTGTCAGGAATGCTTTGATGGTGTTTCCTGCTTGGCAGGGGGTTGGACTGGATGGCCCTTGTGGTCTCTTCCAACTCTATGATTCTATTCTATGATTCTATAAGCATGTATATAGATCGTTCTGACCACTGTAAATAATCAGCACTTAAACTATGCGCTGGAACTGCATGCAGCGGAATTCCCAGATGACGCGCACAGAGTCTCCTTTATTATAGAGCATTTGACGGGGGCCGCCTGCGAATGGGTCAGACCGCTCATCGCGCAAAAAAATGATTGCATGAAGAACGGAAAACTATTTTTAGAAGCTTTAAAAATAATGTACGCTAGTGACAGTGAAATGGAAGCCACAAAAGAAGAGCTTCATAACTTAACACAAGGAAAATTAACAGTTAGAGAGTACTGGGCGAGATTCACCATGCTGGTGCACAAACTGGGGTGGGATCTGCACAGTGATCCAGTGAAATCAGCTTTCTATCTGGGCTTGCACCCAGACGTTAAGGATGAACTGGCGAGAGGTCCAAAACCGCGGACTATGGATGAGTTGAGCAAAGCTGCGCTAGCGGTGGGGGTGAGACAGGAATCCAGATGGAATGACAAACAAATGACGCGCGCAGCAAAACCTTGGTTCCCACGCTCCCAGGACAGACCTCATCACCAAACCCCACCCCAGGGCCCACCCCAAGCCCCGCCCAGACCTAGCCCAGAGCCGGAACCGATGGAGATCGGAGGAGCGCGCGCGCGGGCTTTTCAAACCCCGGCACCACAGAAACGCAAAGAGGGGAGGGGAGGAAACTGCTTTTTGTGCCACTCCCCCAGTCGCCTCGTCAGGAATTGTCCGCATCGCCGGGAATGGCAGGGAAGGGCGGGAACTGTTATGCCTGCCCCCACAGACTCAACGCAACAGCAGGGAAACGAGACAGCCTGGCTGCAGGAGACAAGGGGCAGCAGCCAGGCGCAATCGGCGGAAACCAGCCCCCTCCCTCCCTCCCTTCCACAGAGGGGCAGCGCCAGCCCACACCCCCCAGAGCAGGGGTGGTTCTAGAAGTGACTCTGACACTCCCTAATGGGTACCCACTGACGGTTTTAGCGTTAATCGACTCGGGGGCGTCTGCCAATTTTTTTTCAAGAAATTTTGCGGAAGCACACCAGATCCAACTGCTGCAGCTGGACTTTCCCCTGCACGTCTCCACCATTGACGGCAGGGAGTTACTGGGAGGGGTCATCACCCACCAGACCCCCCCCCCCATGAGAATGACAGTAGGAAGGCACTCAGAGACACTGGCTTTCAACGTCACCACCATCTCAGACCCCCCCCCCCATAGTGCTAGGAATGAGCTGGCTAGCACGCCACGACCCATCCATAAGCTGGCACCAGAGATGCATTACATTTGGGTCTGACTTTTGTCTGGAACATTGCATGCAGCGCCAACCAGGGGAGGGGCCACCGATAGCCACGGTGGCCACCATGCACGTTAAGGGGGGAGAGGCGATTCCCAAACAGTACTGGGACCTACAGGAGGTCTTCAGCGAAGCGGAATCCGACCACCTGCCACCGCACAGGTCCTTTGATTGTCAGATAAACCTGATACCGGGGGCAACGCTACCCCCAGCCAAGCTGTACTCCATGTCAGACCAGGAACTGGAGGATCTGAGGGAGTTCATCGACAAGAACCTCAAGCGGGGGTTCATCAGAGAAAGCAAGGCAGCAGGGGGCAGCCCGGTCTTCTGGGTGGACAAGAAAGACACGCAACAGCGCCGTCTGGTGGTGGATTTTAGACGCCTGAACAGCATGACAGAACCAGTGGCGTTTCCAATGCCCAGAGTGGACGATCTGTTGACAGCAGCGTGCAGGGGCAAGATATTCACCAAGCTCGATCTAAGGGGAGCGTACAACTTAATCAGGATCAGGGAAGGTGATGAGTGGAAGACCACGATGTTCACGCCTCTGGGATCGTTTGAATACCTGGTGATGCCCTTCGGTTTGCAAGGGGGCTCGGCATGCTTCCAGGCCTTCATGCACCACGTCCTGGGGTCCCTCCTCTTCAAGAACTGCTTGGTCTTCCTAGATGACATCCTTATATACTCCCAGGACCCAGTGCAGCATGTGAAGGATGTCAGGGAGGTGTTGCAGCGCCTGAAGGAGCACCAACTGTATGTGAAGCTGGAGAAGTGCAAGTTTCACACCAAGGAGGTGGACTTCCTGGGCTACAAGCTGTCAGACAAGGGGCTAGCGATGGATAAGGACAAGGTGCAGGCCATCCTGGACTGGCACAGCCCCAGGACGCACAAAGATGCCCAACGCCTACTAGGCTTCGCCAACTTCTACAGGAAGTTCATCAAGAACTTCTCTCGAGTTACGGCTCCCATCACTGACTGCCTGAGAGGCAAGCAGAAGTTCAGGTGGACACAGGAGGCGCAGGCAGCGTTTGAAAGCCTCAAGAGGGTGTTCGCCTCAGACCAGAACCTGTTCCATGTGGTACAGCACGCGCCACTGCGCATCAAAACTGACGCTTCAGACCGCGCGGTGGGAGCCATTTTACTGCAACTGGATGCCAACAGAGAGTGGAGACCCTGTGCCTTTTTCTCCAGAAAGCTGACCCAGCCAGAGCGCCTATAATTTTGTGTCGAAGTTTCAAGTAGGACATAACACCGAAAGCGACCATCCCCCACTAATTTTAGAGCTCGATGGCCCATCGTTTAACAAACCCACGGCTAATCTTTACTACCACCCCACCATTAATCTGGGATTACCGGCCCCTAGAAGAATTAAATGGACTCCCATGCTCAATATAGAGCTAACTCATCTCCTCCACTCGGAAGAAGTGAAGACCATCTACTCAGCCATTGTATCAGCTAACGCTGGGGAAAAGGCCCTGGATTTGTTCAACGAGTTATTAGCAAGATTAAAGACCTTCCTAACAACTGAGATACTTAAGTCTGCTACAAAGCGGGCAAAGGATCAAGAGAGATGGTTTGATATGGACAAGCAAGGAAACGTCTGAGATCAACCTATCGAAATTACAGAAACACCAGAGCACCCTCGTTATTTACAGCTTACGTCTATTTAAGGCAAAACTATAAACAGCTATTAAAGGGGGAAAAACAAAAAGCTGAGAGATCGGCCTGGTGTAAGTTAGTGAAGGCCTCGAATGAGAAAGACACAACCTCCTTCTGGTGTAATAGGTTTAATAGGTTTTATCGGTAACCATATCTGTATTGTATTTTTGTTGGTGTTTGTCCTTTTGATGCTATGGCCGGTCGGCTATGCAAATAAAGTTTGATTTGATTTGATCCCATGAAACATGACTAGACAGGGCTCCAACACTCTCCCGCCCCCGCCCTGCTCCCACGGTGCAGTCTACCTCCCTCCGAATCTGAGCGACTTTATCTGCAAAAAAAACTTTGCAAAAGCATTGCAGGAGATATTGGGGTCCCTATCAGGCCCCGATGACGAAGGTGATTCGGATAGATTGCTTCAGAAACCTTCCATGGGCACCCTAGGGAGCAGCCTCTGGGCAGAATAGATATTAACAAATCACTGTCCATGGCCTTTCCCCCCATAAAGCTTCAACCTTTAAAAACACTCCTTGACCTTTATCCCGATAGAAGTGCAGCAAAATACCTGTGGGATGGCTTCTCAGTAGGCTTTAGAATTCCAGTTCATACCCCACCCTTTACGGGTAACCCACCTAATCAGAAATCCGTCCGGGAGAGTCCCAACATAGCTCTCTAGAAAATTAATAAGGAAATCGTAGCAGGGCGGGTGGCCGGTCCTTTCTCAGTAAGAGAAGGAAGTACTAACGCTCTTTTTTAAAGAGACACTGCTAAGTAGGAACACGGGGATCACGGCCGCGCTAGCGGCTAGCTCACCTACTCCTTGTATGCTGGCTTGGCAAAAAGACCGGGTAAACGGCGCGGCAGCAGCAGCCCCAGCTGAGGCTCACGATCGACCCCACGGCAGGAATAAGCACGTTGAAGCACGTTGCGGGGAGGCAGCCGCCTCGACCCAGCAACCTCGGCAAAGCGGCTAGATAAGCGGCACAGAAGCAGCAGCCCCGGCTGAGCTTCACGGTTGTCCCCAAGGCTAGCAGAAGCACGTTGCTGGAAGACGCACGTTGCGGGGAGGCAGCTGCCTCGACCCAGCAATCTCCGTATGAACGAAGAAGGGGGGGCCGCGGCTTCCTAAGCGGCAAGAGGAGCTGTTTCCAGGGGACCGCGGCTTCCTGAAAAGCAAGGTTTTTTAGCACGGCTGCAGCACAGGCAATCTATCCGGCGGCAGGAGAAGAGGCGGCCCTGATGAAGCAGCAGAAGAGACAGCCCGAATAAGAAAGCGCTGGAGCTTCGTCGGCGGTCTGGCGAAAGGCGCACTGAAGCCTCGGTCCCGGGGCGCCGCGATCCCGCCGGCGGCAGTAGGAGAGGCGCCCGTATAAGGAGCTAATCGCAAGCGCGCTGGGGAGCGATGGCGTGTCAGCGGCTGCAGCAGAAAAAGAAAAGGCCGGCACCCAGAGCTCCGAGGTCGCGCTGGGGCTGGCGGTCAAGCTGGCGGCTGCAGCGGCGGACCGTCGTAGGAGAAATTCGACCTAAATTTAACCTAAGAAACAAGGAGAAAATTAATGGAGACAAGGGGAGGTAAAGAACAGAAAGGGAAGAAAGCTAGAAAAAAAATGGAACAAATTGATTAAAGAAAATGATGATCCTGAGCTCCGTGACGAATTGCGCTGGTGAGCAGGGGCAAAGAGGCCGGATTCCCGCCTCCGGGCTGCTTAAAATGGGACAAACCCCGCCCCGGGCCGTCCTCATTGGTCGGCTCGGGGCTGCCGGAGGCGGGAACGGCCAATCGCGAGGGGGCTGAGCTCTCAGCCACCATCGCGAGAGTTTGTCGGGGCCTGCCCACAACAACACCTCTGTCACAGGCACGGAAGGGGTTTTATTGTATAAGATTGTATTTATACTCTGTACATGCACAAGGTTTTTGGTGCAGTAGAGAAGCATTCTTCTCACTCACCATATTGCTCCTGTCTGACAGAAACAATAAAATAGTTCTTAGAACTTTGGAATTGTGCTGCCTGACGTTTTTTCATCTCCTCTATGTCTGAAGTCCTAAAACCCAGTGCAACAGCTTCTCATGTCAAAACACCAGGCAGGCCCCACAAACAGCCTAGAGATGCATTTTAAATCAAAGGACCCCAAAAGGTCCAAAATTGTGGCTGCATTAGAAATTATATATTCTAAAAACTTCTGGTCACTTCTCTCAATAAAAACTACCACTAATCTCCCCAATATAAGGGATGAAGCTTGGATTACGTATTTTACCTCTGTTTTTTATGATCATCAAGCTTTTACAAAGAAGAATTTTAAATCTCCTGCAGCAAGAACCACACAATTTCAAATTACTGAAGAGGAGATGAAAAGGATATTTTTTTTGTTTAAACAGGGGAAATCCCCGGGTATGGATGGCATCTCAATAGACCTGCTGAGACTAAATGTGGAATGGTGGGCCATTAATCTTGTCCCGCTTTTTAATTCTATTTATCATTCAGGCCTTGTACCCAAATCGTGGAATAACTCAATAGTGGTCCCGATCTTGAAAAAAGGCGATAGGAACTGCCAAGAGAACTATAGGCCTATTAAGTTTGTTACCACGCATAAGCAAAATCTATGCCAAATCCCTGCTTATTAAACTGGAACAATGGATGCTAACCAAAGGTCTGCCTGGTAAGGAACAAGCTGGTTTCAAGGCAGGCTCCTCGACTCTTGATCAATGTTTAGTGTTAAGTCCTCTTGTAGATAAATATGTCATGAGAAACAAGCGAAGACTCTTTGTGGCATTTGTAGATTTAAAAAGTGCTTTCGATTTGGTCGACCGTAACAAACTGTGGACCAAACTGGAACACCTTGGTATAGACCCACATCTACTGACACTGATACAAAGTTTACACTCTAATAACCAAATATATGTTAAAGTTTCAAAAGATGGAAGACTTGCAGGTCCAATCTTGAACAATCAAGGAGTTAGGCAAGGCTGTGTGTGTCCTGGCACCTACTCTATTCAATCTATTCTTATCTGATTTACCATTATATCTTCAGAATGTAACCTCTCATACAGTATTCCTTATTTAAACAATATCCCAGGTTTTTTTATTACTATATGCAGATGATGCAGCAATTATCTCACTCTCTTCTTTGGGTATAAAAAAATTACTTAAGAGCTTTTCAAACTTCTGCTCCCTTAATAATTTAAAAATCAATTATGATAAAACCAAAATTCTGCAGTTTACAAAGAGAGGGAACCCAAAAAACTATATAATCAATGGACATCTAATACAGGAAGTGAAGCATTTTAATTATCTGGGGATTGTATTTAAAAATAATATGAACTGGAACACACACATCTGTGCGGCAATAGCTAAGGTTAAAGGGACAGCCCACCACATCAAATCTTGATGTACAGATATATTCCAGTGGTACTGCAAGTAATTGACATGAAATTTTGTGCCCAACTTTTATATGGCACCCCACTGTGGATTTCAGGTGACCTTAAGATGCTGGATAAATTCAATGCATCCCTTCTGAGGTCATTATTAGGACTTGCAAACTCTGTAAAATATGAATCAATATGCTGCGAGCTGGGAATATTGTCTTTATCAGTAAGAGCATGGCTGAGGACCTTGAAATATTGGATCTTCCTGCATTATAGAGCCCTATCCCCTAACTCTCTCCTCTATGATCTTTTAAGTGACAATATAATTTACAATCTATCATTGATTTGTAGGAGAAAATTGAATTCGATAGGGCTTAACTTAGTTGACTTTGAAAATTCTGATCCCAAAGACATCTGGGAAATTATTAGGAAGACTCTTACAGGAAAAAGTGTTCTCTCCATGCTTGAGGTTGCAAAGCACAGCACCTGTTCTCCTCTCCATTTAAATCTCCCTCTGTGCAGAGATTTTCAAAAGGGATACATGAACTGTGTAGGCTGTTTATGTTGGCCAGATTTAAGATGTTTCCCTTGATGATGGTGAGAGGAAGATATTTGGCTCTCCCAGAATCAGAGCGCCTCTGCAAATGTAGTAAACAGGAACCTGATACTTTGGAGCATATTTTCTTTTCTTGTGAATTTGGAATTCATGCCAGAAGACAAATATTAGAGGCCTTGCAACTCAATAGGCTGATTTCCAAGCTACCAACTGTTCAGGTCCAACTATCGGACAGGGATGATCAAATTACTACAGCCGTAGCTGAATTTCTGAGTGCTGTCCATGCAGAAAGGCTGGGCCATTACAAAGAGAGTTAGTGCTCCTGAATCGGCAGGTGATGCGGCAGTGTTCGGCTGAAGGATTTATATATATCTGTACTCTTCCTGGAGTTAAGGAACTGACTGGGATAAGGCTTGCTCAACTGAGTCTGTATTTTGTATAATTTGTATATAAATTTCATGTGATAATGTGTGGTTTGATATGCCTAATAAAGGATATTTGTTTGAATAAAAGGACCCATTCTACTCATGTCAAAACACCAGGTAGGGCCCACAAACAGCCCAGAGATGCATTTTAAATCAAAGGACCCATTCTACTCATGTCACATTCTACCAGACACATTCTACCAGAGGAAGCCCATGGGATTTTACCTTTCTTCTCCAACTCCTCGACACCTACAAAACTCCCCCAGGAGACAGCCCCTCATCCCCAGCATTGCTAGGAGGAGACATGAGGTCACAGCATTGTGACAACATCAGGGGGGAAATGATGTCAGTGGAAAGGAGCCTCTTGCTCACTGGCCTGGGACAACGTAAACAAAGCCAATTCATCCAGTTTCTACAACACCTTTCATGCTTGATTCACCTGGGGGGGGGGGCTTCCTCTCTTGCCAGCAATGTATTTCGGAAACCAAAATGCCCAGCTTGAAATTGTTTTTAGAATGATTCTATATTTACTTCCCTGACGGGGACTCAAGGCAGCTTACGGATGAAAATAAGACAAGCTAAGAACATTGGGGGCAGGCGGGGAAATCTACAATTAAAGAGCAATTCAACACTGATAGAATTAAAACTGTGTATGTGTATACAAATTAGAATATTTTACCATACAAATAATTGCAAGAAAAACAGCACAGCACAGGCCCTTTCATTAATAGCCCATTTTTATTTTATATTTCTGTATACTTTGCTTGCCACTGAATTGCAGCCTCTGAAGGGTCCTGCGGGGACCCTGGCCTCGTAGGAGGCAGGCCTTGCCAAGGGGGACCCAAAAGGGACCTGCTCCTGCCTACTCACCTGGGAACGCTGGTGCAGATGGCAACCAGGGCCGCTGCACCAAAGGTGGCAAGACCACCGGGGGGGGGGTGGAGGCTGCCTTCTCGTCTGGGTCTCCGCTGCTGATGCGGAAGGGAGCACCAGCATGGGCAGGTGCTGCCCCTCCTGCGCCTGCTGCCCCTCCTGCGCCTGCGCCATTTCTTTAGAAAGTACGCCATCCTGCAAGAAAGAAAGGAAACGGCCCACCTAAGTCAATGTGAAAAGGCCTGAAGTTAGACCTGGAATCCAGACCATTTCATTTTATTTTATTTTTAAATTTAAAAAAGTCTTTATTGATATATTCACTTTAAAAACAAAACAAACAAGAAAATAATATATATAAAACATCAACATTAAACTGATGTGTTGTTACATAGTAGGCAAGCTATACATAAACTATTATTATTAAACTATTGCTCAATCATTTATCACACGCTTGTCATTACCTAAATATCTACAATAAATATGAAAGGAAATAAGACAGTAAAAGAAACGGAAAGGATAAAGAAAGAGAATAAACTGAAAAGAAGAAGAGTAAGAAGAGTTGAGAGGAGAACAAGGAAGGAAAAAAGTAGGAAGAAAGGAACGAGGACATTATATAATATCCTCTAAGGTATGCTACAACTTCCACCGCTACTTCATACAGTTATTATTTGACATATATATCCCTGTCTTTCCATAATAGTCATTGTAAGGTAATTCTGCTATATACATTCATACACAATCCCTTTTCTGTTTCCAACAAGGTCAGTCTAAGCATAGCCTGATTTTTGCTCCCGTGTCTTGTTTCCCTAAATATTCATTTAAACACTCCCATTGTTTTTTAATTTTGTCTTTGGGTTTTCGATGGATTAAATCTGTCAACTTAGCCAGTTCTAAATACTCACATAATTTGTCAACCCATTCTCCTTTTGTTGGGATTCTTGAGCTTTTCCAATTGCTGGCTATTAGAAGTCTTGCAGCTGTTGATGCATACATATAAACACTTACTTTTTCACTGGTTAGACAGTTATTTATAATACCTAATAGATACATTTCTGCTTTCTTTGTAAATGATGTTTTTAGTAATTTAGAAGTTTCTTCATGGATTGCTTCCCAAAATTTCTTGATCTTAGGGCAGGTCCACCATATATGGAATAGGCTTCCCGGTCCCTCATTACACCTCCAGCACTTGTTACAGGTAGGTAGCCGTGTTGGTCTGAGTCGAAGCAAAATAAAAAAATTCCTTCAGTAGCACCTTAAAGACCAACTAAGTTTATATTTTGGTATGAGCTTTCGTGTGCATGCACACTTCTTCAGATACCTCCAGCACTTATTACTTATGGATTTATTGATTTTCGCCAATTTTTCCGGGACCATGTACCACCTGTGATGCATCTTTATATAATTTTCCCTTAACGTATAACAGGCAGTAAAGTTAATATCTTTTGACCAGAATTTTTTCCAATTTTCATAAGATATCTTGTAGCCCAAATCTTGTTCCCATTTTTGCATCCATTTTCCCTTTTCCCCTTCTTTTTCTACTTTACCTAATAACTTATACAATTTGGCTATAATTTTGTCCTCACTGCACAGTATTTCTTTTTCAAAGTTACTTTTTTTTACGTTGATCCCTTGTGTTTCAATGTCTTTCTCATATGTGGCTTTCAATTGGAAAAATTCTAGCCAGCTTAGCCCTAATACCTTTAGTTCCTCGTATTTTTTCAAACTGGTGTTCCCATTTTTGTTCTCTATCAATTCACTGTATGTTGGCCAGATTTTTTTCCTGTTGCATCTCAACATAGAGTTTGCTTCGACTGGTGAGATCCATCCAGGTATTTTATCTATAATCTTATCTTTAGTTATTTTCCATACTTCAAGCAGGGCTTTCCTTAAAATATGATTTTTGAATCCTTTGTGTATTTGTGCCTTCCCGTATATTAGGTAACCGTGCCACCCAAATACTTTATCCCAGCCCTCAATGTTTAGAATCTCAGTATTTTTTAGAAGCATCCACTCTTTAAGCCAGCTCCAGCAGGCCGCTTCATAGTATCTCCTCAAGTCCGGGAGCGCAAATCCTCCATTTTCCTTAGATTTTCCATTTTTATTCTAGCTTTCTTCCCTTGCCAGATGAAGTCGGCTAGGTCCTTCTGCCAGTCTTTAAAATGTCTTAAGCCTAAGATTATTGGAATATTTTGGAAAAGGAACATTAGTTTTGGTAACACCACCATCTTTATCATTGACACTCGCCCCCATATTGACAATTTTAATCTATTCCATTTGGCCATACTTTCTTTAATTTCTTTCCATTTTTTAATATAGTTATCTTTGAGCAGATTTGTGTTTTTGTTCAAGATCCATATTCCCAAGTAATTAACTTTATTTTCAATTTTAATTCCTGTTTGCCTATTTAATTCTTCCTTGTCCTTTTCATTCATATTTTTTGTTATCATTTTGGATTTATCTTTATTTAATTTGAATCCTGAAACCTTTCCAAATTATTTCATCTTAACTAATGCTTTCATGATGCTTTCTTTTGGTAATTCCGTAACTATAATTAAGTCGTCGGCGAATGCTTTTGTTTTGTAGCATATTGAACCAAAATTAATTCCTCTTATCTCTTTGTCTTTTCTTAGTG
The DNA here is from genome assembly GCF_965207765.1 of Zootoca vivipara. Taxonomy (NCBI): domain Eukaryota; kingdom Metazoa; phylum Chordata; class Lepidosauria; order Squamata; family Lacertidae; genus Zootoca; species Zootoca vivipara. The sequence continues at coordinate 62,542,086 of NC_142593.1, forward strand.
CAATTAAGAGTGTCTCTAAAGTCAAAATAAATAACAAGGGTTGGAGTTGGCCTACAACTCCCATGATCCTTAGCTAGCAGGACCAGTGGTCAGGGATGATGGGAATTGTACTCTCAAAACATCGGGAGGGCCGAGGTTGCGGAAGCCTGAACTAGACAAACTTGAAAAGAGGGGCCATAGGGTACGTTCCCAATCCCTCATAGGAATGTTATACATTTCACTTCTGGTTTGCCGCCATTGTCGATCGGCGGGGATCGTCTCGGTCTCCGAGACCCCCACCGCCACCAAGAAGGGGGAGAGTCGTGCGAGCGCCGCGACCACCCGTAGAACCCCAGATTGTGCGTTCTGGGGGCTTGGATTTCCCAGCTGTGCCCCATTTAGTCACGATTCGCTGCCCGGAAAGCCCCCATGTCGGGGGCGCCGAGAGCAGAGAGAACGTGACAGAGCCTTGGGTCCAGTGCTACTTGGATGGCGGAAAGCTCCGATCCGACGACAAGGGAGCGGCAGATACCTTCAAAAATAGAATTCGACCGTGAGTAAAGGAATAAGACTTGATTTGAAAGACTTAAATTTGGACACGGGAGGGGAGTTTAAATTACAAGGGAACGGAGGTCGCTCCCCCCCCCACGATATTTCAAGCAACAGCTAACTAGCCTGCAGCCGTGTTTTTGAAATGACAATAACTCTCTTAAGAAAGTTAACTTGAGCCCTTCCCTTAGGCGGCAGAGCCAAGGGAAGAGAGGATTTTAATCTGGGATTTCTGCAAGGAACGTCGTGAGGCTAAACGATTCCCCCCCGGACCCTGGGAGCGGGACTCTGGAAGCCATTACCAGCGGAGCCGGGAGGAAACAAGGGGAAAGATTGTAGCCTTAAAATAGCCTTTATGTATCAATATTGGTGAACTTTGGATGTATGGTTACAACATAGTGTGATTCTGAGGCAACTTTGAGAATTAAGAAGCCTTGAACTTTGGATGTTAAAAAAAAAGAGAGAGCCTTTATTTTGGATAAAATAAATAAAAGACAATAGCAACACCCTGGGAACTAACGTACATGTCTCTTGGTGTAATACGAGAAGACAAAGAACTCAGCTAGACAAAACAACCGACATGCAGTCAGAAGAGATCACTGCGCAACAGATTTTGGATTTTATCCAAGAAATGACTCAAGAACTGTGTAATCCCAATAGGATTTTACAGCCCCAAGTGGGGATTTTACAGCCCCAAGTGGAAAATCTACAACCACAAGCGCAGGAGGAAGAACAGGACTGTAAGGAAAATTTTCAAGAAGAAGAAAAAAAGGAGCAGTCGGATGAAGAGCAACCAGTGAGAGTGGCAGAGAAGGACTTTTGTTGGATTCAAGACTCTCCAGATTGGGACGAAGTCTGGGGCTCTGGCCTGTCAGTGAGAGAGGGAGGCCAGACCTCAGTTAGAGACAATCAAATTGTGGTTGAAAAAGATGATTGGGACTGGTTTGGTGTCTCTCTAGTGAGAGAAGAGGGACACAATCCAGTCAGAAGTTTCATGATAATGGGGGACAAGGAAAATGAAGATGTGGGAGGGAGACAGGCTGAGCACTTAAAACAACAAAAGGGGAAAAGTGGAGAATGGTCTGGAATGGAGTGGCTTAAGGAGGGTGTGGGGTAAAAATGTATTTTTTGTGAAGTATTATTTAAAGGACGGCTTATGAAGTTTAAGAATTGGAAAGGATTAAGGTTCAAGGTCTAAGGATTACGGATCTGGGGGTGGTTCTGAGGGAACTGCTACCCAGGAGAGGAAGGGGGAAGAATTAAGAAGAATTGTAAAAATTTATAAAGAGGGAGGATTTGGGAATACGATATATTTCTTAGAGAGAAATTAGAGGCTAAAGGATGTAATTAGAAGAAGTTAAGAGGGTTACCAAAGTTTGAACAAATAATAGTAGTGATGTAAGATTAAGAATTGTAATTGTTTAATAATTCATGAGTATTGCGAAAGCTGTATAAGAGGGAGAGAAAAAAAGAGTCGGGCAGGGGGGACGGGGAAGTCGATGATAAGATGTTAACAAGATTATGTGATGTTTTTATATTTTCTTCTTTCTTTTTGTTTTTTATACTTTTTATCGTTTTTGTATTTTTTTCTCTCTTATTTTTCTTTCTTTATGTATCTTTTATAAAATCAATAAAAATATTATTTAAAAAAAGGAATGTTATGCATTTCTAACAGTATAGCCAAATCAGAAATTCTTTGTATAACTGTAAAAACTACTCTGAAAATTTATTCTTCCCATAATGAAACCTTCACCTGGTTATAAATATTAAGATTATACCAGCAAGAATGTAAAAATGTGATTTCAATCAAGTCTTACTGACTAGTGATTTGAATCCATTGGATTTCAGTTAAATCCACCCTGCATCTCACACACCTGGGGAGGGGACCGGAGGTGTTGCAAGATGTTCTCTAGGATGTCCCTCTCCTCCATCATCTCCAAATCTTCTAGAGAGAGAGAGAGAGAGAGAGAGGTGACTAAGGGAGGCGGACGAGAGGGAAAGGTAGCGGATTCTGCCGTGATTAACCCCCCCAGGGGCAGTCACCCAGAAGTCCCTGCTCCATGGGACACACCTCTTCCAAAGGTGGGGTGGGGTGGGGGGGAGACCCTGGCCTCGTAGGAGGCAGGCCTTGCCAAGGGGGACCCAAAAGGGACCTGCTCCTGCCTACTCACCTGGGAAGACTGGTGCAGATGGCCACAAGGGCCGCTGCACCAAGGGTGGCAAGACCACCGGGGCGGCCTGCCTCCTTGTGTGGGCCTTCACAGAAGGGAGCACCAGCATGGGCAGGTGCTGATGCGGAAGGGAGCACCAGGAAGCTCAGCTGGAAGGGGCTGCTTTCCCCATGGGGCCGCCTCTCCTGCTGTGCCCCACGGAGGACCTGATGCTCTGCAATGCCCAGCCCCAGGGAGATCCGGCTTTCATCCCCCAGAGCCAGGGCCTTTCCGGCCGGGGGAAGACTCTTCCCCCAAGAGACAGAGCAGCTCCGCCAGGCCGTGGGGCAGGACCCAGGTGGGCTTTCTTTCCTTTGGACCCGATCAGGAAAGGCTCTGGCTCTGGTGGAGGCCAGCCGGATCTCCCTGGGGCCGGGCTCTTGCAGAGCGTCAGGCTTTCAAGGGGGAAAGCAGCCCCTTCCGGCTGACCTTCCTGCCCTCCAGGCCCCTCCCTGGGTTCCATCCGCACAGACTTGGAGTCAAAGGACACAGGTTAGACCGGGTTCAAACGCCTCCGGAAATGGCCTAGATTTCAATGTCTAACTTCAGGCCATTTCCTTTCTTGCAGGATCCCTTTCAAAAGGCCTGCATCCTACGAGGCCAGGGTCTCCCCCCTTCCCTACCCCTCCTTTGGAAGAGGCGTGTCACATGGAACAGGGGCTTCCGGGTGTCTGCCCCTGTTCTGCATAATTCCCCCATAATTATCTTTATAAATATTAATTGAAATTACTTTCCATTGACTTAGGCGGGCCGTTTCCTTTCTTTCTTGCAGGATGGCGTTTTTATTACGAAAAAGAAAAATAATAAGATCAGCCCGGAGGAGGGGCTGCAGCCGCAGCATCCGCAGCAGGAGGGGGGGCAGCACCTCCCCAGCCTGGTGAGGCCTCAAGCAACAACGGAGGCCAGGAGGAAGCCGCAAGGCTTCTGGGCCACTCTTTCCAGGTGAGTAGGTAGAAGCAGATCCCTTTGGGGTTCACCTTGGCAAGGCCTGCATCCTACGAGGCCAGGGTCTCCCACCCCACCCCACCTTTGGAAGAGGTGTGTCCCATGGAGCAGGGGCTAAAGATGAAGCCCCTGCTCCATGGGACACACCTCTTCCAAAGGTGGGGTGGGGGGGAGATTCTGGCCTCGTAGGAGGCAGGCCTTGCCAAGAGGAACCCAAAAGGGACCTGCTCCTGCCTACTCACTTGGGATCGCTGGTGCAGAAGGCAACAAGGGCCGCTGCACCAAGGGTGGCAAGACCACTAGGGCGGCCGGCCTCCTTCTGTGGGCCTCCACGGAAGGGAGCACCAGCATGGACAGGTGCTGCCCCACCTGCTCCTGTGCTGCCTGCTGCTGCTGCCACCCCACCTCTAGTGGCTGCACTCTGTTTTTTTTAATTTTTTCAGAAAGTACGCCACCCTGCCAGGAAATGGCCACAATGGCCGCTGCACCAAGTGTGGCAAGACCACCGGGGCGGCCTGCCTCCTTCTGTGGGCCTCCATGGAAGGGAGCACCAGCATGGGAAGGTTCTGATGCGGAAGGGAGTACCAGGAAGGTCAGCTGGAAGGGGCTGCTTTGCCCCTTGAAAGCCTCAGACCCCCGGCTTCCGGTCGTTCGCGCGGCCATGTCGGTCGAGGTTTTCCTCGCGGAGTGAAACCTGGCGCGTCAAGGACTGGGCACATCGCTCCGGCGCAGCGGGTGCCCTTAGAAATCCCAAAAGGGGCTTTTTGGGAACGTGGTGGTTCGGCAGCGTATCTTGCGGGCTCCCCCCTCTGCGGGAAGGGCTTAATTTTAAGCCTCCGAGAGCGAGGGGGTCGGAGCTGCAGCGCAAACGGACCTTGCGCTTTCCTTGACAGCGCGAAGCCGCAAGACTGACTGGCAACAGCGGACGATTCTTCCTTCGAAAGGAATTTATTAAATAAACCGTGAGTACTAAAGAGGAGCTAATTAGTTTAATTGGGACAGTTAAATTTGGCCACGGATAAGGGGTTAAAAAGAAGGAAGCCAGCCCCTATCTATTGATTGAAGCGGCAGCAGCAGGAGTTACCGAAGCTGCGAAGACTAATTAGAAGTAAAGATCATACCTGGAAGAGCTGTCAAACCTCCCCTAAAGATGTGGGGGGGGGGAGACTATTTAAGAGCATTTGAGAACATTGGAAGTAATTAAACAATAAAGAGCTTTGAAGCACAGTCATTTGTTTGAACGGAGGACCTGTCAGACCTGTCAGACAATAGAGGCTTTGGTTACAGGTAGGTAGCCGTGTTGGTCTGGATCGAAGTAAAATAAAAAAATTCCTTCAGTAGCACCTTAAAGAACAACTAAGTTTTTATTTTGGTATGAGCTTTCGTGTGCATGCACACTTCTTCAGAAGTATAACAAAGTCTCAAAAGAGTTGCAAAAGAGTTGCAAAATTTGTCTCTACATAACCATCTGGAAGGTTTGAAACTGTCTCATTCAGAAATTAAAGACTTGTCACATTATTTGAGTTAAGTTGTTGGAAGAAGATTGCAATAGATTTTAATAGAGTTTTGGCTATACCTCTTTAAGGTAAAGAAAGGGGGGGGAAGTACCTCCGCCTGTGAGAAGGGAAACTGGTTCCCAGCGCCTACCCGGCTGTTTGGGTTAAGAGGGTTTTGTGACCTTGAAAGCCTGCCTGTGAAAAGTGAGTGTGTTCTCCAACACACCAGCTGTTGTTGGGGTTACAGAAATATTTTGAACTTTAAAAAACAAACCGCCTGGGAAAATGAAAGTAATTTCCAGCACGCTGGCTGCTGTGTGGATTACAAAATACTTTTAATTCCGGAAAGTCTGTTTGTGGAAAGAGAGGGTGTTTTCCAGCACATCAGCTGCTGTGCGGATTACAAATACATTGAACTCTAAGGTTGGTGGAAAATGAAAGTGATTTCCAGCACGTTGGCTGCTGTGTGGATTACAAAATATCTTTAACTGTGGAAAATCTTCTGGTCCAGCACTTTAGCTGCTGAGTGGATTACAAAATCTAGTAATTGGCAAAGAAGAGAATTTGGTGCATTAGAGGCTGAAGGGATTATAAACCTTTTGGAGTACAATTAATTCTGGGATTAAGGGTGCAACAGCTGCTGTGTGGATTATAATTTTTACCAGCTTCACAGTTAGTTGTTGAATTAAGAGCACATTAGCTGCTGTGTGGATTACAATTTATCTGAACTGGATGGTATGATTTTAGGCACATCAGCTGCCTTGTGGATTACAAATTATTTGGCAATTATAAAGGTTAAATTTATAACAAAGAAATGTCGGGCACAGAGAAAAAAATGCAACTGAGGAGGGAATCTCGAGATCAAGCTTTCCAAGAACAGATTCTGGAATTTATGAAAGAAAACAAGCAGAGCTTGCAAAGCTTAACTACAGAGGTGAAAGCCACCACAAAGTGCCTCCAGGAATTCAAAGAGGAATTTGGAGTGTTGAAAAAAGATCTCCAGGAGGTGAAAACACAGGTCTCTGGATTACAGACAAGAGTATCAGATATTGAAACAACAAAATTAACAGATCTAGAAAAATTGCAGGAAGAGACACAAATAAAGCTGGCCTTTTTGGAATTAAGAGATAAGGAGAACCAATTAAGAATCAGGAATTTGCCGGAGTTGGAGAAGGGAAAAGGAAATTTAAGAGACTTAATTGCACAAGAATTTGCTGGTTGGTGGGGTCTGGATCAAGAGGAGATAAAAGCCACTATTTTGAGGGCCTACAGAGTAGGCCCAAAAAATAAAAAAGACTCTAATTTTCTGAATGACTGTATAGTGGTTTTTCAAACAAAGGAGCAAAGAGATAAGATATTAAGCCACCACTACCAAAAAAAATTTGAAGTTCTTCAACACTCAATAATTTTATTTAAAGAAACACCTAAATTCTTTTTGGCCAAGAGAAATAAATATACAGATCCGACAACGATTTTGACAAGGAAAAATATTTTTTTCAAGTGGAAATTTCCAGAGGGCCTGGCATTTAAATATAAACAAAAGGAGTATAAGATCAGATCGGTGGAGGATAAAAGAAGATTCCTGGAAAGCCACGCGGAGGATTTTAAGACACCAATCGGAGGAAGCCAAGATTTGGGAGCAGGGGCAGGACCAGGAGCTTTCGATTTAGATCTGTTTGCAGGAGCAGGACCGGGAACAGGTGCAGGGCCAGGGGAAGGCGAGCCAACTACAGAGTAAGATAAGATGGCGCTAAGAGTGCTTTCGTGGAACGTGAATGGACTAAATTCATGCTTTAAGAGAAGGAAGATATATCATGTGGTTAAAAAACAGAATTTGGATATAATTTGTCTACAAGAGACTCATGTAATCAGGACTCATAGAAAAATTCTACAAAACAAATCATTGGGTCAAGAATTTATATCTTCCGACAAAGTTAAGAAAAGAGGAATAGTCATCTACGCAGAGGAAAAATATAACCCTAAACTGTTGTTCAAGGATGAAGCAGGGAGATATATTGCAGTGGAAATATCTATGCAAGGCGAAAAGTGTTTGATACTGGGAATATATGCACCAAATGAAGCTAAATCAGAATTTTTTAAAAATATACATACTGCGTTGTTGGACTATTTGGATTATAAGATTATAATGATGGGAGATTTTAATGGAGCGGTATCAACTATGATGGATAGAACTCAAAGACAAAAGCTATCTAATGATGGAAGGCTTCCAAAGACATTTTTTGATTTAGTGGAGAATCTTGATTTAGTAGATGTATGGAGGCTGAGAAATACGTTGGAAAAAGAGTTCACTTTCTTTTCGGACTCGCAAAAGTCAGGAAGTAGACTGGACTACATTTGGATTACAAAGGACTTGTGTCCAAAAGTGACAAAAAGCGAGATATGCCCCAGAACTTATTCAGACCACAACGCAGTATTAATGGAGTTAAAACAACATCTGCAGGGTTCGTTTAGATGGAGAATGAATGATTCTCTACTGAGAAATGAGCAGATAAACAATAAGGCCCAGAAGACATTGAAGGACTATTTTGAATTAAATTTAAACAAAGGATCGAATATCAGAGTGGTTTGGGATGCTAGCAAAGCAGTAATGAGAGGATTTTTGATCCAGCAGAATGCAATTTGGAAAAAGGCGAGAAATGAGAAGAAGGAAAATATTTTGGACAAGTTGAAAGAAAAGGAAAAAAAGTTGAGAGACAATCCGAAAAGTCAGGAAGTCCAAAAAGAGATAAAAGCCTTGCAAGTACAGTATTCCCAAATAATAAATGAAGAAATCGAATGGAAAATTATAAGAATGAAGCAAAGATCATTTGAATCGGCTAATAAATGTGGGAAACTGTTGGCCTGGCAATTGAAGAAAAGGCAAAAGGAGAATACAATTATAAAGATTATGGATGAAGGAAAATCTATTGAGAACCCTGCAGAGATAAGGAAATGCTTCACAAAATATTATAAACAGCTATATAAAAGGGATAAAGAAGATATAGATGGTATAGAGAAGTTTATAAAGGAAAATGGACTACAGAAAATTCCAGTACAACAAAAGAACCTACTGAATGGGTTGATTACAAGACAAGAGGTTGAAATAGCAATCCAAGAGTTGAAAAATGACAAGGCCCCAGGACCTGATGGACTGACCTCCAAGTACTATAAAACATTAAAAAACTGGTTGATACAACCATTAATGGAGGTAGCAAATGAGATTTTAGGGGGGGGGCAAGGCACCAGAGACTTGGAAAGACGCTTTTATCTCTCTGATACCAAAACCAGATGTGGATAGGACTCAGGTTAAGAATTATAGGCCAATCTCGTTATTAAATGTGGATTATAAGATATACGCTAGCATTTTGGCATCGAGACTGAAAAGGGTGTTGAAGGATTTGATACATAAGGACCAGACAGGATTTCTGCCTGGAAAGCATATGAAGGACAATGTAAGAATTATAATAGACATTTTGGAGAGACTGGAAACGAAAATAAACACCAAAGCAATGTTAATTTTTGTGGATGCCGAAAAAGCTTTTGACAATATTTCTTGGACTTTTATGAAACGAAACTTTGCAAAAATGGAGGTTGGTCAGAACTTTGTTAATGGGATCAATGGTATCTATTCTGAGCAAAGAGTGAAAATCATTGTAAATAATGTGGTTTCAGAAGAGATAAGAATTGAGAAAGGAACAAGACAAGGGTGCCCACTCTCCCCCCTGCTATTTATTTATGTCTTGGAGGTCTTATTGAATATGATAAGGAGTGATGAAGGTGTTAAAGGAATCACAGTACGTACAAAACAATATAAGTTAAAAGCCTTTGCAGATGACTTAGTATTAACTTTGCAGAACCCTGAACACAGTGCTGTAAGAGTATTGCAGATAATTCAAGAGTTTGGTAAAGTGGCAGGTTTTAAGTTAAATAAAGGGAAAACTAAAGTATTAGAAAAGAATTTGACTGAAATGTGTGAAAAAGGTGAAATATATGGGAGTAAATATGACTGCAAAAAATCTGAATCTTTATAAGGATAATTATGAGAAGTTATGGAATGAAATCAAAAGAGATTTGGAAATATGGTCAAGGTTGAAACTGTCCTTAATGGGCAGAATAGCAACTGTTAAAATGAATGTATTGCCAAGAATGTTGTTTTTATTTCAGGCCCTTCCGATAGTGGATAAGATGAAATGTTTTCAAGAGTGGCAAAAGACATTGTCTAAATTTGTCTGGCAAGGGAAGAAACCCAGGATTAAATATAAACTTTTGACAGATGTAAAAGAAAGAGGAGGATTCTCTTTGCCAGACTTAAAAATTTATTTTGAAGCTGCAGCTTTTTGTTGGCTGAAGGAATGGTTTTTGTTAGACAATGACGATTTGTTGGACTTGGAAGGCCATGATAATGCATTTGGGTGGCATGCGTATTTATGGTATGACAAAGTAAAGTTGCATAAAGGTTTTAAAAACCATATAATTAGGAAATCATTGTTCAATGTATGGATTAGATATAAAGATTTGTTGGAAAGAAAAACTCCTAGGTGGATTTCGCCGCTTGAGGCAAAGAAACCTAAAAGGACAAATATGGACGAGAATAGGCTGATGAAATACAAAGACATTTTGATGGAGGTGGAAAACCAATTTAAGTTAAGGCCATATGAACAATTGAAAGATAGGTTAAGTGACTGGTTTCAGTATGTGCAGATAAATGAAGCATTCAAGTTAGATAAAAAAATAGGATTCCAATCAGAAAAATCGAAATTAGAAATAGAGTTATTAGAGACAGATAGCAAGAATTTGTCCAGAATGTATAATTTGTTGTTAGAATGGCATTTGAAAGATGAGCAAACAAAATCGGTTATGATTGAATGGGCCAAGGATTTGGGTCATAATGTAATGATGTCGGATTGGGAAAAATTGTGGAAGAAGGGTATGAAGTTTACGGCATGTACTGTGTTGAAGGAGAATTTAATGAAAATGATGTACAGATGGTATTTGACGCCGGTTAAGTTAGCGAAAATGTACCACAAAAGTGACAACAAATGTTGGAAATGTAAAGAGGATGTTGGCTCATTCTACCATATGTGGTGGACATGCCCTAAGGTAAAAGGCTTCTGGGAAATGATTTATAATGAAATGAAAAAGATTTATAAAAATACATTTTTGAAGAAACCGGAAGCCTTTTTACTTGGAATAGTGGGGGAAGAAATTCCCAAAAACGATGTCACTTTGTTTATGTATGCCACCACAGCTGGGAGGATTTTAATTGCAAAATATTGGAAAAAAGAGGAATTGCCCTCGTTACAGGAATGGCAAATGAAAATGCTGGACTTTATGGAACTGGCAGAATTGACAGGAAGACTTCGGGATCAAACAAGTGATAAAGCTGAAAAAGAATGGAGGAGGTTTAAGATATACGTAGGGAAAGTTTTTGAAAATTAGGAGTTTGAATATCCAGGGAAATAAAGAAGTTAAGGCAATAGGGAGAAAATGGGAGTTTAAAATGTAGGAAAATTTGGTATATGGTAGAAAGATGAATATAAGAAGAATTAAAGTGATTATATGATGAAAGTAAAAAAGATGAAATAGAAACTGCTACAGATGTATCTAAAAAGGAAAATCAGATAGTGGGGAATTGGGGAAGCCAAAAGACAATGAGTATAAAAATTGATTGAAGATGATATGTTTCTGTCTTGTTTTGTCTGTATTTATGTATTTTTGTATTTCTGTATTCTTGTATTTGTTTGTTTTTTGAAAATTTGTGTTTTATAAAATGATCAAATATATATATATATATATATATATATATATATATATATATATATATATAAGCCTCGGACCCACAGGGCCGCCTGTCCTGCTCTGCCCCACGGAGGACCTGGTGCTCTGCAAGAGCCCAGCCCCAGGGAGATCCGGCTTTCATCCCCCAGAGCCAGGGCCTTTCCGGCCGGGGGAGGACTCTCCCCCAAGAGACAGAGCAGCTCCGCCAGGCCATGGGGCAGGACCCAGGTGGGCTTTCTTTCCTTTGGACCCGATCAGGAAAGGCTCTGGCTCTGGTGGAGGCCAGCCGGATCTCCCTGGGGCCGGGCTCTTGCAGAGCGTCAGGCTTTCAAGGGGGAAAGCAGCCCCTTCCAGCTGACCTTCCTGCCCTCCAGGCCCCTCCCTGGGTTCTATCCGCACAGACTTGGAGTCAAAGGACACAGGTTAGACCGGGTTCAAACGCCTCCGGAAATGGCCTAGATTTCAATGTCTAACTTCAGGCCATTTCCTTTCTTGCAGGATCCCTTTTGGGTTCCCCTTGGCAAGGCCTGCATCCTACGAGGCCAGGGTCTCCCCCCTACCCTACCCCTCCTTTGGAAGAGGCGTGTCACATGGAGCAGGGATTTCCTGGTGGCTGCCCCTGTTCTGCATTGCTGCGGGTCAAACTTTAGGCCTTTTCACTATCCATTGACTTAGGTGAGCCGTTTCCCTCCTTTCTTGCAATTTAAACCCAAATCTTCCTTCGTTCCACCTAATTCCAACCCATCTATCACACTGTTCCACCAATTGGGGCTCCGTGATCTAGACCAGGCTTCCTCAACCTCGGCCCTCCCGATGTTTTTGGCCTACAACTCCCATGATCCCTAGCTAGCAGGACCAGTGGTCAGGGATGATGGGAATTGTAGTCTCAAAACATCGGGAGGGCCGAGGTTGAGGAAGCCTGATCTAGAGAAACTTGAAAAGAGGGGCTCTAGGGTACAGGACGATTTAACTGAGTCTCAGCGTAACTGTTTGAATGACTGAGTCCAGGGTGTCGTACATTCCTAATCGTTCCCAATCCCACGTAGGTATGTTATGCCCAAGGTCCTGTGCCCAACGAATCATAACTGCTTTGACCTCCTCTTCTTTCACTTCCCAATCGAGGAGGAGATTGTACATGTTGGATATAAATTTTCCTTTTGCAATTACTAATTTCTCTTCCTGTTTTGATATTTATTTAGACAATCCTTTTTGTCTATCCTTACCCAAATATTCATTTATTTGAAAGTATTGGAACCAATCATTTACATACATTTGGATGTCTTCATTTTTTTAGTTTTAATTTGTCCTCTTCTTCTTTTAATAATATTTGGTATGTTGCCCAATGGTTTTCCATATTTTTGTTCCTTTCCATTCATGGCTTCTACTGGTGAGGTCCACCCGGGAGTTTTTGGTTCTAACAGGTCTTTATATTCAACCCATATTTTGTACAATGATTTTCGAGAGTCAGCAACGCGGGCAGTGTGCCTTAATTGGGAAAACACTCGTCATTTCTAGGAGACATGTTCTTTTCCCCCTCCCTGTAATTATTAAAGAATCTAACTGGTCAGACATTCCTTTCGCTGGATCTTCTTATTTACTGCCACGTGGGAGGAAGCCCATTCCCCGAAGTTTGACAGATGATGATGATGATGATGGGAGGGACGGGAATCCCTCTGCTGTGTTCCACCCACTGATGTGGGTGGGAAAAGGCAGAATGGCAATGTGGGGAGGGAGTCTTCACAGTGAGCCCTTGTGGGCCAATTGCAGGCACACAGAATTTGGATATGAATGGCCCACCCAGGTGGGAGGAGAACATCTCTGAGTGGACACAGCCATCACAGCAAGGGGGACACCAACTTGGCACCAACTTGTCCCTCAGCTTGAGAAGGCACAACTGCAGGGGAAGGGAACTTTTGCAGAGCCGGGAGATGCTGGGGGTCATCTCTTTGGTGCCTCAGCTTTCGGCCTTTGCCAACCATGTTCCCCTCAAGAATGGGGCAGAAGATGCAGCCCATCCCCTTCCTACAAACACCCCAGGGCATCCCTAGAGGAAGCAGGTGCAATGCTGCAGGCATTCCTGGAGGATTCAGGGGGGGATTTCTGTTTCCAAGAGGGACCCGACCCCACAGATTCTGCATCCTCTTCCAGCTGCACAGCACAGAGACTCAGCTGGGCCAGGAAGATGGAGGAGTCTCCCTGGGCAACTTCTAGCATCCTTCTCCCCAAATGTCAGCGACCTGCCATGTGTGTTAGTGTGGAACCGCCCTGTTCCTGCTCTGGATGGCAGCTGTCAAGGAGCTCCATCTTCCCCAAATATCACACGGAAGGCTGGAGAGGAAGTCTTGGCCATTGGTCCTGCTTCTGCTCCCGACTGCCATTGGCTAGCATTGTTACTTTGAGATACAAGGTGGTCTTTATCAGGTAACCATATACTGCACCGGTACTGTATCCAGCGCTGCAGTGAAAGTGCTTGCTGTTTGATATTGCACTTCCCCCTTAGTGGACTTCTGTAAATTGTAAATTTTTACTGGGAATACAGAAGTAGGGGAGGAAATCCCCCCCAAGGGACACTACATTCTTTCTGTATGCCGCAACTACTGTGAAGAATTGGAAGAGTCAAGACATACTGTCACAGTGGCCTGAGTAGGCTACTTCAGAGTAACGACGCTACGCAGCTCTGCGTTTTATTCTTTTATTGGTGCTGCGTATTTACAGTGCTAAGTTCATTGCTATTTACACAGAGTAATGTGTTCAGTCGGTATCAGAACCTCCGAATGACTTTTGGCGCGTCTTTCCCCAGCACAAAAGCCTCGGCAGACCCATCCTCTTGCCCCTCCTCTTTCTGCGTAATTCTGGCGTTGGAGGGATGGGTCTCCCCCCCTTACTTGCCCCTTCCTGTCCCACCTGGGACCCTGGCTCCGCTACCTTGCCTGAGCCTCGGACCCGACTTCCTGCTTCCCCACTGGAATCAGAGCTCCCTCTGCTTTCCCCTGTGGTCAGTGTTGGGCTTGAACTCAGGAGGGGAGGGACTTCGCGATATCCCCTGTCCCTCACATCCACCCCCCTTCCAAGCTCCCCTTCTCCCCTCCCCAGGTCCCCCCCAGGTGTCGGTGACGACTGGAAGCCTAGGAACTCAGTGCTTTCCGAGCCCGTTGGTGTGAACACCTCCGCCCAGTCCTGCGAGGCCCCCCCTTCCGCCTGGGAGGACTGGAATCCCAAAAAGTCCGTGGCGTCTGAGCTGGTGGGGGTAAAAATGTGCTGCCAATCTGCTTCTGCCTCTGACTGGGTGGATCTTGGTGACACCCATATCTCGTCTCCCGATTCCTCAAACTCCGCTTCCCAGCGCCATGGGGAGCTGCTCTCCCGTGCCTCCTCCTCCTCCCCCTCCCTTTCCATGTGCCAGGGCTTGGGTCTGTGGGGGAAGAGGGCGTGAAATTCTTCCACCAAGAATTCCTCCTGTATCTGAGTGGCGGGGACCCATTCATTCTGGGAGGGCGGAGCGTCCTCCCATGCCATGAGGTACTCCAGTCCCCCCACCCCCCTCCGTGAATCAAGGATGGCCGTGGCTTCATTGAGTTGCTCCCTGCCTCCCCTCTCCCCCCCTCCCTCGGGGGTGTGTTCGCTGTCTCGGAGCCTGCTGCTTTCCCTGTACGGCGACAGCAGCGATCTATGAAACACTGGATGCACCCTCATGTCCTCTGGCAGTGCCAGCCTGTATGCCACCGGGTTGACCTGTTGCGTGACTGTGAAGGGACCCAGCCTTCTGGGCGCCAGCTTTTTGCACCTCCCTCTGGTGGGCAGGCCCTCCGAGGACAACCAAACCTTGTCCCCCACCCTGATGACCTCCCCTTGTCGCCTGTGGCGATCTGCCCCCCTTTTGTACGCTTCCTTGGCCCTCTCCAAGTGTTCTCTGAGCTGCTGGTGCACCGTCTCCAGTTCCTCTGCCCAATCCTCAGCCTGTGGGCCCTCCTCCTCCTCCTCCCCCTCCCTCTCTGGGAAAGATCTGAGGTCGCGCCCGTAATTGGCCTTAAAGGGCGACACCCCTGTGGAGACGTGCACCGCATTGTTGTAGGCAAATTCTGCCAGTGGCAGTCTATCCACCCAGTCTGTTTGCCGCTGGCTGACGTAGCATCTCAGGTACTGTTGCAGAATGGCGTTGACCCTCTCCGCCTGTCCGTTGGTCTGCGGGTGTCTAGCTGTCGACAAGCTGACCTCCACCTGCAGGAGGTTCATGAGCCGCCTCCAGAACCTGGAAACAAATTGGCGGCCTCTATCCGAAATAACCCTTAAAGGTAATCCATGCAGTCTGAACACGTGGTCCACAAACAGTTTGGCTGTCTCTTCTGCCGAGACCGCCCTGGCACACGGTATAAAGTGGCACATTTTGGACATGAGGTCCACCACCACCAACACTGCGGTCTTGCCCCTGGAAGAAGGCAGATCTGTGATGAAGTCCATGGACACCACTTCCCACGGCCTGTGTGGGGTGGCTAAGGGCTCCAGCAAGCCTGGTGGCGCTGCTCTGACCACCTTTGCCCGCTGGCAGGTGTCACAGCCCCGTACATAGTCTCGAACATCTTCCCGCACCCCTGGCCACCAGAAGTGTCTCATGACTAGGTGGGCGGTTTTGTCCCTTCCAAAATGACCCGCCGTTGGGTTGTCGTGCAACTGCTTGAGGACTGTACGTCTCAGCTGGGTGGTGGGCAGGTAGAGTGCACCCTTGTAGAAAAGCAGCCCCCTGCGTTCTGCAAAGTCTTTTGCCTGCTCCCTCCCCCCTCTCAGTTCTCTGAAGATGCGGTTGGCAAATTCATCCGCT
Source organism: Zootoca vivipara (assembly GCF_965207765.1). Taxonomy (NCBI): domain Eukaryota; kingdom Metazoa; phylum Chordata; class Lepidosauria; order Squamata; family Lacertidae; genus Zootoca; species Zootoca vivipara. The sequence goes on from NC_142593.1 coordinate 62,557,859, forward strand.
GCCGTCAGTGCTGTGAGTTCTGCCTCGCTCACCACTGCTGCTCCGCAGGACCATGCTGACGGGGGGAAGATGTGCCTGGGTGCTGGTGGCGCCTCCTCCTCCATGTACTCTGGCTTGCGGGAGAGGGCATCCGCCCTGACATTCTGCTCCCCCGGGATGTAGTGGATGGAGAAGTTGAAGTTCGAGAAGAACTCTGCCCACCGTATCTGCCGCTGGTTGAGCACCCTGGCAGTTCTCCAGAACTCCAGGTTCTTGTGGTCTGTGCACACCTGGATGGGGTGCTTTGCGCCCACCAGGAAGTGTCGCCAGTGCTGGAACGCAGCGTAGATCGCAAGAAGTTCCCTATCAAACACTGTGTAGTTGCGTTCAGGCTGTGTCAGCTTCCTGGAGAAGAAGGCACAGGGTCTCCACTCCCTGTTGGCGTCCAGTTGCAACAAAATCGCGCCCACAGCTTTTTCAGAAGCATCTGTCTCAATGCGTAGGGGCGCGTCCTGCACCACATGGAACAGGTTTTGGTCTGAGGCGAACACTCTCTTGAGGCTTTCGAACGCTGCTTGCGCCTCTGGTGTCCACCTGAACTTCTGCTTGCCTCTCAGGCAGTCCGTGATGGGAGCCGTAACGCGAGAGAAGTTCTTGATGAACTTCCTGTAGAAGTTAGCGAAGCCTAGTAGGCGTTGGGCATCTTTGCGCGTCCTGGGGCTGTGCCAGTCCAGGATGGCCTGCACCTTGTCCTTGTCCATCGCCAGCCCCTTGTCTGACAGCTTGTAGCCCAGGAAGTCCACCTCTTTGGTGTGAAACTTGCACTTCTCCAGCTTCACATACAGGTGGTTCTCCTTCAGGCGTTGCAACACCTCTCTGACATCTTTCACATGCTGCACTGGGTCATTCGAGTAGATAAGGATGTCATCTAGGAAGACCAAGCATTTCCTGAAGAGGAGGGACCCCAGGACGTGGTGCATGAAGGCCTGGAAGCATGCGGAGCCCCCTTGCAAACCGAAGGGCATCACCAGATATTCAAAAGAGCCCAGAGGCGTGAACATCGTGGTTTTCCATTCATCTCCTTCCCGGATCCTGATCAAGTTGTACGCCCCCCTTAGGTCCAGCTTGGTGAAAATCTTGCCCCTGCGTGCCGCTGTCAGGAGATCATCCACTCTGGGCATGGGGAAAGCCACTGGCTCTGTCACCGAATTCAGCCGTCTAAAGTCCACCACCAGACGGCGCTGTTGCGTGTCTTTCTTGTCCACCCAGAAGACCGGGCTGCCCCCTGCTGCCTTGCTTTCCCTTATGAACCCCCGCTTGAGGTTCTTGTCGATGAAAGTGCGCAGATCCTCCAGCTCCTGGTCTGACATGGCGTACAGCTTGGCTGGGGGTATCGTCGCTCCTGGCACCAGGTTGATCTGGCAGTCAAAAGGCCTGTGCGGGGGTAGGTGGTCGGACTCCGCTTCGCTGAAGACCTCCTGCAGGTCCCAGTACTGCTTGGGTATTGCCTCACCCCCTTTGATATGCATGGTGGCCACCGTGGCTATCGGAGGCCCCTCCCCTGGTTGGTGCTGCATGCAATGTTCCAGACAAAAGTCCGACCCAAACGTGATGCACCTCTGGTGCCAACTGATGGAGGGGTCGTGGCGCGCCAGCCAGCTCATGCCCAAGACGATGGGGGGGTCTGAGATGGTGGTGACGTTGAACGCCAGTGTCTCTGAGTGCCTTCCCACCGTCATTCTCATGGGGGGGGTTTGATGTGTGATGGCCCCTCCCAGCAGCTCCCTGCCGTCAATGGTTGCCACGTGCAGAGGAAAATCCAACTGCAAAAGCTGGAGTTGGTGCTCTTCTGCAAAGCTTCTCGAGAAGAAGTTGGCGGACGCCCCACTGTCAATTAGGGCGAGGACCGTCAGGGGATAGCCATTTGGGAGCGTTAGCGTCACTTCTAGAACCACTCCTGCTCTGGGAGGGGTGGGCTGGCTCTGCACCTCTCTGTGCGGGTGGGCGGGCTGGGGCTGTTGTCTGCTGACTGTGCCTGGCTGCTGCCCCTTGTCTCCTGCAGCCAGGCTTTCCCGTTTCCCTGCTGTGGTGCTGCGTCAGTGGGGGAGGGCACCACCGTTCCCGCCTTTCCTTGCCACTCCCTGCGATGTGGGCAGTCTCTGACGAGATGCTGGGGTGAGTTGCAGAGAAAGCAATTCCCGCCCCTTCCCTCCTTGCGTCTTGGCGCCGCTGGGGTTTGAAAAGCCCGCGCGCGCGCGCTATCAATCTGCATGGGCTCCTGGTCCTGGCTGGCTCCAGGCGTGGCTTGAAAGGGTTGTTGAGGGAGTGGCTTCTCCTGCGACCGTGGGAACCAAGCCCGCTTTGCGCGCGTCGCTTGCTTGTCGTTCCACCGGGATTCCTGCCTCACCCCCACCGCCAGAGCTGCTTTGCTCAGCTGATCCATAGTACTGGGCTTTGGACCTCTCGAGAGTTCATCCTTCACGTCCGCGTGCAAACCCAAGTAAAACGCAGCTTGCATAGGAGGCGACTCCAAAACCCACCCCAGTCTGTGCACCAGCATGGTGAATTTCGCCCAATATGCGCGAACTGTCATATTTCCTTGTCGTAAATTATGCAGTTCCTCCTTAGTCTGGTCCAAATGACTATCTGACGAATACATCGTCCTCAAACCTTCTAGAAATTGTTGAACATTTTTCATGCAAGGATTCTTGGTTGCGATTAATGGTCTTAGCCACTCCCTGGCTGCTCCGGTAAGATGTTCCACAATAAACGCTACTCTGTGCTCATCATCGGGGAACTCATTCTGGTGCAGCTCAAGAGCATACACGATCTCAGTCTCAAAGCCATGATATTCCCTCGGGTCTCCATTGAACTTGCTTACAAGGGTCCCTGCTCTCCTTCCTGGCAGCACTTGGACTTGGGGAGCCCCTCCCGCCTTGTCTTTCTCTGCATCTAGCTTGCTTTGGAGGTCTACCGCCACCGCCCTTAATTGCTGCTCTCTTTCCTGAAGCGCTCTCACCTGTTCCGCAAGTTGTAGCCGGTCTTCCTGGACCTTCTTAGTCTCTTCTTTTGCTGCCTTTAATTCTCCCTGTGCCTGCAGATGCAGCTTCTGCAGCTCCTCTTGTGCTTGTTCAGCGAGCTGCCGCCATTTCTCCGCCTCTGGCACGCTCATCCCGGCAACTCCAAAGTAGCCCAAAAAGATTCGGAGGTTGCTGTCACAGTGGCCTGAGTAGGCTACTTCAGAGTAACGACGCTACGCAGCTCTGCGTTTTATTCTTTTATTGGTGCTGCGTATTTACAGTGCTAAGTTCATTGCTATTTACACAGAGTAATGTGTTCAGTCGGTATCAGAACCTCCGAATGACTTTTGGCGCGTCTTTCCCCAGCACAAAAGCCTCGGCAGACCCATCCTCTTGCCCCTCCTCTTTCTGCGTAATTCTGGCGTTGGAGGGATGGGTCTCCCCCCCTTACTTGCCCCTTCCTGTCCCACCTGGGACCCTGGCTCCGCTACCTTGCCTGAGCCTCGGACCCGACTTCCTGCTTCCCCACTGGAATCAGAGCTCCCTCTGCTTTCCCCTGTGGTCAGTGTTGGGCTTGAACTCAGGAGGGGAGGGACTTCGCGATATCCCCTGTCCCTCACACATACCAACTATAGATAAATTGGCAAATGAAGATGATGGACTTTATGGAACTCGCCAAACTGACAGGGATACTCTGCGACCCGGAAGAAGAGGAGGTGGAGGAAATGTAAGTTATATCTTGGAAAATATTCTAATACTTAATATCCTTTAGGGAAAGGGTTAGAGGCTGTCGGTGTAAATATAGAGCAGGCATCCCCAAACTTCGGCCCTCCAGATGTTTTGGACTACAATTCCCATGTTCCCTGACCACAGGTCCTGTTACCTAGGGATCATGGGAGTTGTAGGCCAAAACATCTGGAGGGCCGCAGATTGGGGATGCCTGATATAGAGAATAGGTTAAGTTTACAGAATTATTCTTTAAAGGTAGATTTTGATGAGGTATTAAATTCTGGAACTGCCCAAGAGGATTTGATATGCATTTGATATACCACTGTATTCTGCTCTGGTCAGACCTCACCTGGAGTACTGTGTCCAGTTCTGGGCACCACAGTTCAAGAAGGACGCTGACAAGCTGGAACGTGTCCAGAAGAGGGCAACCAAAATGGTCAAAGGCCTGGAAACGATGCCTTATGAGGAACGGCTTAGGGAGCTGGGTATGTTTAGCCTGGGGAAGAGAAGGTTAAGGGGTGATATGATAGCCATGTTCAAATATATAAAAGGATGTCATATAGAGGAGGGAGAAAGGTTGTTTTCTGCTGCTCCAGAGAAGCAGACACGGAGCAATGGATTCAAACTACAAGAAAGAAGATTCCACCTAAACATTAGGAAGAACTTCCTGACAGTAAGAGCTGTTCGGCAGTGGAATTTGCTACCAAGGAGTGTGGTGGAGTCTCCTTCTTTGGAGGTCTTTAAGCAGAGGCTTAAGGAGTACGACAAGGTTGTCTATTGTATATTGTCTCCCTGCTTATTTAACTTATATGCAGAATTCATCATGCGAAAGGCTGGACTAGATGAATCCCAAGCCGGAATGAAGATTGCCGGAAGAAATATCAACAACCTCAGATATGCAGATGACACAACCTTGATGGCAGAAAGTGAGGAGGAATTAAAGAACCTTTTAATGAGGGTGAAAGAGGAGAGCGCAAAATGTGGTCTGAAGCTCAACATCAAAAAAACCAAGATCATGGCCACTGGTCCCATCACCTCCTGGCAAATAGAAGGGGAAGAAATGGAGGCAGTGAGAGATTTTACTTTCTTGGGCTCCTTGATCACTGCAGATGGTGACAGCAGTCACGAAATTAAAAGACGCCTGCTTCTTGGGAGAAAAGCAATGACAAACCTAGACAACATCTTAAAAAGCAGAGACATCACATAGCCGACAAAGGTCCGTATAGTTAAAGCTATGGTTTTCCCAGTAGTGATGTATGGAAGTGAGAGCTGGACCATAAAGAAGGCTGATCGCCAAAGAATTGATGCTTTTGAATTATGGTGCTGGAGGAGACTCTTGAGAGTCCCATGGACTGCAAGAAGATCAAACCTATCCATTCTGAAGGAAATCAGCCCTGAGTGCTCACTGGAAGGACAGATCCTGAAGCTGAGGCTCCAATACTTTGGCCACCTCATGAGAAGAGAAGACTCCCTGGAAAAGACCCTGATGTTGGGAAAGATTGAGGGCACTAGGAGAAGGGGACGACAGAGGACGAGATGGTTGGACAGTGTTCTCGAAGCTACGGACATGAGTTTGACCAAAGGGCCATTCCATGAAAAATGAGCCTGATAAGCAAAAAAATATTTTTAAAATATACTTATTTTACTTATAGTTTCATTAACTAAACATATTAAAGTTCAATATTCCAAAGAAAAAAAGAATTTGAAATTATTTTTTTCATGAGAAATTTGAGCTTGAAGTTTCAGTATCACTTTTCTGATTGTGTAGCTTAATTTTGTTCATTTAGGTTGGCATTATTTTTTAAAGATAAACAAAAATTGTGGTTGTCATTGTTGGTATATTATTAAAGTGAAGAACTTTGTCTACACATTGGACTTGAAAATTTTTAAATAGGTAAGTTATTTCTATTTTATTTTTATTATTGAATGGGATGCTGTTTCAGTGTCCCACCCGTGACAGCAAAAGGTACAAAAGTTTATTTTGTGATAAAACTAATTTATAGGTTATGTTTGTTTTATTGTGGGAGTATGTATTAGAGTATAACACACCTATCAATAATAAAAATGCAGTTAATTAATGTAAACACCATGAAATTTTAATAATTCTTTTTCTGTCCCACCCGTGACAGTTTTCAATGTTGTAGCTTGAGTTAGTGATTTCAGCTCTCTGCAGACAGGAGACAGATTCCTCATGTAATAATTCTTTATTCTGGCAAACAAGACTGAGGGACTGAGGAGAGGGGAACTAGCTAGAAAAGGATACATTTTGGAGGGAACAATCTCAAGCAATCACAAAGCTGCCTTTTGGTGGAAACCAATAAGACTAAGGAGCCAAATGCAGCTGCTTGAATGAACCAATGGTAGCTGTTCCTTCTGGAACATAAAGGCAGTTACCGTTACTTTACCCTAATGCGAATACATACAGTAATACAGATAATATAACCTTTGAATCAATACACAAAATGGGGAAGACTACATCTGCAGAACGTATGAGAAAGCTGCGTGAAAAACTAAAACAAGATAAAAACAAATGTGAAAGCTTCAAAGAAAAGGAGAGGGTCAGAGATAAGAAGAGGCGAGAAAAGATGAAGTTGGTAAAGAATTTGTCTGCAAAATCACTTATGGAATACAGACGGAAAGAAACTGAGCGCAAAAGAAAGTACAGACAAAAGATAAAAGAAAAAGAATCTAGGCCAATTGGCGACACTACTATTCCAGAGATTGGGTCATTTAAATGCCCACAATCTCTTGGAAAGGCTGTTACCAAAGTTAAAAGAGTGTTGCCATTAAGTCCACGGAAAAGAATAGCCGTGGTACGAAAGCTTGTGTATGAGAGTTCACGTCAAGCGCCAAAAACACTATTTGATAAAAGCCCTAAACAGAACACCAAAAGTTCTGTTTCACAAGATAATATCTCAAAGGTCCATGAGTTTTATAATTCAGATGATATTAGCAGGCAGGCACCAGGAATTAAGGATGTCAAATCTATTAAAGATCCAACAAGTGGAAAAAGAATCAAAATCCAAAAGCGGCATATGAATATGACAGTCCAAGAGGCCTATGCCTTATTTAAGATTGATAACCCAACAGTTGAAATCAGCAAATCAAAATTTTATGAACTGAGGCCTAAAAATATTGACTTAGCTTCTCAAATGCCACACAATGTTTGCGTTTGCAAATACCACGCTAATTTCAATTTCCTAATTGAAGTAGGAAATACATTTTTTTCCCTTCCACACATTCTGATCTTTTGAGCCTTACTTGTTGTGATTTGGAAAATGAAAAATGCATGAATGGTGAATGCAAAAAGTGTGTACTTAATTTGCACACCCTAATTGATGAAGACTTAAACATGTTGTCTGAGATTTTCTGGAAGCAATGGAAAGATGACTGTTCTAGCCGGCCTAAGGTTTTTGAAGCAAAAGGAACCATAGAAGAAGCTGTCAATGAGCTACAAAATCAATTTAGTAAATTTAAGAAGCACTTCTTTGTAAAGCGATTACAAGCTAAAGCTTTCAAAAATATGAAGGACACAGTAGCTGATGATGAGGTGATTCTTCAAGTGGATTTTGCTGAAAACTATTTGGCAACATCGCAAGCTGAAATCCAAAGTGCACACTGGACCCACAACCAAATCACAGTATTTACTGGTTGCGCTTGGACTCAAGGCGAAGTACGTTCTTTTGCCGTGGTTTCGGATCACTTAACCCACGACAAATACTCAGTATATGCATGCCTAAAAGCCATAATTGAAGAACTTAAGAAAGAATTTAACAGACTGACAAAGGTCAAAATCTTTTCTGATGGGTGTGCTGGTCAGTTCAAAAATAAGTACACACTGTCCAATCTGTGTTTTATGCCTGAGGACTTTGGTGTTGATGGGGAATGGTTGTGTGTTTTTTTTGCTACATCCCACGGCAAGGGTGCCGTGGATGGGATTGGTGGATTAACTAAGCAAGCAATTTGGAATGCAGTGAAACAAAGGAGAGTAGTAATCAATTCAGCCTCAGATTTTGTTAAGTGTGCTGAAAAAGCAGTACCGAGAGTGAAGTTTGTCCTTTTAACACCTACTGATATCAGTGCAAATATGGCGATGCTAGATGAGCGCTGGACTTTGGTGAGGAAGATTCCAAACGTGCAGTCCAACCATTTTTTTAAAGCTAAAGACAAAAGAAGTTTAGTTTATGGACCTTCTTTTCAAAAGTCCACCCACGTAGTCTTCACAGAACTGTTCAAGTTAAAAGTTTCTGATGTTTACAGAGATTCTGATAGTGACACAGAAAAACAAGATGGTGTAGCAAGTTGTACAAATGAAACAGATGTGCCGGTGGTTGGAGTGAAGCCGTTCATTGATGGAGTGACTATTGGGACATATGTTTTAGTTGAATTTGAAACAACTACAAAAAGACAAAGAACCAGGCCTACTAAATATAGATATGCTGCAATATGCCAAAGTAATGTTGAAGATGATGGAGAAGTCAAGGTGATGTGTATGCGAGCAGTTAACAATTCTCGAAAGCTGTTTCAAGTTGATGAAAAAGACATCATATGTACAGTTTGAACATATTCTTAGTATCTTACCCCAACCTAATGTTAAATGAGTCAGAAGGAACATTTTTTATGAATTTACTGAAAATGTAGATGTGTTTGAAAGTGGTTGATTGGCCCAGAGATGGACTAGAACAGGGGTCCCCAGACTACAGCCCGGGGGCCGGATGCGGCCCAATTAGCCTGCCAATCCGGCCCACGACGACCCCCGCCGCCCGCTCTTACGGCGCGCAGCGCGGCAGCGCTCCTCCGGGTTGGGATAAAAGCGCCGAAAATCCTTTCTGCGCATGCGTATGGGCCTCTCCCGACCCGGAAGAAGTCATTTCTGGTGCACTTCCGGGTCGGGGGAGGCCCACGCGCATGCGCACAACGGATTTTCGGCGCTTTTTCCACCCGGGAAGCGTGCCGCCGCGCCAGTAAGCGCCCGTGCGCATGCGCATGGGCGCGCACTCCCCCGCCCGCCGGCCCGCACAGGCGCGTGCTCCCCCGCCCTCCGGCCCGCCGCGCGATCGGCGCGGTGGGAACCGGCCCAAACGCCGGTAAGTCTGGGGACCCCTGGACTAGAAGAAAATATTTTTAATAGATTTTAATTTTAGTAAATACAACATTATACTTTGTAGGCTATGGTAGATAGTAAGTATAGTAATAGCAAAAGGTGTTTTTTTTGTAATTATTCCATTTTTAACAACCTTAATTGTATGTTAAATCGAGTGTATGTCAGACGCGTCCCACCCGTGACATTTCATTTTCCCACCCGTGACAGCATTTTTTCCTTAATTTTGTTGCATTAAATTTCTTAACCTAAATTTCTGATTGCATAGTTGTAACCAATAAACATTGATTTAAACAGATATGCTGAGTTTATAATTGATTCAACTCCCAACTCACAGAGTTTTTCCATAAATCAAACTTATCTCAAGCTCCATGTGCTTTTTTTGTCCCACCCGTGACAATGCTTTAACATTTAATAAAATTGTCAAAAATATCCATAAAAATATTAAAAAATTAGTAAAATGTTCAGTATCTTATTAAGAACATAGTTCAAATTTTGGTTGTTAATTTTTATGTATATTTACATTCTTACACATGTGTGAATACCAAAAAACATGGTCCAAGTGTCCCACCCGTGACAATGGAATGGCCCCAAACTGCGGGAGGCAGTGGAAGACAGGAGTGCCTGGCGTGCTCTCGTCCATGGGGTCACGCCATGGTACTACTGTATAGAGGACAATATGCTATGCTCCTCCCCGGTGGTAGGAACAGGGAAGAGGCCAAAACTATCTGGGCTGAGAAGGAAGCAGATTGAAGAAGGAAGAAGGAAGGCAATTTTGCAAGAGAGGCAGCAGCCCCAAATGCTCTGCATGGAGATGGCTGTCTGGCTGCTCGGCAGCATCCTTGGCTTCAGTTTCAGAAAAGGAAAGTTCTTTGCCCCCGCCAGCCCTGCAGCTGATGGCAGGCAGGGATGTCTGCGAGGGGATTAGTTGTGGCGCTGCGGGTGGCGCTGTGGTCTAAACCACTGAGCTTCTTGGGCTTGCCAATCAGAAGGTCGGCGGTTCGAATCCCCGCGACAGGGTGAGCTGCCATTGCTCTGCCCCAGCTCCTGCCAACCTAGCAGTTTAAAGCACACCAGTGCAAGTAGATAAATAGGCACCTCTGCGGCAGGAGGGTAAACTGCGCTCTGGTTTCCGTGCGCTCTGGTTTCCGTCACGGTGTTCCATTGCACCAGAAGCGGTTTAGTCATGGTGGCCACATGACCTGGAAAGCTGTCTGCAGACAAACGCCAGGTCCTTCGGCCTGAAAAGCAAGATGAGCGCTGCAACCTCATAGTCACCTTTGACTGGACTTAACCATCCAGGGGTCCTTTACCTTTTCTCAGAAGAGCCTGCTGGATGAAGCCAGTGGCCCATTGAGTCCAGCATCCTGTTCTCACAGGAGCGTTGGCCGGATCCAGCAGGTTCTTCTTCTCTTATCTTCTTCCCCTCCAAGCTCAGAGGCTGTGGGTCCTGCCAGGGCTGCCAGGGCCACGACTGTGCACATTCTCCCCTTGGAAACATGCCTGGCACCGAGTCCGGCATCCTTTGGACTGGACCCAAGAGGCCTTTGTGGGCCTTGACAGAAGAGCCACCCAGAAGAGGAGCAGCTCCAGGCAGATTCAGAGCTCCCATGTGTTCTGTGTGGTTTTAGGAAGAGAGAAAGCGAGACTGCGGACAGTGTATTGCCTGCACTGACTGGCAGCAGCTCTCCAGGCAGAGCTCTCTCCCAGCTGTTATAAGGAAAAACGGCTCCTTTTCCCTTATGGGGTATCCAAGGGCCCATATAGAGTCCTTAAGTGGTAGGGGTGGTAGGAGAAAATAACAGAGGCCAACCACAAAGCGGCTAGTCGGCCTGATTTTTATTAAAGGAACTGTTGCAACAGGGTCCCCACTCACCACACAGGAGGGAGAACTCTGAAAAATGGTGCCCGAGCCCTTATATAGACCTTTGAAATTGCCCAAGACCACCCCAAAAACATCATACATACATCGCAGAAGGAGGCGGTCTGCAGCAGAAATCCTGCCTGCCAGGACACCTGATAATGGTCACTGATTGCTTCCGCTGGGCAGCCTGGCTATTCTTTTGTGATGGTAAATACTTGATTTCCTGAATCCAGGTCACAGGCTCACCCTATTCATACACAAATACACCCTTAAGACAGGATTTGTAAGCAACAACACAATGGGAAGTCTTTCCCCCCTTTTCCGCCCTTACTGTAGAGAAATATTTGAGGTCACTGGGAGAGTCAAAATGGCTTCAGGATTGCTGTTTTGTTCTATTTCAGACACATGCCTTATATACTTATGTATGTGTTTGCCTTGTACAATTACGAACATTTAATTTATATACTGATATTTGAGACTTTAGAATTCTGAGAACACAGCCCGACCTGGAGATTGAACCTGGGACCTTTTCCTTGAGAGACAGAGCTCGGGTCCCTGAGCCCTTTGCTTGACGTCATTTGTGTTCTGTACCCCATCCATCCTGAGATCTATCACGATGAAGAGCCGGTTATAAATGGTCCCAGTTGATGAAGAACAGCACCCAGAGGCCTTGCACGGTTTCCATTGCAGACTTCAGTCTTGCAGGGGGCTCTGCTGCAAAGGCAGCCTCGGTCGGGCTCTGGCTGCTGCTCTGCACCTGTGCTGGGACCGAGGCACCCAGGGGTCATTTGTGGGGAGTCCAGCCCCCGCCCCGCCCCCCCTCTTGCTGGCAGTTTTTGCCCTGCCTCCGTGGGTCCCCCCCCCCGCCCCAATGGCACCCACTGCCTCCAAGAAAGAAGGGTGTCCGGGGGGAGAGGGACCTCAAACAGGCCTGGAGGAGTTTCCCAAAAGGTTTAAGATACACACAGTCACCCCAAGGAATCCATTTTATTAGAAGAAGAATTTCATGTATCAAAAGGTGGAGGGAGTGAAAGTGAAGAAGAGAAAGAAAGAAATCTCATCGGTTCACATGTATACAGGTGGGTCTCAGCTTCTGATCCTAATACAGAGGCAGTAGATTTCTTGAGAAGCTACTATATTCTGGTCTGGTCCAGGCAGGGCTCTTCTGTGCTCATCTAGCTACCAGGACCAGTGGTCAGGGATGATGGGAACTGTAGTCTCCAGGTGTTTTGGGAACTGGAGTCCCAAAACATCGGGAGGGCCGAGTTTGCCTGGGCCTGTACAACTTGTGTTCTATAGGGGGAATGGAGAGCAGGCACTACGACTCCCAGAGGGCAATGGGAGAGCCGGCTCCTCCTCCTCCTCCTCCTCCCTTTCTCCCCCCCGCCCTTTCCGAGTCCTCCCCATTGGCCGACTCCTCCTCCTCCCTTTCTCCCCCCCCCCCGCCCTTTCCGAGTCCTCCCCATTGGCCGGCTCCTCCTCCTCCCTTTCTCTCTCCCCCCCCCCGACCGTTCCGAGTCCTCCCCATTGGCCGGCTCCTCCGACTCCGTATCTGGGCAAAGGCCGGGCCCCGTCAGCCAATGGGAGTCGAGAGTGGGGCGCTGGGGGCGTGGCCGGGCGGAGAGACGTTGGAGTTGGCGGTTGGCGGTTAGTTCAAGATGGCGAGTAATGCCTGGCCCTCGGTCATTCTCGTCGGCCTCCCTAGCCTCTCCCCTTCCCCAAGGGACCCCCCAGACTCTGTGCAGAGGTAGCAATGGAGGCACCCCTGGGACTCGAACAGGAAGCAGCCCCGGACGGAGGCGGCTCTCTGCACATGCTCAGGAACCAGGGCAGCCTTGGCCCTCGTTCCTCCTCCCTCCTGAGGTAAAGAGACGGGCCTTACTCCAGCCAGCAGCCCTGGGACTCTGGGACTCAAAGAGGAAGCAGCCCCGCTCCCCGGACGGAGGCGGCTCTCTGCACATGCTCAGGAACCACGCCAGCCTTGGCCCTCGTTCCCCCTCCCTCCTGAGGTAAAGAGACGGGCCTTACTCCAGCCAGCAGCCCTGGGACTCGAAGAGGAAGCAGCCCCGGACGGAGGCGGCTCTCTGCACATGCTCAGGAACCACGCCAGCCTTGGCCCTCGTTCCCCCTCCCTCCTGAGGTAAAGAGACGGGCCTTACTCCAGCCAGCAGCCCTGGGACTCGAAGAGGAAGCAGCCCCGGACGGAGGCGGCTCTCTGCACATGCTCAGGAACCAGGGCAGCCTTGGCCCTCGTTCCCCCTCCCTCCTGAGGTAAAGAGACGGGCCTTACTCCAGCCAGCAGCCCTGGTACTCGAAGAGGAAGCAGCCCCGGACGGAGGCGGCTCTCTGCACATGCTCCCTGAGAAAGTCGCAGCGCAAAGCCGACATGGGGTGCAGCCTTGGAAGCCTCGGAAAATGCACCCCATGCCAGCTTTGCGCTGCGAGAAGCGGCGGTGGGAGAAACTAGTGCTAGTGGACAACTGGGCAATTTTTAATACCGTATATATTTTGATTGCGTCAGACCAACACTGCTACCTACCTGAATCATGTGCTATCCCCCCCTGTAATTGATATAGCATTATCTGCATAAACTGTTCCTTTCTCTCATTATTCACATATACTGTGCTGTTCCCCAAGATTCATTTATACTATATATAATCTCTTGTTGATTTCTGTTTGGTATTATTATGCTCACATCTTTTATGAACTAACTTTGGCTGATGTATTTACACTAAACCTTTCCAAATGGATTCTAGTCTCCAATTTGGTTGCTCCCCTCTGAGCCTTCCACATCTAGAAGAGACGATGTGCAGAGAACAACGTCTGGGATGTAACTTGCTGCCAATACTTGGCAATGGGCTGTAATTACCTTAATTGAATTTACTGTGAGTTTATAGATGACTGCTAAAGATACGCAGTCTGGAGAGAGCCTGTGTGGTGGTGTGGTTAAGAGCAGTGGACTCGTAATCTGGGGAACCGGGTTCGCAATCCTCCGCATGCAGCTGCTGGGTGACCTTGGGCTAGTCAGTCACACTTCTCTGAGGTCTCTCAGCCTCGCTCACCTCACAGAGGGTTTGTTGTGGGGAGGGAGGGAGGGAAAGGAGATTGTGAGCCGCTTTGAGACTCCTTAGGGCAGGCATAGGCAAACTTCGGCCCTCCAGATGCTTTGGCCTACAACTCCCATGATCCCTAGCTAACTGGACCAGTGGTCAGGGATGATGGGAATTGTAGTCCAAAACATCTGGAGGGCCAAAGTTTGCCTATGTCTGCCTTAGGCAGGCATGTCAAACATGCGGCCCTCCAGATGTTTTGGACTACAATTCCCATCTTCCCCAACCACTGGTCCTGCTAGCTAGGGATCATGGGAGTTGTAGGCCAAAACATCTGGAGGGCCGCAAGTTTGACATGCCTGGCCTTAGGGTAGTGATAAAGCGGGGTATCAAATCCAAACTCCTCCTCCTCCTCCTCTTCTTCTACCTAGATTTCTCTCCTGATCCCCCAAAAACCAGTACCTGCTTGAAAGAGCCCCAGATAGCTTTTCAAAACATGTGTGCATGTAAAGCTTAGTCTCTCTGTCTGTGTCCACAATCAGAGTCTGAGGAGCATGCATTGAATATATAGCCTCCAGGAGTTGCTTTTATAATCAAGGCTAATGCAAATGAATGTGGCTCATTATCTCCGTGATTGAGCTAGTTACAGGGCCTTTTTGAAAGAGGTCTGTTTCAGAGTAATAACAAAGTGGGTTTACAGAAATGTCGGCTTTGGTAGTCTCCCGGTCAGTGTTCCGCTGCTTCTGAACTTTCTCTTTTGATTTTTCAGGCTGTAAAATGTAGAATGGAACGAACCTTTTGCCCTTGCTTTCCTTGAATGAAATTGCATTCAGTTTCTGATGAAGAGCAGTGCAGCCACCTGTCTAGGTCCCAGGTATGATCTTTGAATGGTTGCCCCATTTCACTTGACTTGTTGGGTAGTGAATTAGGCCAGGACCTGATCCAGATTCACTCTGTGCATACGGCACATACACCCTTGTCTCAGCGACTTTGGAGCAACCGGTTATAAAAGGAGATTGGTGCTCTGTTTGTAACTTTGGGGAGAGGGTTCAAATGCTAACTTCGGGATACAACCTTTTCAGGTCCTTTAGGGGGGGCTGGAAAAATCACGGCGTGCTTTTAGGCACCATCATCTCATTTTCACAGGTTGGCAGCCAGCCTTTAGGTACTCCTCCTAGAGCTAGAGAAATGGCTTAAAGCTGCCATTTAGCAACGTTTGACCTCTAGCTGCCCATATTTACATGTTTATTTCCTTACATATAGCCTTCTCTTTCATCCTGGAGCCCAAGGTAGCGTACATGCACCTGTGCTTCTCAGGCAATCTCCCACCCAGCACTAACCAGACCTAGACCTGCTCAGCTTCCCAAAGGTCGTGGCATCATGTTCCTTCTGGCCCTACCCTGGGAGTAGATCAAACAGTGAATCATTTCATTGTACGCACTGATTTCCTGACAAATTAGATCCGGGCTTTTGAGCTTCATTTGCCTGCCTAGCTAACTCCCAATTTGCCCTTCCTTACTCTGAGGTATCAGAGAAGGTGAGACAGAGTTTGGTTGGCATGCTTTGACCTGCTTTTATATTCTGACATTTTTAATGAAAGGGGGGGGATCTCATGGATAATTTTAACAACTAAACCCAGTTGACAGCAAGTCCAACATGCTCTCTGCTCCCATGATACACAGTATATATACATATATTTGTCAGCCCCAGAGACGGTTCCTGTTTGTGTGAAAGTGTGTTCTCTGTATTGACCCTTAGAAGGAGAAGTTAGTGCCATGTCAAGAAATGTAGGTCTTTTGAAGGTACTGTAGATGAATTTCCGATGCCTTAATTTTCTCGCATGTTTCATCTACAAGAAGTTCTCTTCTGCAGGCAGATGATTCAGTAGATCAGCCCTGGTTGATCAGCTTGCAGTCTCTTGGTATTGTGGTTATTGCTGCCACCCACCCACTTCTTGGGTGCTGGCTGGGCCCTTTGAAGCCAGAGAGAAGCCACCCCACATTGATATGTAGTGAATTTCATACTATAGGATGTTCCAGCCCCAAATGACAGACGTAAGGGAACTTTCTCTAATTGCCTTGTGAAGAATATAGGAACAAGGCAGCAAAAATTGGGCTTGTCCTCCTCTCTGCTCCTCTCCCTGGTCTTTGGTTCTGCGTTGTGATTGCCAACTTCATAATTGTAAAAGAAATGGTAGGAAGAAGGATAAGCTAGTTGCTCATGGAATTATAAAACTTTATTAAGTACCTCCAAAGCCATTAAAAATCTGTTTGGTATACAAAATAATTGAGCTTATTCTTTTTAAAATGTTGAGAATAGTCAGGTGGCAGATGGTGTAACCATGCAGGAGTCTTCGAACCAAGCACAGTGGCCGAGTTTAATGCTCCAGCCCGGGGGGGGGGGGCAGAGAGCAGGCGGGACTGGCGCTTGTCCGGGGGGCGGGGCACCCAGCGCGGGCGGGGAGACACCCGCGATGGCACCCTGCCGGGATCGCGCTGCCAGGGGCGGGGCGTGGCGCTCCCCCTGCACTCCTCTTCCTCCGCCAGTGACCAAACATTCGGCCCCTGTCTCCTGACGGAATGAGTAAGTCCAAGGTGCAGGGTTCTTGGTGTTTGGCAGGATTATCCTTGGGCCTCCTCAAGTCTGGGCTGGTTTCTTTTTGTTCATTCAGAGTTTTTTCGGCCCTGGGTTAAGAGGTAAGCAAGCAAGGGAAGGGGGGTGTAGTGGCTGTTCCCCATTGCTCCCCCCCACCGATCTTTTCCCCACCTTGTTTTGGAGTGGCCTCTTCTGCCTCTGGGCTGCCATCTTTTTTTCCATCCTTCCTTCCTTCCTTTCTTGCCTCATCCCCACAGTTCATCACTACAGCTCTGCTATTGATCGGAATCCTCACCATCAATGAAGAATGCGGGTGCTCTTCCTCGAGTGTGCACCCATGCCTCGAGTGTTGGGCTGCTGGTTGCGGTCATCGGCATGTCCTTGGGGATGAACAGAGGCTTGCCACCAAGGATCTTCACAGCCGTTGCTGGATGGGGGCTGGAGGTCTTGCAAGTGAGTGCCTTTTCTCTGCCTTAGAATCATGGGAGTTGGAAGGGACCCTGAGCATCATCTAGTCCAACCCCTGCAATGCGGGAATCTCAACTAAAGCACCCAGGACAGGTGGCCAGCCAACCTCTGCTTTCAAACCTCCAAGGAAGGAGAGTCCACCACCTTCCGAGGGAGTTTGTTCTATTCCCGAAGAGCTCTTACTGTCAGAAAGTTCTTCTTAGGTTTTCATTGGAATCTCCTTTCCTGTAACTTGAAGCCATTGGTTCATCTCCTACCCTCCACAGCAGGAGAAAGCAAGATTGGTCCATCTTCCCTGTGGTGTACCTAGGAGTTCTTCCTTTTAAAAGTACAAAACGAGAGTATAAAAGAGCTGCGGGTGGAAACAGGTCTCCTGTACTGGAGGCAATAAATTGATTCCGAATCCTGTTTTGTGTAGTTGGGGATGCAGAGTGGGAGGTCTTGATGGCCAGGTGGTCTTTATGGCCAGGAGCACCCTTCTGTTCCCCTAGCTCCGCTGGAACCCCTTTGGGACAGCTATGCCTTGGCCATTGCGCTCCATGCTCTGGCAACTTCCAGACTGGATTGCTGCAACACGCTTTACTTGGGGCTGCCCTTGAAGACACCTCAGCCAGGGATGATGGGAGTTGCACTCCCACAACCTCTGGAGGGGCCACCCTTGCATGAAAGGCTCATTTGTGAGGGACGTAACTGAGGGGCGGGCAGTACAGGCAAGTGATGGTCCAGTTCAGGGATGGGGAAGATACAGGCAGGAACCTTTTTGTGTGCGTCCAATGGATGCACGGTCATCCCCCCCCCCCCCACTGCTGACCTGGAAGCGGCCCCAAAATGAGGCAACACCCATGGGGGTCAGGAAGGAAACCTCTGCTCAAAATGGCTATCACCTGTAGTCGGCATCCAGCAACAAGAGGGTCTCAGCTTGCCCATCCCTGGACCAGATCCTTTTGAATACTGCCACCAGGTCTACAAAGAACCATGTGGGCCCCAGTGGTGCTGTCAAAGCAGCAGCTGAGCTCAGTTTCTGCTTCTGGCTTCTGTTGTCGTTTAGTCGTGTCTGACTCTTCGTGACTAGGCTTCTCCTAGAACTGAATCAAACCAGTTTCCCCCCCCCCTCCAGTGCATCAAATGATTGGTGGTGGGTCCCAGTGGTCGCACCGACGTTGGGAAGCCTCCTTGGGATTTTCATCTTCAACATCTTCATTGACTTTCACAATCGCCCTCGGCTGGATGGGAACAGGAAGCCAGACTGCGAGGGCGACGGGAACGTCGAGCAGAGACTGCGAAATCTGGACTCGAGTCAGCCGGATGCTGTGACCACAGTGCCCAAGAGCGGGCAAGCAGGCATCAATCTATGTTCTTTGCTAACAAACAGAGTGCACTTTTTTCCGGGGGGGGGGGGGATAAGGAAAGGCTGGAAGGTGTAATTTCATTCCTGCCCTGTGCTCTTCCCACTCAGCTGCTGCCAGTGAGCTGCATCTCGGTGCTCATGTCAGAGCCTTGCAAAAATCCCTTTCGGCAGGGATGTTCGAGGGCTGTGCTGTGAGACGCTGCCCTTGAAAAAGACACCATCGCTTTAGTACAGACTGGTTGACCCAACGTCTTCCTAGTAGACAGAGGTAGCCTCACCCACCCCCTGCTGTGCACTCAACTAGACAGGTGCAAGAGGAGTGCACTATAAAGGCCTAAAAATTTGAACAAGACTCCAGCTCAGTTGATAGAGCATGAGACTCTTAATGTCAGGGTCGTGGGTTTGAGCCCCATGTTGCGCAAAAGATTCCTGCATTGCAGGGGGTTGGACTGGATGACCCTCGGGGTCCCTTCCAACTCTACAATTCAATGGTAAGCAAAGTATAAATAAATATAAGCCGCCTTGAGTCCCCATCAGGGAGGTAAATATATAATAATTCTGGAAACAATTTCAAGCCGAGCATTTTTGTTTCCGATATACAATGCTGGCAAGAGAGGAAGGCCCCCAGGTGAATCAAGCATATGATCCTCGGATGCATGAAGGGTGTTGGAGAAATTTGATGAATTTGCTTTGTTTATGTTGTCCCAGGCCGGGGGAAAGAGAGGCTCCTTTCCACTGACATCATTTCCCCCCCTGATGTTGTCAGGATGCTGTGACCTCATGTCTCCTCCTAGGAATGCTGGTGAGGAGGGGCCATCTTCAGAGGGTTGTTGTTTAGTCGTGACCCCATGGACCATAGCACGCCAGGCACTCCTGTCTTGCACTGCCTCCCACAGTTTGGTCAAACTCATGTTCGCAGCTTCAAGAACACTGTCCAACCATCTCGTCCTCTGTCGTCCCCTTCTCATAGTGCCCACAATCTTCTGAGAGTGATTTTACCTTATCTCCTTGAACTCCTCAACAAACTGGCAGCCTCTGGTTGCTAACCTTTACAGCAACCCCTGGAGCAAATTTCATCCAAACTTGTGGTGTATTTAATCCAAAGGGTTAAACTCCTCAACACAACGGGCCAGGGGTATGCAGGTGTGGCCTCCACTGGGTTTTGCTGGGTTTTTTGGGCCAAGCAGGTTGAGGCAATATATCTATTGAAGTAAATTAATTTATTAAATTTCTGTGGCACCCTTCATCCGAGGATCATTTGCTTGTTTTACCTCCGCACTCTTAAGTTATGGGTGGCCTTTCTCTCTTGCCAGCTTTGTATATCGGAAACAAAAATGCCCGGCTCAAAGGGCCAGGCCTGGAGGGCAGGAAGGTCCGCTGGAAGGGGCTGCTTTCCTCACGGGGCCGCCTCTCCTGCTGTGCCCCACGGAGGACATGGTGCTGTGCAAGAGCCCGGCCCCAGGGAGATCCAGCTGGCCTCCCCCTGAGCCAGGGCCTTTCCGGCCGGGGGGAAAGCTCTCCCCCCCCCAAGAGACGGAGCAGCTCCGCCAGGCCATGGGGCAGGACGCAGGTGGACTTTCTTTCCATTGGACCTTATCAGAAGTAGTTTCCGGTAAATGACTCTGCAATTGTTATTCTACAGCCTATTACGTTTGCGTGTTGTTTCACCGGATCTAACGATCAGCCATTACAGCAATTTAAACCCAAATTTTCCTTTTAAAAGAAAGGGTGGCCTTTCTTGCTAGCATTGTATATCAGAAACAAAAATGCCCGGCTTGAAATTATTATTAAAATTATTATATATTTACTTCCCTGACGGGGACTCAAGGCAGCTTAGGGAGCAAAATAAGACATTGGGGGCAGGTGGGGAAATCTACAATTTAAAAACAATTAAAACTGTGTATGTGTATACAAATTAGAATACTTCACCATACAAAAATTGCAAGAAAAACAGCAAAGCACAGGCCCTTTCATTAATAGCCCATTTTTATTTTATATTTCTGTATACTTTGCTTGCCACTGAATTGCAGCCTCTGAAGGGTCCTGCGGGGACCCTGGCCTCGTAGGAGGCAGGCCTTGCCAAGGGGGACCCAAAAGGGACCTGCTCCTGCCTACTCACCTGGGAACGCTGGTGCAGATGGCAACCAGGGCTGCTGCACCAAAGGTGGCAAGACCACCGGGGGGGGGGGTTGCCTTCTCGCCTGGGCCACCGCTGCTGATGCAGAAGGGAGCACCAGCATGGGCAGGTGTTGCCCCTCCTGCGCCTGCTGCCCCTCCTACTCCTGCACCTGCTGCTGCGCCTGTTGCTGCTGCTGCCGCTCCACCTCCGCTGGCTGCACTCTATTTTTAAAAAATCACTTTAGAAAGTATGCCATCCTGCAAGAAAGAAAGGAAACGTCCCGCCTAAGTCAATGTGAAAAGGCCTGAAGTTAGACCTGGAATCCAGGCCATTTCAGGAGGCATTTGGACCCGTGTCCTTGGACTCCAAGTCTGTGCGGCTGGAACCCAGGGAGGCGCCTGGCAAGAAGGGCAGGAAGGTCAGCTGGAAGGGGCTGCTTTCCCCATGGGGCCGCCTCTCCTGCTGTGCCCCACGGAGGACATGGCGCTCTGCATGGCCTCTCCTGCATGGCCCCAGGGAGATCCGGCTGGCCTCCCCCTGAGCCAGGGTCTTTCCGGCCGGGGGGGAAAGCCGGAAAGACCCCCCAAGAGACGTGGGGCAGGACGTAGGTGGACTTTCTTTCCATTGGACCTTATCAGAAGTAGTTTCCAGTAAATGACTCTGCAATTGTTATTTACGTTTGCGTGTTGTTCCATCGGATCTAATGATCAGCCGTTACAGCAATTTAAACCCAAATCTCCCTTCGTTCCACCTACTCTAATTCCAACCCATCTATCACACTGTTCTAGACCAGGCTTCCTCAACCTCGGCCCTCCCGATGTTTTGAGACTACAATTCCCATCACCCCTGACCACTGGTCCTGCTAGCTAAGGATCATGGGAGTTGTAGGCCAAAAACATCAGGAAGGCCGAGGTTGAGGAAGCCTGGTCTAGAACAGTGTGATAGATGGGTTGGAATTAGAGTAGGTGGAACGAAGGGAGATTTGGGTTTAAATTGCTGTAAAGAAACTTGAAAAGAGGGGCTCTAGGGTACGTTCCCAATCCCTCCTAGGTATGTTATGCATTTCTAACAGTATAGCCAAATCAGAAATTCTTTGTAGAACTGTAAAAACTACTCTGAAAATTTCTTCTTCCCAAAATGAAACCTTCACCTGGTTGTTAATATTAAGATTATACCAGCAAGAATGTAAAAATGTGATTTCAATCAAGTCTTACTGACTAGTGATTTGAATCCATTGGATTTCAGTTAAATCCCCCCTGCATCTCACACACACCTGGGGAGGGGACCGGAGGTGTTGCAGGATGGTATCGAGGATGTCCCTCTCCTCCATCATCTCCAATCTTTTTGAGAAAGAGCGAGAGGGAGAGAGGTGACTAAGGGAGGCGGACGAGAGGGAAAGGTAGCGGATTATGCCGTGATTAACCCCCCCCCCCCGGGGCAGCCACCCAGAAGTCCCTGCTCCATGGGACACACCTCTTCCAAAGGTGGGGTGGGGGGGAGACCCTGGCCTCGTAGGAGGCAGGCCTTGCCAAGGGTGACCCACAAGGGACCTACTCCTGCCAACTCACCTGGGAAGACTGGTGCACTCTATTTTTTTTTTGAATTTTTTCAGAAAGTACGCCATCCTGCCAGGAAATGGCCACAAGGGCCGCTGCACCAAGGGTGGCAAGACCACTGGGGCGGCCTGCCTCCTTGTGTGGGCCTCCGCAGAAGGGAGCACCAGCATGGGCAGGTGCTGCCCCTCCTGCTCCTGTGCCGCCTGCTGCTGCTGCCACCCCACCTCCGCTGGCTGCACTCTCTTTTTTCAGAAAGTACGCCATCCTGCCAGGAAATGGCCACAAGGGCTGCTGCACCAAGGGTGGCAAGACCACTGGGGCGGCCTGCCTCCTTGTGTGGGCCTCCGCAGAAGGGAGCACCAGCATGGGCAGGTGCTGCCCCTCCTGCTCCTGTGCCGCCTGCTGCTGCTGCCACCCCACCTCCGCTGGCTGCACTCTCTTTTTTCAGAAAGTACGCCATCCTGCCAGGAAATGGCCACAAGGGCTGCTGCACCAAGGGTGGCAAGACCACTGGGGCGGCCTGCCTCCTTGTGTGGGCCTCCGCAGAAGGGAGCACCAGCATGGGCAGGTGCTGCCCCTCCTGCTCCTGTGCCGCCTGCTGCTGCTGCCACCCCACCTCCACTGGCTGCACTCTCTTTTTTCAGAATGTACGCCATCCTGCCAGGAAATGGCCACAAGGGCCGCTGCACCAAGGGTGGCAAGACCACTGGGGCGGCCTGCCTCCTTGTGTGGGCCTCCGCAGAAGGGAGCACCAGCATGGGACGGTTCTTATGCGGAAGGGAGCACCAGGAAGCTCAGCTGGAAGGGGCTGCTTTCCCCATGGGGCCGCCTCTCCTGCTGTGCCCCACAGAGGACCTGATGCTCTGCAATGCCCGGCCCCAGGGAGATCCGGCTGGCCTCCCCCAGAGCCAGGGCCTTTCCGGCCGGGGGAAGACTCTCCCCCAAGAGACAGAGCAGCTCCGCCAGGCCGTGGGGCAGGACCCAGGTGGGCTTTCTTTCCTTTGGACCCGATCAGGAAAGGCTCTGGCTCTGGTGGAGGCCAGCCGGATCTCCCTGGGGCCGGGCTCTTGCAGAGCGTCAGGCTTTCAAGGGGGAAAGCAGCCCCTTCCAGCTGACCTTCCTGCCCTCCAGGCCCCTCCCTGGGTTCCATCCGCACAGACTTGGAGTCAAAGGACACAGGTTAGACCGGGTTCAAACGCCTCCGGAAATGGCCTAGATTTCAATGTCTAACTTCAGGCCATTTCCTTTCTTGCAGGATCCCTTTTGGGTTCCCCTTGGCAAGGCCTGCATCCTACGAGGCCAGGGTCTCCCCCCTACCCTACCCCTCCTTTGGAAGAGGCGTGTCACATGGAGCAGGGATTTCCGGTTGGCTGCCCCTGTTCTGCATTGCTGCGGGTCAAACTTTAGGCCTTTTCACTATCCATTGACTTAGGTGAGCCGTTTCCCTCCTTTCTTGCAATTTAAACCCAAATCTTCCTTCGTTCCACCTAATTCCAACCCATCTATCACACTGTTCCACCAATTGGGGCTCCGTGATCTAGACCAGGCTTCCTCAACCTCGGCCCTCCCGATGTTTTTGGCCTACAACTCCCATGATCCCTAGCTAGCAGGACCAGTGGTCAGGGATGATGGGAATTGTAGTCTCAAAACATCGGGAGGGCCGAGGTTGAGGAAGCCTGATCTAGAGAAACTTGAAAAGAGGGGCTCTAGGGTACAGGACGATTTAACTGAGTCTCAGCGTAACTGTTTGAATGACTGAGTCCAGGGTGTCGTACATTCCTAATCGTTCCCAATCCCACGTAGGTATGTTATGCCCAAGGTCCTGTGCCCAACGAATCATAACTGCTTTGACCTCCTCTTCTTTCACTTCCCAATCGAGGAGGAGATTGTACATGTTGGATATAAATTTTCCTTTTGCAATTACTAATTTCTCTTCCAGTTTGGATATTTATTTAGACAATCCTTTTTGTCTATCCTTACCCAAATATTCATTTATTTGAAAGTATTGGAACCAATCATTTACATACATTTGGATGTCTTCATTTTTTTAGTTTTAATTTGTCCTCTTCTTCTTTTAATAATATTTGGTATGTTGCCCAATGGTTTTCCATATTTTTGTTCCTTTCCACTCATGGCTTCTACTGGTGAGGTCCACCCGGGAGTTTTTGGTTCTAACAGGTCTTTATATTCAACCCATATTTTGTACAATGATTTTCGAGAGTCAGCAAGGCGGGCAGTGTGCCTTAATTGGGAAAACACTCGTCATTTCTAGGAGACATGTTCTTTTCCCCCTCCCTGTAATTATTAAAGAATCTAACTGGTCAGACATTCCTTTCGCTGGATCTTCTTATTTACTGCCACGTGGGAGGAAGCCCATTCCCCGAAGTTTGACAGATGATGATGATGATGATGGGAGGGACGGGAATCCCTCTGCTGTGTTCCACCCACTGATGTGGGTGGGAAAAGGCAGAATGGCAATGTGGGGAGTGAGTCTTAACAGTGAGCCCTTGTGGGCCAATTGCAGGCACACAGAATTTGGATATGAATGGCCCACCCAGGTGGGAGGAGAACATCTCTGAGTGGACACAGCCATCACAGCAAGGGGGACACCAACTTGGCACCAACTTGTCCCTCAGCTTGAGAAGGCACAACTGCAGGGGAAGGGAACTTTTGCAGAGCCGGGAGATGCTGGGGGTCATCTCTTTGGTGCCTCAGCTTTCGGCCTTTGCCAACCATGTTCCCCTCAAGAATGGGGCAGAAGATGCAGCCCATCCCCTTCCTACAAACACCCCAGGGCATCCCTAGAGGAAGCAGGTGCAATGCTGCAGGCATTCCTGGAGGATTCGGGGGGGGATTTCTGTTTCCAAGAGGGACCCGACCCCACAGATTCTGCATCCTCTTCCAGCTGCACAGCACAGAGACTCAGCTGGGCCAGGAAGATGGAGGAGTCTCTCTGGGCAACTTCTAGCATCCTTCTCCCCAAATGTCAGCGACCTGCCATGTGAGTTCGTGTGGAACCGCCCTGTTCCTGCTCTGGATGGCAGCTGTCAAGGAGATCCATCTTCCCCAAATATCACACGGAAGGCTGGAGAGGAAGTCTTGGCCATTGGTCCTGCTTCTGCTCCCGACTGCCATTGGCTAGCATTGTTACTTTGAGATACAAGGTGGTCTTTATCAGGTAACCATATACTGCACCGGTACTGTATCCAGCGCTGCAGTGAAAGTGCTTGCTGTTTGATATCGCACTGCCCCCTAGTGGACTTCTCTAAATTGTAATGCTATATTTTTGACCTGGATTTGCTGGCTGCAGAAGTGAGAGAACTTTATGCCATATAAAGCACAGACAAGTTCCTGCAAATCTTATACACATACACTAGACACGGAAATGAGGAGGAATTCACATGTAAAGGAGAACCTGCCCCATCCACAGTCTTGGGAACAAAACGCAAAGCAGAGCACAGCCGTCCTCCAAAATTCACACTTCTTAGAATTTCATATGGTAACTTTCCAGCCAATTAATTCCCTACAAAAATGCATAGGCCAGGCTGACTTGTGCACAGAAATGCATATACAGTGGTACCTCGGTTTATGAACACAATTGGTTCCGGAAGTCTGTTCATAAACTGAAGCGTTCATAAACTGAAGCGAACTTTTCCATTGAAAGTAATGGAAAGTGGATTAATCCGTTCCAGAGTACTTAAACTGAAGCGTTCATAAACTGAAGCGAACTTTCCCATTGAAAGTAATGGAAAGTGGATTAATCCGTTCCAGACGGGTCCGCGGAGTACTTAAACTGAAGCGTTCATAAACTGAAGCATGGGTGTAATTGGTTCTGGAAGTCTGTTCATAAACTGAAGCGTTCATAAACCGAAGCGAACTTTCCCATTGAAAGTAATGGAAAATGAATTAATCCGTTCCAGATGGGTCCACGGTGTTCATAAACCGAAAATTCATAAACCGAGGTGTTCATAAACCGAGGTTCCACTGTAGTAGTGGAACTAATGTACACAAATGTGTTGTCTGGGGGAAAGATGCTTTGCAAAAGTGTGTGTATTTGGAGAAATTCACACTACAATGCTGATGAACTTCCCCGAGGACTTAAAAAGAAAACGCCACGTGTCGGAAGGTGATGGATTCAAATTACACAAATAGAGATTCTAGCTAACCATTAGGAAGGATTTTCTGATGGTAGAAAATGTTATTCCATAGATCGAACCCACTTCGAAGGCAGTAGACTCTCCTTGGTTGGAGCTTTTGAAGCAGAGGCTGGATGGCCATTTGTCAGGGAATCTCAGCTGCATAGATGACCCTTTGAGGTCATGTCCAACTCTACCAATCTATGAATCTAGAAGAGGTACCTGCTGGTCCAGCATCTTCTTTTCCCAGTGGCCAATCTCTCTGGGAAGCCTGCAGGCAGGACATAAGCAGAACAGCACTCTGGCCCCCTGCCCTTTCCAGCAACTGGTATTCCGAGGCATCCACACCTGTACCTGTACCTGTGCCCAGCCAAGCTTGCTCTAAGATTTCCACCACCAGGCAGCTGACTGGGCTCCCCAGGGTCAGGGAAGCCCCCCGGGATCAGTCCTGTTGATGTCCCGGCTCACTTGACCATTGCACAACATTACCAGGGCCTCAGGAGCACCAGACATGCCAGCCAGGAAATCCCTTCCGATTCTACAAGTCTCTGGGGCCATTTTCGATAATGTTTGACCATTACAATTTCATACCTTGATTTCTTATCCTCAAATCCATTCTCTTTCAAATTCTCCTTATACATTTCATTAATCTGGCGATAGTAGTTTCCGGTAAATGACTCTGCAATTGTTATTCTACAGCCTATTACGTTTGCGTGTTGTTTCATCGGATCTAATGATTAGCCATTACAGCAATTTAAACCCAAATTTTCCTTTTTAAAGAAAGGGTGGCCTTTCTTTCTTGCTAGCATTGTATATCAGAAACAAAAATGCCCGGCTTGAAATTATTATTAAAATTATTATATATTTACTTCCCTGACGGGGACTCAAGGCAGCTTAGGGAGCAAAATAAGACATTGGGGGCAGGTGGGGAAATCTACAATTTAAAAACAATTAAAACTGTGTATGTGTATACAAATTAGAATACTTCACCATACAAAAATTGCAAGAAAAACAGCAAAGCACAGGCCCTTTCATTAATAGCCCATTTTTATTTTATATTTCTGTATACTTTGCTTGCCACTGAATTGCAGCCTCTGAAGGGTCCTGCGGGGACCCTGGCCTCGTAGGAGGCAGGCCTTGCCAAGGGGGACCCAAAAGGGACCTGCTCCTGCCTACTCACCTGGGAACGCTGGTGCAGATGGCAACCAGGGCTGCTGCACCAAAGGTGGCAAGACCACCGGGGGGGGGGGGTTGCCTTCTCGTCTGGGCCACCGCTGCTGATGCAGAAGGGAGCACCAGCATGGGCAGGTGTTGCCCCTCCTGCGCCTGCTGCCCCTCCTACTCCTGCACCTGCTGTTGCGCCTGTTGCTGCTGCTGCCGCTCCACCTCCGCTGGCTGCACTCTATTTTTAAAAAATCACTTTAGAAAGTATGCCATCCTGCAAGAAAGAAAGGAAACGTCCCGCCTAAGTCAATGTGAAAAGGCCTGAAGTTAGACCTGGAATCCAGGCCATTTCAGGAGGCATTTGGACCCGTGTCCTTGGACTCCAAGTCTGTGCGGCTGGAACCCAGGGAGGCGCCTGGCAAGAAGGGCAGGAAGGTCAGCTGGAAGGGGCTGCTTTCCCCATGGGGCCGCCTCTCCTGCTGTGCCCCACGGAGGACATGGCGCTCTGCATGGCCTCTCCTGCATGGCCCCAGGGAGATCCGGCTGGCCTCCCCCTGAGCCAGGGTCTTTCCGGCCGGGGGGAAAGCCGGAAAGACCCCCCCAAGAGACGTGGGGCAGGACGCAGGTGGACTTTCTTTCCATTGGACCTTATCAGAAGTAGTTTCCAGTAAATGACTGCAATTGTTATTTACGTTTGCGTGTTGTTCCATCGGATCTAATGATCAGCCGTTACAGCAATTTAAACCCAAATCTCCCTTCGTTCCACCTACTCTAATTCCAACCCATCTATCACACTGTTCTAGACCAGGCTTCCTCAACCTCGGCCCTCCCGATGTTTTGAGACTACAATTCCCATCACCCCTGACCACTGGTCCTGCTAGCTAAGGATCATGGGAGTTGTAGGCCAAAAACATCAGGAAGGCCGAGGTTGAGGAAGCCTGGTCTAGAACAGTGTGATAGATGGGTTGGAATTAGAGTAGGTGGAACGAAGGGAGATTTGGGTTTAAATTGCTGTAAAGAAACTTGAAAAGAGGGGCCCTAGGGTACGTTCCCAATCCCTCCTAGGTATGTTATGCATTTCTAACAGTATAGCCAAATCAGAAATTCTTTGTAGAACTGTAAAAACTACTCTGAAAATTTCTTCTTCCCAAAATGAAACCTTCACCTGGTTGTAAATATTAAGATTATACCAGCAAGAATGTAAAAATGTGATTTCAATCAAGTCTTACTGACTAGTGATTTGAATCCATTGGATTTCAGTTAAATCCCCCCTGCATCTCACACACACCTGGGGAGGGGACCGGAGGTGTTGCAGGATGGTATCGAGGATGTCCCTCTCCTCCATCATCTCCAATCTTTTTGAGAAAGAGCGAGAGGGAGAGAGGTGACTAAGGGAGGCGGACGAGAGGGAAAGGTAGCGGATTATGCCGTGATTAACCCCCCCCAACCCGGGGCAGCCACCCAGAAGTCCCTGCTCCATGGGACACACCTCTTCCAAAGGTGGGGTGGGGGGGAGACCCTGGCCTCGTAGGAGGCAGGCCTTGCCAAGGGTGACCCACAAGGGACCTGCTCCTGCCTACTCACCTGGGAACGCTGGTGCAGAAGGCAACAAGG
Organism: Zootoca vivipara; assembly: GCF_965207765.1. NCBI lineage: Eukaryota > Metazoa > Chordata > Lepidosauria > Squamata > Lacertidae > Zootoca > Zootoca vivipara. The sequence goes on from NC_142593.1 coordinate 62,586,602, forward strand.
GCCGCTGCACCAAGGGTGGCAAGACCACCGGGGCGGCCTGCCTCCTTGTGTGGGCCTCCGCAGAAGGGAGCACCAGCATGGGCAGGTGCTGATGCGGAAGGGAGCACCAGGAAGCTCAGCTGGAAGGGGCTGCTTTCCCCACAGGGCCGCCTCTCCTGCTGTGCCCCACGGAGGACCTGATGCTCTGCAAGAGCCCGGCCCCAGGGAGATCCGGCTGGCCTCCCCCAGAGCCAGGGCCTTTCCGGCCGGGGGAAGACTCTCCCCCAAGAGACAGAGCAGCTCCGCCAGGCTGTGGGGCAGGACCCAGGTGGGCTTTCTTTCCTTTGGACCCGATCAGGAAAGGCTCTGGCTCTGGTGGAGGCCAGCGGATCTCCCTGGGGCCGGGCTCTTGCAGAGCATCAGGTCCTCCGTGGGGCACAGAGTTTTCATGAATTATATCATCCAGAATTAAATTTATTCTTTTTTCTAGAACCCCTGCATAGATTTTATAGTCGCAATTCAATAGCGATATTGGTCTATAATTGTTTGGAAGTTCCGGGTCTAGATTTGGCTTTGGCAATAAAGTAATCGTGGCTTCACTCCTGCTCTTTGGCATTCCTTCTTTTATTGGGATGTCGTTCATTAATCTCCGTAAGGGTATTGTTACAGTTTCCCCTAGTTCTTTATAATATTCTGCTGGGATGCCGTCTGGGCCCGACGATTTCCCATTTTTCATTTTTTGAATCACCTATCTGATTTCTTCATCCGTAAAGGGTTCATTTAATAATCTTATTTTTTCCTTTGATACATTTGGTAATTTATACTTATTTACAAAATCTTTGGCTTCTCGTTCATTAATTTCTTCCTTCTGATATAATTTAGTGTAATTTTTTTCGAATATTTTCCTTATTTCTTTTGGTTTATCTATAATTTTATCTCCTATTTTTATTTTATTAACTAATCTTTCATTTCTCCTTTTTTTAATTGCCACACCAGGAGTTTCCCTGGCTTATTGGCCCATTCATAATTCCTATATTTCCAAAACTCCAATTGACTATTGATCTCATCCTCTATTATCTTTTCATATTCCAATCTTAAAATTTTTATCTCTCGGTTTATTTCCTTTTTTCCTGTTTTGTATAATATTTTTCCTTCTTTTTTATTTCTTCCATTAATTTTAATTTTTTTCTCTTCCTTCTTCATTTTGTCTATTTTGTTTTGTTTGATAAAATAACCCCTTGCAACCGCTTTACCCGCTTCCCATACCATATCCAAATTCACCTCCCCATTACAATTTAGTTCAAAATATTCCTTCGTTAATTTTCGGGCTCCCTGCAATACTTTTTCATTTCTTAATAAGAAGACATTCAATTTCCACCTTTTATTTATTTCTTTTTATTGTTCTTCTATTACCACCATTATCGAATTCTGATCTGTCAACGTCTTGGGCTGAATTTCTGCTTTTCCTACTCTTATACTTAAACTTTTGGTCAACCATACCATCAATCCTGCTTGCAGATTTATGTAATTCTGAATAATATGTGAATTCCTTGTCTAATGGGTGTTTGAATCTCCATGAGTCTATCAACTCCAAATTATCCGCCATTTCAAAAAATATTTTTCGTAATTTATTTTCTCTTTTTTTTACTTTGACGGTCGATTTGTCCAATTCTGGATTAACTATCCCATTGAAATCACCCATTATTATTATTTGTTTCTCCATATATTCCAATAATTTTTCCTCCAGTTTCTTAAAGAACCTTACTTTACTGCCATTCGGCGCATAGATTCCTACTATTATCCAATTTTCTCCTTCTACTGTTATTTCAATCATTATTACCCTCCCTTCGTCATCTTTCCAAGTCATTTTTGGTTCCCATCTTTCCTTCGCGTATATCACCACCCCTTTTCTTTTTTTAATCTGCCGTAATGAATTCTTTTCCCAAAATTGGGTTGATCAATACTCTTTCATGTTTATTATTTACATGTGTTTCCTGCAAGCAGGCGATGTCCCAATTTGATTTTTTTTATTATATGCCCCACCTTATTTCTTTTCTTTTTATCATTTAATTCGTTCACGTTCCACGATAATAATTTTAATTTCATCTTGTTTTTTATCACTCTTTATTAGAATTTTTTTAAAAAAACTTGTATCTGGAAATTTTATTGTTTTTAATGAAGAATAAAATAAAGGATACCTTTGATACACACTATATGCTTTTAAGAAAACAGCTGGTTTTTGTACTCAAGGCATTTTTTGGGAGATATTTTTCAATTTTACTCCTCTTCGAACCCAAACAATGAGAAAATTTCCCCTCCCTCACAGACCTTAATTATATTTTCCCTTCTTATATTTTATCTTTCATATTTCTCCAAGTTCTTTAGACTTCCCCTCTTCATCCGACTCTTCTTCTCTTCCTCCTCCTCCTCCTCCTCCTCCTCCTCCTCCTCCTCCTTCTTCCTCCTCCATGCTGGCTTGGTCGATTTCTTCTTCTTTCCTTTCAAGCTGTTCTTCAGTCTGTCTGATTCCCCCCTCCCCCCAAATCTTGCCAATATTTTCTCCAAAAAAGATCAGCTTGAATTCATTGTTATTCACAACTCAAAGTCATAAAAACGGAATATATATACAAATTTTCTAACAATAAATTTTCTTCATCAACATTTGACTTCCCGTCAAACAGGAATTGCCTTGACTTCCACCTGCCAGGACTTCCACCTTCTTTCTTGCAGGATGGCTTTCTTTCTCAAAAGAGTTTTTAAAAATAAAACCCACCCAGCAGAGGAGGGGCAGCAGCAAGAGGAGGGGCAGCGCCTGCCCATGCTGGTGCTCCCTTCTGCATCAGCAGCGGAGGCCCAGACAAGAAGGCAGCCCTGCCCCGGTGGTCTTGTCACCTTTGGTGCAGCGGCCCTGGTTGCCCTCTACACCAGCGTTCCCAGGTGAGTAGGCAGGAGCAGGTCCCTTTTGGGTCCCCCTTGGCAAGGCCTGCCTCCTGCGAGGCCAGGGTCTCCTCCCCACCCCCCTTCTTTTGAAGAGGCATGTGACATGGAGCAGGGACTTCCGGGTGGCTGCCCCTGTTCTAACTTCAGGCCTTTTCACCCACCCAGCAGAGGAGGGGCAGCAGGAGGAGGGGCAGCGCCTGCCCATGTTAGTGCTCCCTTCTGCATCAGCAGCGGAGACCCAGACAAGAAGGCAGGCCCCCCCGGTGGTCTTGCCACCTTTGGTGCAGCGGCCCTGGTTGCCCTCTGCACCAGCGTTCCCAGGTGAGTTCTCACAGGAGGCTGGACCAGATGGAGCATTGGCCGGATCCAGAAGGTTCTTATCTTCTTTCCCTCCAAGTTCAGAGGCTGTGGGTCCTGCCAGGGCTGTCAGGGCCACGACTGTGCACATTCTCCCCTTGGAAACATGCCTGGCACCGAGACTGGCATCCTTTGGACTGGACCCAAGAGGCCTTTGTGGGCATTGACAGAAGAGCCGCCCAGAAGAGGAGCAGCTCCAGGCAGATTCCGAGCTCCCATGTGTTCTGTGTGGCTTCCGTGGGTCCCCCTCCACCCCAATGCACCCGCTGCCTCCAGGAAAGAAGGATGTCCGGGGCGAGAGGGACCTCAAACAAGCCTGGAGGAGTTTCACAAAAGGTTTAAAATACACACAGTCACCCCAAGGAATCCATTTTATTAGAAGAATTTCATGTATCAAAAAGTGGAGGGAGTGAAAGTGAAGAAGAGAAAGAAAGAAATCTCATCGGTTAATATGTATACAGGTGGGTCTCAACCTCTTATCCTAATACAGAGACAGTATATTTCTTGAGAAGCTAATACCGTATATTCCGGCGTATAAGACGACTGGGCGTACAAGACGACCCCTAATGTTTCCAGTTAAAATATAGAGTTTGGGATATACTCGCTGTATAAGAAATACGACCCGGCGTATAAGACGACCCCCAACTTTTGAGAAGGTTTTCCTGGGTTAAAAAGTAGTCTTATACGCAGGAATATACAGTACTGTATATTCTGGTCTGGTCCAGGCTGGGCTCTTCTGGTGCTCATCCTTCCTTTTGCTGGGAAGGGGAGAGGACAGTGTGAGGAGTAGCAGGTACCCACTGAGGGGTTAAGCTGTTTGCTATGTGCTGTGTGTCACTTGATCACTGGGAAGGGATCATGTTTCAGTTCCTACATACGGGAATGTTTTTTTGTTCTCTGTGTGTGTAAATCACTTCGTTTTTGCTCTGAAGGGAGAGCAGTCATGCTGTCCAACTCTCCCAGCAGTTTTATATTTCTGTAAATAAAGGTTTAGTTTAGTAGAAAGAAGCTGTTCTCCGTGATTTATTGTGAGCTGCTTTCTGCAAGGTTCACACAACGCTTCCAGCTACACAACAAGAAGATACTCTGAAATTTCTTTGCTGAGAGTTCGCTGATACGGAAGCGTGACTAGACTGTTGTGAAGTTGGCAAAGACCTAATGAGGTAATCAATCACTCATTAGGGCTGTAAACTCAACAGTCAGACCCCGGCTGGCCTTCCCACTACCTGGGCTTCCCGTGGGGCTTTTCTGCTGCTGCCCTGTGGCCTGCCTGGAGTGGGAGGGCGGGTATGGCAAGAACAAGGAGGAGCCAGGGAGCCACCCGCCTCCACAAATTGTGGCCTGACCCGTGTCCTGGACCCTGAGGTGCTTCATCCTGAGCTCCATCAGCTGGGCAGGGCAGGGCTGGCTAGAAGTCACAGGGCAAATGGGGTTCCTCTTCCCAGCTTGATGGCCTCAGTTTCCCTGCCGTTGTTCACATCCTGCTGAGGCTGAGAGGCTCATCTCCAGGTCCTCAAGAAAGGAAGCTAAGGCCCAGCCCCGAGAGCGGCTTTCAATGAAAGAGGCAAATAATGTTTTTGATTGGCTAACTAAAAAAGCCAATGCAATTCTGGGCTGCATCAATAGGAGTATAGCATCTAGATCAAGGGAAGTAATAGTACCACTGTATTCTGCTCTGGTCAGGCCTCACCTGGAGTATTGTGTCCAGTTCTGGGCACCACAGTTCAAGAAGGATACTGATAAGCTGGAACGTGTCCAGAAGAGGGCAACCAAAATGGTCAAAGGCCTGGAAACGATGCCTTATGAGGAACGGCTTAGGGAGCTGGGTATGTTTAGCCTGGAGAAGAGAAGGTTAAGGGGTGATATGATAGCCATGTTCAAATATATAAAAGGATGTCATATAGAGGAGGGAGAAAGGTTGTTTTCTGCTGCTCCAGAGAAGCGGACACGGAGCAATGGATTCAAACTACAAGAAAGAAGATTCCACCTAAACATTAGGAAGAACTTCCTGACAGTAAGAGCTGTTCGGCAGTGGAATTTGCTGCCAAGGAGTGTGGTGGAGTCTCCTTCTTTGGAGGTCTTTAAGCAGAGGCTTGACAGCCATCTGTCAGGAATGCTTTGATGGTGTTTCCTGCTTGGCAGGGGGTTGGACTGGATGGCCCTTGTGGTCTCTTCCAACTCTATGATTCTATGATTCTATGATTCTAGATTGTTTTCATCCCAAAGGCAGGGGGCTCCACTTTTCTAAGTGATTCATTCATGGCACCTGTCTCCCCGCACTCCATTTTATGCCCCCAGGGCCGGTGCTAGGGTTTTTTGTGCCCTAGGCGAGATCACCTTCTGGTGCCCGCCCCTGACTTCCCGCTTGACGATTGGCCAAGGAGGCGTGTGAGGGGAGGAGCCTGGAGTGTGGAACATGTCCTCCACTGCCCCGCCCCGAAGGCCGCACGCTCTTTTTTCTAAACCCGTCTGCCTAACAACTGGGCGCGCCCAGGTTCCCCCACATCCCTGCCTGCTTCGATTGATTGGTTTGAGCCATTTCTGGCTCCACCATGTGGCGCGACCCAGCGCCCCCTGCAGGGCATTGCAGGGGAGCACCTCTGCAGCAGCAAGCAGTGACAGGAGTGAAAGCGGTGGCGGCGGCAAAGAGAGCGTTTGCGAGCGGGGAGATACACCAGCTGAAATAAAGAATTACCCCCTCCTGCCCCCCTGCCTACGCCCATGTACAGGATTCATTAAAAGCTGAAATAAAGAAAGAAATGAGTGATAGAGTCAAGACTTTGGAAGACAAGGTAGAAAAATTAGAGGAAAAAGCAGACTGCAATGTAAAAGATAAAGAAGAAATTAAAAACCACATGAAAGAGATAGATGAAAAAGGCTTAGAAACAACAAGAGAAATAGAAGAATTAAAACTGAGAATACAAGCAATGGAAAATACGATTTAAAAATGACCAAAGAGAAAAAGATAAGCAAAAAAGAAATGGAAAAGGCCAAGAAAGAGCTGGAAGAGCAAAAGATGGTCCAGGAGGCACAGATGGATGCTCTTGCTATGATGCAGATGAAAATTAGAGAAAAGACTCTAAGATTTAGGAATATTCCAGAGATAGAGAACGAAATTGTGGAAAAAAGAATAGCCGCGGAAATATCTAAATGGAGGAAGCTGGAGGAAGCTGGAATAGAAAAACAAATAGAGAAAGCATTCAGAGTCAATTCAAGGAAGGCAAGAGCAAACAACTGGTCCATGGACTGTTTATTGACTTTCAAATCGATGTGGTTAGTGGAAAAGATTTTGCAAACCAAAGGAAAGAAAAAGTGTTAAAAGTAGGAGGAACAGAGACAGTGGTACTGAAAGAAATTCCACCTCGCCTGATACAAAAAAGACAGAAATATCAGTTCCTGACAAAACATCTGAAAACAAAAAAGATAGTTTTCAGGTGGGAATACCCAGAGGGGTTATCCTTCTTCTATAAAGGAAAAAGAAGGAAATTTGAAAATGTGGGAGAAGCAGACTTATTTTGGAGGAAATACTGGCAGGACTTGGGGGGGGGGGGCGAAAAGATTAGACCAATCAAAGAAAATAAAGAAGATGAAGACGACCAAGCCAGTGCAGAGGAAGAGGACGACGAAGGAGAAGTCAATGGAGAGGGAGAGGAAGAATCGGATGAAGAAGGGAACCTCAAAGAACAGGGGGAAATATGAACTGTTATAGGGGACAAAAGATCTAAAGGTAAATCAGGCTAAATAAAAGGGAGGGGGGAAATTCTATCTTTGGCTTCCACAGGAAATGCAAGGGTTGTATCTCCCCAGAGATGCCTTTTATGTTCAAAATTGGTTGTTCTTTTTCTTCTAAAATACAAAGAGAGAAAATAAGATAAAGCAAATTGCATTTTTAAATTTTTCAGTAAGAAGAAAATACTTTTTTTCCTTCTAATAAAGTGTATTTTCTAATAAAGTGTATTGAAAGCCAAGATGAAATTAAAAATATTTTCATGGAATGTGAACGGGCTAAATGAGGGGGGGGGAGGAATAAGGTGGGATACTTATTTTAAAAATCAAATTGGGATATTGCTTGTCTGCAAGAGACACATGTGAGTAAGAAACATGAAAGGGTATTGATTAATTCAAGTTTGGGGAAAGAATTCATTACAGCTGATGAGAAAAAGAGAAGAAGAGTGGTGGTATACATAAAGGAAAAATGGGAACCAAAAATGATCTGGAAAGACAATGAAGGGAGGGTGGTAATAGTTGAAGTAACGGTGGAGGGGGACAAGTGGATGATAGTAGGATTATATGCACCAAATGGAAGTAAAATGAGTTTTTTTCAAAAATTAGAGGAAAAACTATTGGAACATATGGACAAACAAATAGTAATAATGGGAGATTTTAATGGAATTATTAGCCCAGAGTTAGATAAATCAAATATCAAAAAAGAGAGAGAGAGAACAAATTTCCTAAATGTTTTTTTGAAATGGTAGAAAATCTAGATCTGATAGATGCATGGAGGTTCAAGCATCCACTGGACAAAGAGTTTACATATTATTGAACCATATATAATTCTGCAAGTAGGATAGATGGAATTTGGATAACAAAAAACTTAAGTATAAGAATTGGGAAAGCCGAAATTCAACCTAAAACCCTAACAGACCATAATTCGGTAATGATAACAATAGATGAAGAAGAAAAGGCGAGAAATAAAAGATGAACGTATTTCTATTAAAAAATAAGAAAATAGTGCAGGGAGCCCGAGAATTAATGAAAGAATTTTTTGAATTAAATTGTAATGGGGAAGTAGATTTGAAATCAGTATGGGATGCTGGGAAGGCAGTTGCAAGAGGTTATTTTATTAAACAGAATATATTGGATAGAAAGAAGAAAAAAGAGGAAAAAATCAAATTAGAGGAAGAAATAAAAAGAAAAGAGAAAATATTATACAAAACAGGAAAAAGATAGAGCAAGAGATAAAAATTCTAAGAATGGAATATGAAAATTTGATAAAGGAAGAAACAAACAGGCAAATAGAATTTTGGAAATATAGGAATTTTGAGTGCGCCAACAAGCCTTGAAAACTCCTGGCGTGGCAGTTAAAGAAAAGAAGAAGTGAAAGATTAATAAATAGAATTAGAGTGGGAGATAAAATTACAGAAAAGCCACAATAAATAAGGAAAATATCTGAAAATTTCTACAGGAAGTTGTACAAAGAAGAAGAAATAGTAAAATTTGTAAAAAATATATAAATTGCCAAAAATATCAGAGGAGAAAAGCAAGCTATTAATTGAATCTTTTTCGGAAAAAGAAATTAGGGAGGTAATCCATAAAATGAAAAGCACCTGGACCGGACGGCATCCCAGTAGAATTTTATAAGGAATTAGAAGATATTGTAATAATACCTTTACAAAAATAATAATAAATGAGATTCCAATAAAAGAAGATATGCCAGACAGCTGGAGGGGCGCAACAATTACGTTATTGCCAAAATCGGATTTAGATTTAGAATCGACAAATAATTGGAGACCAATATCATTATTAAATTGCGATTACAAAATTTATGCTGGGGTATTAGCAAAAAGGGACCCAGGTGGCGCTGTGGTTAAACCACTGAGCCTAGGGGTTGCTGATCAGAAGGTCGGCGGTTCGAATCCCTGTGATGGGGTGAGCTCCCGTTGCTTGGTCCCAGCTCCTGCCAACCTAGCAGTTTGAAAGCACGTCAAAATGCAAGTAGATAAATAGGAACCGCTACAGCGGGAAGGTAAATGGTGTTTCCATGTGCTGCTCTGGTTTGCCAGAAGCGGCTTTGTCATGCTGGTCACATGACCTGGAAGCTATACGCCAGCTCCCTCGGCCAATAATGCGAGATGAGCGCGCAACCCCAGAGTCGGTCACGACTGGACCTAATGGCCAGGGGTCCCTTTACCTTTACCTATTAGCAAAAAGAATAAATTTGATTCGAGATGAAATAATAAATGAAAATCAGACGGGGTTCGTAAAGGGTAGGCAAACAAAAGATAATATAAGGAATATAATTAATATTTTGGAGTATTTGGGAAGTGATAGAAGTAAACGAACGGCAATAATGACAGTTGATGCTGAGAAAGTGTTTGATAACATATCGTGGCGTTATCTTGAAAAAAGTAGAGGAATTGGATTTAGGGGGGAAATTAACAAAGGCAATTAGGGTAATATATAAAAACCAAAAGGCAGGGATAGTTATAAACAGGAATTTATAATAAAAAGAATTAATGAATTTGGAAAATTAGCAGGTTTTAAAATAATTTGTAAAAAAAGTGGAATGTTAGTAAAAAATATGGAAAAAGAGGAAAAAATTAAATTACAGGAATTGACGGGGATAGAAATAAAGAAAAAATAAAATATCTGGGGATATACATGACAAGCAAGAGTATTGATCTATACCAAGAAAACTATGAAAGGAATTGGAGAGAAATTAAAATAAAATTGGAAGCGTGGACTAAATTAAATTTATCAATTTTAGGAAGTATATCTGTGATCAAAATAAATATATTACCAAAATTAATGTAGCTATTTCAAAATATACCAATTTTGGGGGAGGGAAATGCTTTAATGATTGGCGGAAGGAAATTATAAAATTCATTTGGAATGGAAAAAATCAAGAATAAAATATAAAATAATGACAGATTCAAAGGAAAGGGGGATTCGGCCTACCAAATTTAGAGATATATCACGACGCGGCAGGATTGGTATGGATAAAAGATTGGATAGAACTTAAAAACAATTCTCTATTAGATTTGGAGGGAGCAGGATTAGGCTTCGGGTGGCATCTATATATGATGGAAGAAAAAAATGGGAAATCACAACTGCTTTCTGAATAATATAATAAGAAAGTCTTTGTATAAAATTTGGAAAAAGTACCAAAGAATATTGGAACCGAAAACGCCATGGTGGGTGTCAGCATTTGAAATAGTATCAGTTAAAAAAACAAATATGGGAATAAGATGGCCAACATATAGAGAAATAATAGAAGAGTCAGAGGGTAATTTGAAATTAAAGGAGTATGAGGAGATTAAAAATTTATGTAGCGTGTGGCTACAATATTTTCAAATCAAAGTTTTCAATTGGATAATAAGGTAGGATTTGAGAAAGAAATGTGTAATTTGGGGAAATTATGCTAGAGGGGAAGGGAAAATATATTAAAAACTTATATGAATTGATATTGCAATGGGATACAAAAGATGAATTAACAAAAGAAACGGTGATCAAATGGGCCAAAGATCTAGGAAAAATAATCACAATTGAGAAGTGGGAAAATTTATGGAAGCGAGATCTGAAACACGTATCAAATTATGATTTGTAAGATCAAATGCAATATAGGTGGTATTTGATGCCCACCAAACTGGCAAAAATGTACAAAGGAGTGAACAACATGTGTTGGAGATGCCAGGAAGAAGCGGGAACCTACCTGCACATCTGGTGGCGATGCAAGAAAATTAAAAAAGTTTTTGGGATGATATATACAATGAACGGAAAAAAATCTTAAAATACCTGTCAGAGGGCCTGGTATGGCTACTCTAGAGTAACGACTCCAGCATGGTCTTTTAAGGCTTTTATTAAGTGCTGATTATTTACAGTGTTCAGAGCAGTAAAAATGCATCCTTAAGGTGAGGTGTCAGAACTCCCGAATGGCGATTGGCGCGTTTTCTTCCAGCACCACAGCTTTGGCAGACCCAACCTCTTCCCCCTACGTTTGCGTCGCAATTCGGGAGTTGGGGGGATTGGCCTCCCCCCCGTGCGTCCAACTTCCTGTCCCACCTGCGGCCTGGGCTCCACAACCTTGCCTGAGCCTCGGACACCACTTCCTGACTCTCCGCTGGAGGCAGAGCTCTCCTTACTCTCTCCAGCGCTTGGGGATGGGCTGGAACTTAAGATGGGAGGGACTTCCCTGTATCCCTTGTCCCTCACATCCACCCCCCTCCCAGGCTCCTCTCCCCCCCTCCCTAGTGGCTCTCTGCTTGCTGGGGACGAGTGAAACCCCAAGAAGTCTGTGGCATCCGAGCCTGTGGGTGTAAAAATTTTCCCCCAATCCTGCGATCTTTCTCCTTCCCCCTGAGAAGACGGGAATCCCAAGAAGTCAGTGGCGTCAGAGCTGGTGGGAGTAAAAATGTTCTGCCAGTCCTCTCCTGCCTCTGACGTCGTCGACCTCGGTGAAACCCACACCTCTTCTTCCGTGTCCTCAAATTCCGCTTCCCATCTCCATGGAGAGCTGCTGCCTGCTATCCCTTCCTCCTGCCCCTCCCCCTCTCCCTCCCTTTCCATGTGCCAGGGCTTGGGCCTGTGGGGGAACAGGGCGTGGAACTCTTCCACTAAAAATTCCTCAGGTACTTCCGTGGCTGGTATCCACTCATTGTGGGACGGCGGAGTGTCCTCCCATGCTATCAGGTACTCCAGCCCTCTCACCCCTCTCCTTGAGTCTAAAATCTCAGTTGCCTCATTGAGCTGTCGGGCGTCTCCCGTCTCCCCCCCTCCCTCTGGAGGCTGATCACTGTCCCTGAACCTGGTACTTTCCCTGTACGGCGACAGCAGTGATCTATGAAACACTGGGTGCACTCTCATGTCCTCCGGCAGTGCTAGCCTGAAGGCTACCGGGTTGACCTGTTGCGTGACCGTGAAGGGGCCCAGCCTCCTGGGTGCTAACTTTTTGCATCGCCCCCTGGTGGGAAGACCTTCCGAGGATAACCAAACCTTGTCCCCCACCCTGATGACCTCTCCCGGTCGCCTGTGGCGATCTGCCCCCTTCTTGTACGCTTCCTTGGCCCTCTCCAAGTGTTCTCTGAGCTGCTGGTGCACCGTCTCCAGGTCCTCTGCCCAATCCTCTGCCTGTGGGCCCTCTTCCTCCTCCTCCCCCTCCCTCTCCGGGAAAGATCTGAGGTCGCGCCCGTAGTTGGCCTTAAAGGGCGACACCCCTGTGGAGACGTGCACCGCATTGTTGTAGGCAAATTCTGCCAGTGGCAGGCGATCCACCCAGTCCGTTTGCCTCTGGCTGACGTAACATCTCAGGTACTGCTGCAGAATGGCGTTGACCCGCTCCGCCTGTTCATTGGTCTGCGGGTGCCGAGCCGTAGACAAACTGACCTCCACCTGCAGGAGGTTCATTAGCCGCCGCCAGAAACTGGAAACAAATTGGCGGCCACGATCCGAAATAACTCTTAAAGGCAATCCATGCAGTCTGAATACGTGGTCAACAAACAGTTTGGCCGTCTCTTCTGCCGAGACCGCCCTGGCACACGGTATAAAGTGGCACATTTTGGACATGAGGTCCACCACCACCAACACTGCGGTCTTGCCCCTGGACGACGGCAGGTCTGTGATGAAGTCCATGGACACTACTTCCCACGGCCTGTGCGGTGTGGCTACTGGCTCCAGCAAACCTGCTGGTGGTGCTCTGACCCCCTTTGCTCGCTGGCAGGTGTCACATCCCCTTACATAATCCCGAACATCCTCCCGCACCCCTGGCCACCAGAAGTGTCTCATGACTAGGTGAGTGGTTTTGTCCCTTCCGAAATGACCCGCCGTTGGGTTGTCGTGCATCTGCTTGAGGGCCTTACCTCTCAGCTGTTTGGTTGGCAGGTACAGGGCTCCCCTGTAAAAAAGCAAACCCCTCCTTTCCTCAAAGTCTTTAGCCTGCTCCCTCCCCCCTCTCAGTTCTCTGAAGATGCGGGTGGCAAATTCATCAGCTGCTGTCAGTGCTGTGAGTTCTGCCTCGCTCACCACTGCTGCTCCGCAGGACCATGCTGATGGGGGGGAAATGTGCCTGGGTGCTGGTGGCAACTCCTCCTCCATGTACTCTGGCTTGCGGGAGAGGGCATCCGCCCTGACATTCTGCTCCCCCGGTATGTAGTGGATGGAGAAGTTGAAGTTCGAGAAGAACTCTGCCCACCGTATCTGCCGCTGGTTGAGCACCCTGGCCGTTCTCCAGAACTCCAGGTTCTTGTGGTCTGTGCACACCTGGATGGGGTGCTTGGCGCCCACCAGGAAGTGTCGCCAGTGCTGGAACGCAGCGTGGATCGCGAGAAGTTCCCTATCAAACACTGTGTAGTTGCGTTCTGGCTGGGTTAGCTTCCTGGAGAAGAAGGCACAGGGTCTCCACTCTCTGTTGGCGTCCAGTTGCAACAGAATCGCTCCCAGAGCCTTGTCTGAAGCATCTGTCTCCAGGCGTAGGGGCGCATCCTGCACCACGTGGAACAGGTGCTGGTCTGAAGCGAATACCCTCTTGAGGCTTTCGAACGCTGCTTGCGCCTCTGGTGTCCACCGGAACTTCTGCTTGCCTCTCAGGCAGTCGGTGATAGGAGCCGTGACACGAGAGAAGTTCTTGATGAACTTCCTGTAGAAGTTAGCGAAGCCTAGTAGGCGTTGGGCATCTTTGCGCGTCCTGGGGCTGTGCCAGTCCAGGATGGCCTGCACCTTGTCCTTGTCCATCGCCAGCCCCTTGTCTGACAGCTTGTAGCCCAGGAAGTCCACCTCTTTGGTGTGAAACTTGCACTTCTCCAGCTTCACATACAGGTGGTTGTCCTTCAGGCGCTGCAACACCTCCCTGACATCCTTCACATGCTGCACTGGGTCATTGGAATAGATAAGGAGGTCATCTAGGAAGACCAAGCAGTTCTTGAAGAGGAGGGACCCCAGGACGTGGTGCATGAAGGCCTGGAAGCATGCTGAGCCCCCTTGCAACCCGAAGGGCATCACCAGATATTCAAAAGAGCCCAGAGGCGTGAACATCGTGGTTTTCCATTCATCGCCTTCCCGGATCCTGATCAAGTTGTACGCCCCTCTTAGGTCTAGCTTGGTGAAAATCTTGCCCCTGCGTGCCGCTGTCAGGAGATCATCCACTATGGGCATGGGGAAAGCCACTGGCTCTGTCACTGAATTCAGTCGTCTAAAATCCACCACAAGACGGCGCTGTTGCGTGTCTTTCTTGTCCACCCAGAAGACCGGGCTGCCCCCTGCTGCCTTGCTTTCTCTGATGAACCCCCGCTTGAGGTTCTTGTCGATGAAAGCGCGCAGATCCTCCAGTTCCTGATCTGACCTGGCGTACAGCTTGGCTGGGGGTATCGTTGCCCCTGGCACCAGGTTGATCTGGCAGTCAAAAGGCCTGTGTGGGGGTAGGTGGTCGGACTCCGCTTCGCTGAAGACCTCCTGCAGGTCCCAGTACGGCTTGGGTATCGCCTCACCCCCTTTGACATGCATGGTGGCCACCGTGGCTATCGGAGGCCCCTCCCCTGGTTGGTGCTGCATGCAATGTTCCAGACAAAAGTCCGACCCAAACGTGATGCATCTCTGGTGCCAACTTATGGAGGGGTCGTGGCGCGCCAGCCAGCTCATTCCCAAAACGATGGGGGGGGGGGTCTGAGATGGTTGTGACGTTGAAAGCCAGTGTCTCTGAGTGCCTTCCCACCGTCATTCTCATGGGGGGGGGGGTTTGGTGAGTGATGGCCCCTCCCAGCAACTCTCTGCCGTCAATGGTGGCTACGTGCAGGGGAAAATCCAGCTGCCGAAGTTGGATCTGGTGCTCTTCTGCAAAGTTTCTCGAGAAGAAGTTGGCTGAGGCACCACTGTCAATTAAGGCGAGGACTGTCAGAGGATAGTCATTTGGGAGCGTTAGCGTGACTTCTAGAACCACTCCTGCTCTGGGAGGGGTGGGCTGGCTCTGCTCCTCTCTGTGCGGGTGGGCGGGCTGGGGCTGTTGTCTGCTGACTGTGCCTGGCTGCTGCCCCTTGTCTCCTGCAGCCAGGCTGTCTCGTTTCCCTGCTGTGGTGCTGCGTCAGTGGGGGAAGGTACAACCGTTCCCGCCTTTCCTTGCCACTCTCTGCGATGAGGGCAGTCTCTGACGCGATGCCGGGGGGAGTTGCAGAGAAAGCAATTCCCGCCTCTTCCCTCCTTGCGTCTTGGCGCCGCCGGGGTTTGAAAAGCCCGCGCGCACGCTCCCCCGATCTCCATCGGTTCCGGCTCTGGGCTGGGTCTGGGCGGGTCTGGGGGCGGGCCCTGGGGTGGGGTTTGGTGATGTGGTCTGTCCTGGGAGCGTGGGAACCAAGGTTTTGCTGCGCGCGTCGCTTGTTTGTCATACCATCTGGATTCCTGTCTCACCCCCACCGCTAGCGCCGCTTTGCTCAACTGATCCATAGTCTGCGGTCTAGGACCTCTTGCCAGCTCATCCTTAACGTCTGCGTGCAAACCCAGGTAGAAGGCTGATTTCACTGGCTCACTTTGCAGATCCCACCCCAGTTTGTGCACCAGCATGGTGAATCTCGCCCAGTAGTCCCTAACTGTCAATTTTCCTTGTGTTAAGTTATGAAGCTCCTGTTTAGTGGCCTCCATTTCACTGTCGCTAGCGTACATTATTTTTAAGGCTTCTAGAAATAATTTTGCGTTCTTCATGCAAGGATTTTTTTGCGCGATGAGCGGTCTTACCCATTCCCGGGCGGCCCCCGTCAAATGCTCTATGATAAAGGAGACTCTGTGCGCGTCATCTGGGAATTCTGCTGCATGCAATTCCAGCGCATAATTTATTTCTGTCTCGAATCCTAGGTACTCCCTAGGGTCGCCGCTGAACTTGGTGACTAGGCTCTGTCCCCTTCTCACTTGGACTAGCTGCGGCTGGGGCGCCCCCCCACCTCTAGCGGCTTTCTCCTCTTCCAACTTTTTCTGCAGGTCCAATACCATCACCCTTAGCTGTTTCTCAGTCTCCTCTTTTGTCCTCACCTGGTCCACCAGCTTGTTCAGCTCCTCCTGCGCCCCTCGCGCTTCCTCCTGAGCGGCCTGCAATTGCTGCCGTGCCTGCGCTGTGAGGTTCTGCAGCTCCTGCTTCGCTGCTTCGGCCTCCAGCCTCCAATGCTCAGCCTCTTGAGCGCTCATCGCTGCACTCCAAAGTAGCCAAAAAAAGATTCGGGAGTTGCTGTCAGAGGGCCTGGTATGGCTACTCTAGAGTAACGACTCCAGCATGGTCTTTTAAGGCTTTTATTAAGTGCTGATTATTTACAGTGTTCAGAGCAGTAAAAATGCATCCTTAAGGTGAGGTGTCAGAACTCCCGAATGGCGATTGGCGCGTTTTCTTCCAGCACCACAGCTTTGGCAGACCCAACCTCTTCCCCCTACGTTTGCGTCGCAATTCGGGAGTTGGGGGGATTGGCCTCCCCCCCGTGCGTCCAACTTCCTGTCCCACCTGCGGCCTGGGCTCCACAACCTTGCCTGAGCCTCGGACACCACTTCCTGACTCTCCGCTGGAGGCAGAGCTCTCCTTACTCTCTCCAGCGCTTGGGGATGGGCTGGAACTTAAGATGGGAGGGACTTCCCTGTATCCCTTGTCCCTCACAATACCCTTTCAGAAAAGAACCGGAAATGTTTTTATTAGGACTTTTAAACGATGAAATAAAGGCAAAAGATAGAACATTCATTATGCATGCGACAGCAGCCGGCAGAATACTCATCGCAAGAAATTGGAGAAGTGAAAAGATACCAAAAAAAGAGGATTGGGTTGAAAAGATGATAACATATCAAAATTTAACAATTAGAGCAGGTAAGACAAAAGGAATAAAGGAGGAGAATTTAGAAAAAAATGGAGTATGTTCAAACAGTATCAAAAGAAGCAGATAGAAAAGACCAATCTCTTAGCAGACATATAAAAGGCACAAAAAAGACACAAAAGGAAAATAGGGAGGACAGTATACATTAAAAACTAGAAACACCGACAGACCAGAGTAAGGGGATGACTGGAAGTCATTTTTTATTTCAGGGGGGGGGAGGGATGGATAGTGGGTCAAGGTATATCTATTTTGCGTTAGCTTTGTAAAAGAGTATCATTTATGTTTTTAAGGTTGATTTGTGTTAAGTTATGAGTTTCATATGATTTAAATATTTTATTTATTGGTGATTTGTTTATGTTTTCTTTATGTTTATATTTATATGTTTAAGGATTGGGGTTATATTCTTTTTTGTATCTCTTTGTATGAGTGTTAGGTTGATATAATTTTGTTATATATTTGATTTAAGTTTTGATTTAAGTTTGATTTATTTTGGATTTAATTTGTATTTGATTTATTATTTGTTAGTATTATTCTGTTTGTCTGTTTTATTTTTTATGTATGTTTTTAAAGAATGAAATAAAGCTTATTTTAAAATTTAGAGAGAGAGAGAGAGCCTGGAGGAGTCTGTCTGCAGTGGGCTGGTGCAGAGGGTGGGGAGAGGCAGCTCCTTGGGAAGTGGTGCTGAAGCACAAGCGAAGCTGCCATGGGCAGGCCCTCCAACATTGCTCATGTGAAAATAGGGGTGTCCCTTTCCATAATGATAATTCGACTATTTATACCCCACCCATCTGACTGGGTTGCACCGGCCACTGGACAGCTTCCAACATATGTTGTTGTTGTTGTTTAGTTGTGTCCGACTCTTTGTGACCCCATGGACCAGAGCACGCCAGGCACTCTTAGAATTTTGAAGTGTCAGGCATAGCTCTAGTGGCTTTAACCCAAACGTAGCAGAGTTTTCCTGCACAGCGCAGAAGCTAGTTGAGGTGGAAATGACTAGTCGGCTAGACAAAAATAAAAGCAGCAGAGTTGCTGCATACAAAGCAAAGCAAAATAAATCCTCACTGTCTCTCTCTCTCCAACCATACGCAGCTCTCCTACTCCTAACACCCAACAAGAAACAACTGTGCTAGCATTCCTAGATAACAAGAGTTCAGTGCTGGTCGTTAACCAATCAGAGAGTAGTTTCCAGGCCAGGCAGACCTTGGCTTTCTGCCAATAGTAAATTGACACTGCCTTGAGTTAATTGTATGAAGCAAGAATCTGTAAGTTTCCCATGAGAACCTGTCAAAGGCTGTTGTTGCGACTACTCTAGAGTAACAACTCTCCACATGCTTGTCTTTAGACAGTTTTATTAGGTGCAGTCTATTTACAGTGAAGTGGCTGTACAGAACATGTCTTCTCACTCCGAGGCAGAATCCAGGAATGGCGCTCTCCTCGTCCTCTTCCAGCATAAGAGTCTAGGAACGCCAAACCGTCTTCCCCGCCTCCTCCTGCGTAATTCTGGAACCGGAGGGAAAAAGGGCCTCCTCTCCATGTTTTCCTTCTCCCCCTTTTCCCCCTCTCTTCCTTCCTCCCGCATGTGTAGCAGGGGCTCTCCTGTGTTGCCAGAGCCCTGCATCCTCCTTCCTCCTTCCTCACTTGACTCTTCCCCCTGCCCGCTGGCATTGCTGCTGGTGGAAGAACTGCTCTTTATGATGGGAGGGGGCTCTCTGTATTCCCTGCCCCTTACAGAACCAATTAACAGAAACTGAACACCCCCTCACAGATTCTGCTGGACAATTAACACCTGTGTAGGAATTTTTACTGTTCACTCATTTTTGCAGCAAACCTAAACCCTTGCACATTTGCTTGTTCTTTATCTTTGCCAATGGTTTTGTTAACATATCCGCCACATTCTGATCACTTGATATATAGGTACATGAGATTACATTGTCTTGTACACTGCAACGAACATTTTGGTATTTTACAGCGATATGTTTGGAACGTGACTTGAAACCCTCTGTTTTACTTAAGGTTATACAAGCCTGATTATCAATGTAAACTTGTACTGGTTCTCCACAATTTACATTTAAATCTGCTAACAGACGCTTGAAATAAACCACCTCATTGCACAATTCACTCAATGCGGCGTACTCAGATTCCGTTGACGACACACTTACAACATTCTGCTTGCGCGAACGCCAGCTGATTAAAGCTCCACCGAACATTATGACTAATCCTGTGACAGATTTTCTATCTGGCAAATTTCCCCAGTCACTATCACAGTAGCAACTCAACATTTCATCCTCTGAAGAATTTAGTTGTAACATATAGCCAATTGTCTGTTTGAGGTATCTCAGAACTTGCTTTACCCCTTTCCAGGCATTTAGTGTGGGTTTTGAGACCAATCTACTTAGTATGCCTACTGCATAGCTAATATCAGGTCTGGACCATTGTGCTAGATACAATAGACCAGGGGTTCCCAACAAAATTTTCTCGAGGACCCCTCATCGAGCCGCTATTGTGACAAGGACCCCCATTAATTCCTAATCCTAAAATTAAAAAGTGAGAGCCAAATTAAGAGTCTTTTTTATACGTTTTTTACAGTTACAACAGAGTACTCCATCAGTATACAGTTAGTTTCAATTTTCAGTTCTTAATGAGATGAGTTAAATCTGTCCTTTGAGTTCATTATTTCTGAAATATTAGGTTCCAAATTTGAAACTTTCACTCTGAAATCTGACTGCAAATCTCTACCTGCCTACTAGTCAGCAGAAAATAACTTTTGGCTCCATTAGCACCTTTTTATTAAACAATTTTGGCTGAGTGAAACATATCCAGCGCCGTGGTGCGAAGATCCCTCCGGCGCCCCCCCCAAAAATTCCCAAGAATTGACAACCTTTTTTAGGCGGGGGACCCCCAAAGTTGTTGACCATTTTTAGGAAAGGTTCCCAAGAGAAGAAGCTGACAAGAAGCAGCGGGTAGAAATTAGCAAATGCTAAGGAAAGAAGGGGTGAAAGAGAGAGGGAGGGAGGGAGGGAGGAGTCAGAGAAAGGGAGAGAGGGAGGGAGAGCCGCGCACAGCGCCCAAGCGGCTCTTGCTTTTCTTGCTGGTACAGCGAGCTGGGAGAAGGGACGGACTGACAGGAGCTCCCGTCCACCACCACCCCTCCCAGCTCGCAGAAAAGCAAGCGGAGCAGGCTTGGTAACTGGCAGCAGGGGGGAATGGGGCACCCCAAAAGTGCTCCTCCTGCCTTCCGTGCCTGCGTTCCAACGGAAGGCAGGCAGGGAAGGCAGGCGGCTCAGCCCGGGAGAGGCTGTTGCTTTTGCAAGCAGAGCTACAGCCTCTTCGGGGCTAGAGCGCCTGCGTTCCGTGGGCTCCTCTAAAGCAATTACTTCGCTTGCTTTAAGGAGAGCCAACAGAAGGCAGGCAGGCGGCTCAGCCCGGGAGAGGCTGTTGCTTTTGCAAGCAAGGTGACAGCCTCTTCGGGGCTAGAGCGCCTGTGTTCTGTGGGCTTCTCCCACCCAGCCACCCTTCTGTGCAAAGGGGGCTGATTTGTATGGTGCCCGCACTGCTCCCTCACTGACAGAGGGGGTAAGACCACCACCCCCCAAAACAGTGGCCCCCTCTCTCTCTGGGGGTGGGGGTGGGCGGTGGAATGGGGTGGGGGAGGGGAAGGCGCAGCTGCCGAGGTGAATTGAGGGAGCAGGGGCGCCGACTCGGGAGTCTCATTGGGTCTCCTCGGAGGAGGCGGAGCCACGCCAAAAACTCCACAGAACAGCGTCTGGAGCTGCTGGCCACAGGCAGGGAGAGGGCGGGAAGGAGGCAAGCGAGCTCTGGGGCTTTCGGCGTGGCGCCTCCTCCTCTGAGGAGACCCAAGGAGACTCCCGAGTCGGCGGAGCGGATTGCTAGGGGTGTCACGCCGCGGCAGCAGCACGTGGCGCTCCCGCTGCACGCGCGCCGCTCAATACGCGCATCTTGGGGAGGTGATCTTGCGGACCCCTCTGGCATAGCTCGCGGACCACTTGTTGGGAACCACTGCAATAGACTTCCAATTACAGAATGATATACATCAGGATGTTCAAATACAGGACTCTCATCTGTATGAAGTGTTTTTATGAAACCTGGATCCATAGGTACTGCTGCCCCTTTGCAATCCTGCATCCTGTACGTAGTCAGTAGCTGTTTTATTTTGTTCTGCTGACTAATTAGGCAGCTGTCATCTTGGGCCCAGCACACTTCCAACCCTAGATATGCCCGAACAGGGCCTAAGTCCTTCACTTTGAACTTACTTGACAATTGCTTGGCAAACCTTTTAGTTTGTTTGTCTGTCTTGCAAGCATACAATACGTCATCTACATAGATCAGACAAAACTCCTGGTCACGGCCTGTACCACGTACATAAACACAATTGTCACCTGTACTCTGCTTGAAGCCAAATGACACTAAGGCCTCATGAAAACATTTGTTCCAAGATCTTGCAGCCTGTTCGAGACCATATAGAGCTTTGTTTAATTTCAGCACTCTATTGGAACCTGTCTCATAATCTATCTATCAGCTAGATACAGGTCTTCTGATAATGATGCATGTAAATATGCAGCCTGGATATCAAAATGGTTTGACTGGAGTTTTCTCTTTGCTCCAAGCGTTAGAATTAGCCTTACACTGTCCCCCTTAGCGGTAGGGGGGAAAGTATCATCATAATCTTTTCCAGGCCTCTGAGAGTATCCCTGAGCCACTAAACAAAATTTGTATTTGTAACCTTCTGTCACCAGAGGTTTAAGTTTGTACACCCACCTGCAGCCTACAATCTTTGCCCCCTCAGGCGCTGCTACTGGTGTAAAAACCTTGTGCTCATTCAGAGAGGACATCTCTTCCTCCATTGCCTGTTTCCAAAGCTCTGCCTCCTCTTTTGGTAACTTTAACACCTCCTGAAAACTCTTGGGCTCTGCAGTTACACTAAACACATTTGCAGTATCTGGAGAAAAACGTTCCGGAGGCACTCCTTTGTTTTATCTTTTAGATCTTCTGGGAGAAATTTTTTCTTCTGACCCACTTTCCTCCTCAGAACTATGACCTCTCTTCTGTTGCTTAGCAACTGGTCTCTGGCTAATTTCACTTTCTTGAGAGCTCTTATCTGAACTTTCCTCCCCCTCAGACTCTGATTCTCTATGTTTACCTTCAGTGTCACGAAGCCCCTGGGAAGGTTCAAACCAAACCTCAGTATTGGCATGTAGTCTCTCCCAGCCACTATGTTCACAAAAACTGGCATTCCTGGAGATCACAATGCCATTTGTCCCTTCAGCAAAGCGGAAACCTTTTCCTGGCTTCTGGTAGCCCACAAACACTAACTGTTTGGTCTTAGGATCTCCCTTCTTTCTCATTTGTTTTGGAATTAATACCCAGGCTTTTGACCCAAACACATGCAAGTGGTCAATTTTGGTTTTTTTCTGAAACAATTTAAAGTACAGAGTTGTCCCTATTGTTTGATGGAAGAGCCTATTTTGGAGATAACACGCGGTGATCATGCTCTCCCCCCAATAAGACATGGGCAAACCAGCACCTTCTAACATGGCTAACATCATCTCTTGAAGAGATCTGTGTTTTCGCTCCGCAACGCCGTTCTCTTCTGGGGAAAAAGCCTTCGTTTTTCTATGCCCAATGCCACGCTTCTGTAACCAATCTCTAAAAGCATTTGACATAAATCCCCCACCTCTGTCCGTCTGAATCCTTCTGAGTTTAAGGGACAGAAACCTTTCCACAGATGCCACCCAGCCTTTAAATTTAGTGAACATGTCACCCTTATTCTTCATGGGAAGAACCCAAGAGTAACGCGTCGCATCATCAACAATTGTTAGAGAGAAACGCGATCCACCCCTGCTTACAGCAAATGGACCAACTACATCCATGTGGACTAGCTGTAGCGGTGACTCACTAACTCTGTCACTCCTGGGGTAAGAGACTCTGTGGGTTTTAACCTTTTTACAAACATTGTGATCAAGGTAATTGTTACAACTCTTTAAATTGCACCCATCGGCCAATTCAGACATTTTCAGTACACTTTTCCAGCCAGCATGCCCCATTTTCCTGTGCAATAAGTGCACACAGTTGTCATGTATAGCTTTGTTGTTCATTGCAGGCTGAGATTTACTGACTACTGCTGCAACTTGAGATCCTGCTTTAAGCCAAAACAAGCCTCCCTCTGACTTGCCGTGTTTCTCCTAAAATAAGACATGCCTCTAAAATAAGCCATGGCACGATCTTTTAAAGGCAAAAAAATATAAGACATCCCCCCAAAATAAGATGTGTTGGGGGGGTACCGGTACCTACCCGACCCAGCGGGAGCCAGCAAACACAGCAGCGCGCGCCGCGCCCCAGCCCAGCCGAGCCCCAGGACCCGGCAGTGGGCGGCGCGCGAAGCCGGCAGGAGCCGGCAGGAGCCAGCAGCAGCCCCAGCCGCGCCAAGCCAAGCCCAGGGACCCAGCAGCGGGCTCAGCAGGCGGCGCACGAAGCCGCAGGACCCGGCAGGAGCCGGCAGCAGCAGCAGCAGCAACAACAACAACAACAACAGCCGCCGCCGCCTCAGCTGCGCCGTGCGAAGCCCCAGGACCCGGCAGCGGGCGGCGCGTGAAGCCACAGGACCCGGCAGGAGCCAGCAGCAGCAGCAGCAGCAACAACAACAACAACAACAGCCGCCGCCGCCGCCTCAGCTGCGCCGTGCGAAGCCCCAGGACCCGGCAGCGGGCGGCGCGTGAAGCCACAGGACCCGGCAGCAGCCTCAGCCACGCCGCGCTGCATGAAGCCCCAGGACCCAGCAGCGGGCGGCGCGCGAAGCTCCAGGACCCGGCAGGAGCCGGCAGCAGGCTCAGCGGGCGGCGCAAGAAAGCCCCGTACCATACTTAACAATGCTGTACCATGCTTAATAAAAAAATAAGACATCCCCCGAAAATAAGCCGGGATGTATTTTTTTAGAGGAAAAATAAATATAAGACGTGTCTTATTTTAGGAGAAACACGGGTAGCAGTGCCTAAAATCTCACCAGCCTTCTTAATCATGCAACTGTCTCCTTCAAAATGCACTTTAAACCCAGCTTTTAGCAAACAATCTACAGACATCAGATTTCTCCTTAATGAAGGCACACACAGTACATTTTGCAGGCATTCACGCAGACAAGGAACAAAAACTGCACCCCCCGAAATCACTTCGGAAGTACTTCTGTCTGCTAGAGCCACCTGGCTGCGCTGTGCCAAGTTCTTGGAAACAAACAATTCATCTGAATTTACGATGTGCCGAGACGCTCCCGAATCGACCACCCAGACAGCTTGTTTCTCATCAGCAATCTTGACCTCGGGGGTCACCAGCTGAGCCAATTGTTTTCGTTTGAAGAATTTCTTTTTACATTGTTGCTGCTGCTGATCTCGTCCACTGCCTCCACTGCTGCTGTTGGTGCTGCCCAGGACTTCCCTGCTGAGGTCCTGAGGGCCCCGTTCCTGCCACTCACCACCTGGCCCAGGATGGGGCCCCACAGGCCTCTTAAGGACTGCCTCCACTGCTGCTCCTGCTGCACAGCACAGAGTTCTTTTTAAAATGTTTTAAAATGTTTTTTTAATTTCCTTTTACCTTTTTAAATTGGATGTTTGTTTGGGGTTGGGAATTTGTTTAATTTGGGTGTGTTTAATTTTAGTTTGTAATTTTCTGTCTTTGTATTGTTTTATTGTATTTTTGTTTTATATAGGTTTTATTCTGTTTTTAAGGGGAGGGGTCAGGGCTGCCTGGGAGTGGGTCCCAGCCAACAAAATGGCTGGGGCAGGTTCCGCAGGAGGGGGTGCACTGGGACAACTGATCTCAGTGATCACGGGTAGGAGGAGGAGTTATGCTAAGACCAGACCATGTCATTACCGAGGAGGCATGCTCAGTCGTTGTTTGAGGACTATCCCTGCCTCCGGGTCTGGTCTTGACCGGATGGATACTGGAATCAGCAAGGGATACCCACATGACCTGAAGGTGCTGCTGTGCAATGCCAGGTCAATGATCCACAAGACCACTGCCATCCACAACCTGATTGTGGATGGAGGATTTGACCTGGCATGTGTGACAGAGACCGGGTTGGATGTAGCAGATGGGCCTGTCCTTGCCGCTGCTTGTCCACCAGGTTTCTCTGGGCGGGGAGGGGGGGTTGCAGTGATCATTACTTAGCACCAGGCGTCCTATTGGTGAGACCAGGTTTTCTCAGTGCATGTTCTGGAAGTTGGGCAATAGGGGCAGTACAGGATTCCTTTTGGTGTACCGCTGCACCAAGGATTCCCTGCCTGAGCTGCTTCAGGTCGTGTCGGATGTGCTCCTGGAGACACCTAGCTTGGTTGTCTTAGGGGATTTTAACATCCATGCCGACACGACCTTACAAGGAGCCGCTCTGGACTTTGTGGGCATGCCTTGGACCTGGTGTTTACCTCTATGGATGTTGATGATCTGACACTAAATAAAAGCGAAACCAACGAAGTGCCATGGTCAGATCACTACCTGGTGCAACTGGACTTCTCCGTGACCCTTCCCCTCTGCAGGGAGGTGGGACCTATTTGGATGGTCCGCCCTGGCCACTTAATGGATCCATATGGTTTCCAGAGAGTGGTAGAGGATGTTTTATCCCATGTTGATGGCCTTTCAGCCGATTCCCTGATGGCCCGCTGGAATGTGGAGTTAACCAGGGCTATTGACTGTTTGGCTCCGAAGCGCCCTCTCCGATTGCATGGAGCCCGGACAGCCCTGTGGTTTTCCCCGGAGCTGAGGGCGATGAAACAGTCGTTGAGACGGCTAGAGCGCCGGTGGTGGAAAACTCATTCTGAATCTGACCGAACACGGGCTAGAGCTCAACTTCGAGCCTACCAAGTGGCAATGGCGACGGCGAAGAGGACCTTCTTCACCGTTTCTATCGCATCTGCAGAAAACAGCAGCAGGAGACTGTTCCAGGTGGTTCGCAATCTATCCGAACCACCTTCATCATCAGGGCCTGGTAGGGACCTCAATATCTCCTGTAATGCTTTTGCAAAGTTTTTTACAGATAAACTCGCTGAGATTCGGAGGGAGGGAGACTCCACCGTGGGAGCAGGACCGGGGCGGGAGAGTGCTGGAGCCCTGTCTAGTCACGTTTCATGGGATCAATTTCAATCTGTTACCTCTGAGGATGTGGACAGGCTGCTTGGACGAGTGAAACCAACCCCACCTGTCTCCTTGACCCTTGCCCATCCTGGCTAATAAAAGCGAGCCGGGAAGGGCTGGGCGATGGGCTCCGCTGGGTAGTAAATGCTTCCCTCTATGAGGGAGTATTCCCAGACCTGCTGAAAGAGGCAGTCATTAAACCACTTCTTAAAAACCATCTTTAGACGCGGCTAATATGGCCAACTATCGCCCAGTCTCAAATATTCCATTCCTGGGCAAGGTGATTGAGCTGAACAACTCCAGGCACGCCTGGAAGAAGCAGACCATTTGGATCCCTTCCAGTCAGGATTCAGGCCTCATCATGGGACTGAAACTGCCTTGGTCGCACTGTTGGATGATCTCCGGCGGGCTAGAGACAAAGGTGAGAGCTGTTTCCTAGTCCTGCTGGATCTCTCAGCGGCTTTTGACACCATCGACCATAACATCCTTCTGGACCGTCTAGAGGGGTTGGGAGCTGGGGGCACTGTCATGCAGTGGTTCCGCTCCTTCCTCCTGGGCCGTGTTCAGAAAGTGGTGGTGGGAGATGAGTGTTCAGGCCCCTGGGCTCTCACTTGTGGGGTGCCTCGGGGCTCTGTCCTCTCCCCCATGCTTTTTAACATCTACATGCAGCCGCTGGGAGAGATCATCAGGGGGTTTGGGCTGGGTGTTCATCAGTATGCGGATGATACCCAGCTCTACCTCTCTTTCAAATCAGAACCAGTGAAGGCAGTGAAGGTTCTGTGTGAGTGCCTGGAGGCGGTTGGAGGATGGATGGCGGCTAACAGATTGAGGTTGAATCCTGACAAGACAGAAGTACTGTTCGTGGGGGACAGGAGGCGGGCAGGTGTGGAGGATTCCTTGGTTCTGAATGGGGTAACTGTGCCCCTGAAAGACCAGGTGCGCAGCCTGGGAGCCATTTTGGACTCACAGCTGTCCATGGAGGCGCAGGTCAATTCTGTGTCCAGGGCAGCTGTCTATCAGCTCCATCTGGTACGCAGGCTGAGACCCTACCTGCCTGCAGACTGTCTCGCCAGAGTGGTGCATGCTCTAGTTATCTCCCGCTTGGATTACTGCAATGCGCTCTACGTGGGGCTACCTTTGAAGGTGACTCGGAAACTACAACTAATCCAGAATGCAGCAGCTATATTTCGGCCAGCTGGTTTCCATGTTTACTCTTTTACGCACCTTGGCCTCCAATGGTGAAATACATTTGGGTGTTTTTCTTTCTAACAGATCTTTGTACCTGGACCAAACACTATACAATGATTTTTTGATTATATGAGTTTTAAAGCCTCTGTGGGCCTTTACTTTATCATACCATAAATATGCATGCCAACCATAAACATTATCGTAACCTTCTAAATCCAAAATATCTGTATTTTCCAACAAAAACCAATCCTTCATCCAGCAAAAGGTAGCAGCTTCATAATAAATTTTTAGGTCCGGCAGGGAAAAGCCTCCTCTTTGTTTATCATCAGTAAGTATCTTATATTTAATTCTTGGCTTTTTCCCTTGCCATATAAATTTCGATAAAACCTTTTGCCATTCTTTAAAACAATCCAACTTATCAATTATTGGCAACGATTGAAATAAAAACAACATCTTTGGCAATATATTCATTTTCACAGTAGCTATACGGCCCAACAGAGACAGTTTCAAATTAGTCCAGGTTTCTAAATCATTCTTAACTTCATTCCACATTTTAACATAATTGTCCTTAAATAGATTCAAATTCTTTGACGTCATATTTACACCAAGGTACTTTACTTTCTTAACAAAAGATAAACCAGTTGCTTCTTGTAATTTTCCTCTTTCC
The DNA here is from genome assembly GCF_965207765.1 of Zootoca vivipara. NCBI lineage: Eukaryota > Metazoa > Chordata > Lepidosauria > Squamata > Lacertidae > Zootoca > Zootoca vivipara. Next base: position 62,614,415 of record NC_142593.1, read on the forward strand.
TTGTTGTTGTTGTTGTTTAGTCGTTTAGTCGTGTCCGACTCTTCGTGACCCCATGGACCATAGCACGCCAGGCACTCCTGTCTTGCACTGCCTCCCGCAGTTTGGTCAAACTCATGTTGGTAGCTTCGAGAACACTGTCCAACCATCTTGTCCTCTGACGTCCCCTTCTCCTAGTGCCCTCAATCTTTCCCAACATCAGGGTCTTTTCCAGGGAGTCTTCTCTTCTCATGAGGTGGCCAAAGTATTGGAGCCTCAGCTTCACGATCTGTCCTTCCAGGGAGCACTCAGGGCTGATTTCCTTAAGAATGGATAGGTTTGATCTTCTTGCAGTCCATGGGACTCTCAAGAGTCTCCTCCAGCACCATAATTCAAAAGCATCAATTCTTCGGTGATCAGCCTTCTTTATGGTCCAGCTCTCACTTCCATACATCACTACTGGGAAAACCATAGCTTTAACTATACGGACCTTTGTCGGCAAGGTGATGTCTCTGCTTTTTAAGATGCTGTCTAGGTTTGTCATTGCTTTTCTCCCAAGAAGCAGGCGTCTTTTAATTTCGTGACTGCTGTCACCATCTGCAGTGATCAAGGGGCTTCTTGGGCTCCTCTTTCCTTACTATACAAATTTTTATCTAATACTTTGGTTTTTGATTTATTCAATTTAAAACCTGCTACCTTTCCAAATTCTTGAATTACTTCCAGAGCCCTTTGAACACTGGACTCTGGGTCTTGTAGTGTCAAAACCAGGTCATCTGCAAAGGCTTTAAATTTGTATTGTTTCTTCCCTACAGTTACACCTTTTATTTCCTCATCTTTTCTAATCCTGTCGAGTAGAACTTCCAGAACCGATATAAAAAGCAAGGGGGAGAGGGGGCACCCTTGTCTTGTACCTTTTTCAATTCTAATGTCTTCTGAGACCATATTATTAACAATTATCTTTGCTTTTTGTTCTGAATAGATCGCATTTACTCCATTCAAAAAGTTTTGTCCCACCTCCATTTTTTCTAAGTTCCTTTTTAAAAATAGCCAAGAAATATTGTCAAAGGCCTTCTCTGCGTCAATAAACACCAACACAGCTTTTTTGTTTATTTTCTGTTCCAACATCTCCAAAATGTCCACCACATTCCTAATATTGTCCTTCATATGTCTTCCTGGCAAAAAGCCAGCTTGATCTTGGTGTATAAAGTCTCTTAAGGCCTTTTTCAATCTGGAAGCCAAAATAGTAGCAAATATTTTGTAATCCACATTCAGTAAGGAGATTGGGCGATAGTTCTTAACTTGCGTTCTATCCGTATCTGGTTTTGGTATCAGCGTGATATAGGCTTCTTTCCAAGACTCGGGGGCCTCTCCTCCTTTCAATATATCATTACATAAGTCTTTCAGCGGTTGAGTTAACCAATCATTCATTGTTCTGTAATATATAGCTGTAAGTCCATCCGGTCCTGGAGTTTTACCCAGTTGCATTTCTTGTATTGCCTGTTCCACTTCTTGTGTTGAGCTTTGTTGCGAAAGTAGGGACTTCATATCTTCTGGGATTTTATGCAGTCCATATTTGTCCAAGAATCGCTCCACTTCATCTTTATCCTGTCTTTCTTGTTTGTACAATTGTTTGAAATATTTTTGAAAACATTTTCTAATCTCTGTCGGGTGCTCCAGATGTTTTCCTTCTTGCACAAGATTTGTGATGGTATTTAACTTCTGCCTTTTTTTCAATTGCCATGCCAGTAATTTTCCACATTTGTTTGCTGATTCAAAGGATTTTTGTTTCATCCATTTAATTTTAGATTCAATTTCTTGATTCATCAATTGTGAAAATTGACTTTGCAATGCCTTGATCTCTTTTTGTATCTGTAGATTCTTAGGATTACATCTTAATTTCTTTTCCTTTTCTTTCATTTGGTTCAAAATATTTTCTTTCCTTGCATTGTATTCTTTTTTCCTAATTGCATTTTGTTGAATCAAAAATCCTCTCATTACCGCTTTACTGGCATCCCATACTACTTTTTTATCGACCGTTGTTCTCAAATTGGTCTCGAAATAATCTTTTAATGTTTTTTGGGTATTCTCCAAAATTTTCTCATTTCTTAATAAAGCATCATTCATTCTCCATCTGTAAGTACCCTGTAGAGATACTTTTAAGTCCAATAGTACCGCATTGTGATCGGAGCACGTTCTTGGGCATATTTCCACGTTGTTGATTCTCGGCCCCAACTCTCTTGTAATCCAAATATAGTCGAGACGACTCCATGCTTGTTTAGCATTTGAGAAGAAAGTTTGGTCTTTTTCCAACGGATTTTTCAGTCTCCAAGTATCAATCAGATCAAAATTGTCAGTCAATTCGAAGAAAGACCTTGGCAGTCTTCCTTCTTTAGTGCATTTTTGTCTTTGTGATCTGTCCATTATTGTTGAGACCACTCCATTCAAGTCTCCCAACAAGCATAATTTGTAATGCAAATAGTCCAAGAGTTTCTCATGCAACTTTTTTTTAAAAGTCCGATTTTCATTCGTTTGGTGCATAAATTCCCAGAATTAAAATTTTTTCGCCTTGCGATTTTATTTCAATTGCAACATATCTTCCCTCTTCATCTTTAAATATTAATTTGGGACTTAACTTCTCTTTTGCATAAATAACTACTCCTCGCTTCTTAACTTCATCTGATGAAATGAATTCTTCCCCCAATTTCTTATTTTGTAGAATTCTTCGATGAGCCCTTGTGACATGCGTCTCCTGTAAACATATTATGTCCAATCTTTGTTTTGCCAAAATATGGTAGACCTGATTCCTTTTCTGTTTAGAATTCAATCCATTCGAGTTCCAAGAAAGAATCCTCAGCGACATCTTAAGTTGCAGCAGTTGCACCTTCTAGGTAGGAATCGGAGTCTAGCTCAATTGGATCATTTAGTTGTCCTGGAGTTGAAGTTGCAAGTCCTGGTCGTAACAGGTCTCTCTCGTATTTCTGGAGAAACTCTTTCTTCTGGTCAACTGACTTGATTTTGTATTTCTTCTGTCGAAATTGGAAATTTAAGCCTTCCAGAAATTCCCACTTGAAATTGATTCCTTTCCTTTTCAGGATGGTTGCCAAATCAGAATATTTGGATCTCAGGTCCAGAAAGAATTTGGGCAAATCTTTAAAAAGGATGATCTGTATTTCTTGAACTTTCAAAGTTTTCTCGTAATGTAGTTTCAATATTCTGTCTCTTTGTTCTTTGGTTTGGAACGTTATCATACAATCACTAATGAAATTTTTATCTTTCTTTGATCTTGCACCAAACCTGAATGCTTTTATAATCTGTGATTCCAATTCTTCCTTTGGAAGATTCCAAGCTTTTGCAAATTCTTCAATTATTATAGATTTCAGATCGTCCTTTTCTATGAGAGGAAATGCTCTGACCCTGAGATTTGTCTCTCTCTGTTTCATCTGCAGGAAGGCAATTGACACCTGCGTCTGGTAGGCCTGCTTCTCCAAGTCAGGGACCCTTCCTTCTTCCAGTTGAACCACTCTTTGATCAACTCCAGTCACTTGTAGTTTAACCTGTGCAATATCTTTAGAAATAGCTCCTAATTCTTCCCTAAGTTGTCTCACTTCTTGTGTGGTGCGCTGCTGTTCTTGAGTATTGCGTTCCAATCCTTCCCTCAATGCAGGTAGTGTTGCTAATGCATTTAAAACTTGTTCCTCAAACGTGGAGGAAAAGGAGTATTTTTTCTTTTTTCCAGTAGGGGGCTCTGGTCCTGACATATTTTCAGTTCAGTAATAAAGTAAAAGGCTGTCTCACAGTCTATAGTCCAGATGTCTTTTTATCAGAGGGCACGAATGTAAACAGACAGCCTTTCAGTTGTTGAGCCGGGCTTCCAAGGTCACCGTTATCTTAAGTTTCCCAGCCTGAGCCAGCTAGTAACACAGTCACAATGAGCCAGTCAGAATAATGAGAAGAAACAGTTTTTACGAGGAAAATAATATAACATAGGTTTCCTTTACCTTTTAGGGATAGAAAGTTGCAATTTTCCCTTGAAAAGACCTTTATTCCTTTAGCAGAAAGGCTGCAGACAGATCAAGGGCTGTCAAAGGGGTGAACAGAAGTTCATGAGTTGATTGTTCAATTATGTCACAAAGGGTGTCTGGCTGAAGCGAGCGGCGCTCCGCTCCCAGGCTTAACAAAGCGATCTTTCTATGTTTTTAAAACTTAATTCTGCAGGGTTAGACCCTGCTCTCTTTTATATTGTAGCAAAGAGTCCAAGAAATAAAGGATACAAAGTTTCTTTTTAAACAGTTCACTGCGGAGGCTTGTCTTTGCTTTCCGCTCTGCCGCGGGGGGGGGGGGGGGAAGAACCCGACCTCCATTTTAAAAGCTCTCCCAATGGCCAAATTGCTTGAAAATAGTTCCAAATTTCAGGTTTTACTCACTGTGGCCAAATCCAAGTTTTCAGATGATTTTTTGAAGAAAGTTGAACGCTGTTCCACCATCAGAAATCGGAGCTGCTCCATTGAAGGGAAGTGCTGTGCCTGCCGTGTCCGTGCCTTCCACCTTCCCCACTCTCGCGCCCTTATTAGGGCTCTTCGGGGGGGAAAGGAGGTCTAAAAAGGACAGCTGCCAGGTCGCCAAGGCTTCAGGTCGCTCTACCTGAAGTTTTGGGGGGCTGCGCGCTCAGCAGACCCCCCAGGACCCTTCAAGGATCGGGAGAAATTCTCTCCCGCTGCCGCCGGCGCTCGCGTCCAACCCGGAAGTGACTGCCTCCACTGGCCGAAATATAGAGATTTATTGATTGAAGATGGAGACCAATTTAAGTTAAAGACATATGAGGATTTGAAATGCAAATTAGATGATTGGCTCCAGTATCATCAGATAAATGAAGTTTTCAAAATGGATAGATTACTTGGTTTTCAGTCAGAGAGGTCAAAGTTGGAAACAGAATTGTTAGAACCTAAGACGAAAATACTTTCCAGAATGTATAAATTGTTGCTTGAGGGGCATACGAAAGATGAACAAACAAAGAATGTTATGATTTTGTGGGCAAAGGATGTGGGTCACAACATTAGGATTGAGGAATGGGAAAAATTGTGGCATGAGAATATTAAGTTTACTGCGTGTAGTCTACTAAAGGAAAATTTAATGAAGATGATGTATAGATGGTATCTTACACCAGTAAAATTGGCAAAGATATATCACAACCATGACAACAAATGTTGGAGATGTAAGAAAGAAGTAGGTTCCTTTTACCACATGTGGTGGACGTGTCCACTAGTAAGTGACTTCTGGAATAAGATTTATAATGAACTCAAGAAAGTGTTGAAAAACACATTTGTTAAGAAACCAGAAGCATTTCTAGTGGGCATTGTCGGTAAGGAGATCCCAAAGAAAAATGTATCTTTCTTTATGTACGCCACGACAGCAGCGAGACTTCTGATTGCTAAGAACTGGAAACTACAAACATTACCAACGATTGACAATTGGCAGATGAAAATGATGGAATTTATGGAACTGGCTGAGATGACCGGAAGTATCCGCAACCAGGGAGAGGAAGCGATGGAACAAGAATGGAAAGATTTTAAACTGTATTTAAAAATATATGCTAAAGTAACAGATCAGAAATTAAGTTATAAATAAACTGTGGAATTTAGAATTTTGTGATTTGATAGGAAGAAAATAAGGATAGGTAAGGTGATGAAAATGATTTAGAAATTGCTAAATATAAATGTGTTAAAGAACCACAGGGAGGGAAACCCGAGGAGGTCCCATTATACTATGTGAAGTGATATGAGAATTGTTATTATATTTGTTTTTTGTTTCCTTTTGTTCTCTTATTGTTTTTCTGTAATGTGTTCTTTTTTCTTTTCTCCTTATATATTGTTATTTTTGTGAAAACATTAATAAAAAATATTTTTTTAAAAAAAACAGAATGCGGCAGCTAGACTGGTGACTGGGAGCGGCCGCCGTGACCACATAACACCGGTATTGAAAGATCTACATTGGCTCCCAGTACGTTTCTGAGCACAATTCAAAGTGTTGGTGCTGACCTTTAAAGCCCTAAATGGCCTTGGTCCAGTATACCTGAAGGAGCGTCTCCACCTCCATCATTCTGCCCGGACACTGAGGTCCAGCACCGAGGGCCTTCTGGCGGTTCCCTTGTTGCGAGAAGCCAAGTTGCAGGGAACTAGGAAGAGGGCTTTCTCGGTGGTGTCGCCCGCCCTGTGGAACGCCCTCCCAACAGATGTCAAAAAGGAAAACAACTACCAGACTTTTAGAAGACATCTGAAGGCAGCCCTGTTCAGGGAGGCTTTTAATGTTTAATAGATTATTGTGTTGTATTTTTCTGTTGGAAGCCGCCCAGAGTGGCTGGGGAGACCCGGCCAGATGGGCGGGGTATAAATAATAATAATATTATTATTATTATTATTATTATTATTATTATTATTATTATTATACAAGAACACCAAGCTGGGTATGTTGTGTGATACCAGCAGCCCAAGAGCTGTCTTCCCTAATCGACCCCATCTGCAAGCCCCAGTTGCCTTTTGTCTTTGTGGGAGATGTTTTGGACTACTGTTCCTAGTAACATACCATTGTGCTGGCTGAGAGTGATGGGCTTTGTAGTCCAGAACATCTGGAGGGCACAAGGTTGAAAAAGGCTGTCATCTATGATGGCCTGTGATGAAGTTTTCCTCAAGCAAGCTATGCTTTGTTGTTGCTGCTGTTGCTGTTGCTGTTAATATTATTAATAAAATATGTATATCACCCTTCATCCACAGATCTCAGGGTGGTTCACCACATAAAATTACTATATCTTTATATCTATATCTATTGTATATATATGCATAATAAAAACAAGAAGAAAAGCAAACATCCCCCTTACCCAGCGCATTTAGAAAGGTAGAGATCAGGCTTGGTTGAAGGGGAACATTTTCACCTGGCACCTAAAGATAGGTAGTGAAGGTGCCAAGCGAGCCTTCCTGGGGAGGGCCTTTCACAAACAGGGAGCCACTGAAGAAAAGGCCTGTTCTCATGTGGCCACCTTCCGGACCTCTCGTGGAGGAGGCACCTGAAGAAGGGCCTCAGAGGATCAATTTCCCTTGGAAATGCCTTTATCCATTGTGAAAAGCACCGAGGCCCAGATCGTCATCCATAGGCCTCAAGAGTTCCTTATTAAAAACCCCTGAGAGGTGGGGGGTCCGTTCTTCTCATCCTGCGGCACTAATAGTCTCTCTTCTCACTTCCAGTTGTCACCCCGGATTCCGAGATCTGGCTTCTGGACTGAGCTCTCGACTGGCATTTCCTCACCAAAACCCTTCACCGCTTACTACCGGCTCCTGATCACCCACCTGGGACTGCCACATTGGCAGTATGCCTTCACCAGCTGTGACATCAACCCCCAGGCTAAGGTGAGAGAACAACAAACGGCCCGTCCCTTTTCCTAGGGTCTGCCGCTCCTCCCCATTCTGCCTTCACAAAAGCCCTGCGAGGGAGGTCAGGCTGAGAGTGAGTGATTGGCCCAAGGCCACCCAGTGAGCTTCATGGCCAAACGGGAATTTGAACCCCAGCCTCCCAGGCCCTAGACCGACATTCTAATCCATTGTGTCTCAAACTTGGGTCCCCAGCTGTTGTCTGGACCCAAGTTTGAGAAACACTGCTCTTACCACTGTGCCGCACCACCTCCACACTGACTGACTGCTGCTCTCCAGAGCTTCAGGTGGCATGGTGGGGGTCTCTCCCAGCCCTCCTTGGAGATACCGGTGGGGATTTTCATGCAACATAAATGCTCTCGCCTCTGAACGAATCCTTTTGACCCGGGGCTGAAGTTTTTCCATTCCCTTGCTCTGTTCTGCATCACTTCCACTTTCCCAGAGAAGCATTTGGATACTAACTCTCCAGGATTTGGGGGGCAGCAGCTGTTCTCAGCCCCACTTTGAGATCCCCAGGATTTGAACTCTGCACCCAACGCACACACTCTGACACAGAAGCACGATTCTTCCCTCATGAGCTTAAGATATGAACATGCTGTGGTGTGATATCTCTTCTGCAGCTCTGTGCCAAGAAGGCCTTGCAGAGGGTAATAATAATAATAATTTAGCAGGTCATCCAGGAATTGAATTAGGGACCTGCTCCATCCAAGCAGACCCCCTTTTGTCCCTCAGCCCATCTAGCGGGATTCCTGTGTGAGGCCTCCGGTCCCACGGCCGGCAGATACTGTAACAAGCCAGGAGCCAGGCCTTGAGAGGCCCTCACCCTTCCATCGCTCACCTTCCTTCTCTGCCATGTGCAGCATTACCTTTATCGCCATTTTTGATAGTTATCAGACGGGCAATTTGACAGACAGGCCAAGGAGCCTAAAGTCCTCTGTGTCAGGACAGCCTTTGTGTTCCAGAGCCATGCGTGTTTGGGATCCTCTGAGTTCCCTGGTTTACCTTTCTTTTACCTGTCCTGCATCTCCCACAAGAGACTCTTTTCACTTCCTCTGTGCCATGCCAAACTTCATAAACTTCTATCGTGCTGCCTCTTACTTGCCTTTTCTCCTCACCTCAGCCACCTCCCTTCCTAGGGGATTGGCTCCATCCCCTTGATAATTTTGGTTGCCCTTTTCTGAACTTTTTCCAACATCCTTTTCGAGACGAGGCGGCCAGAACCACACGCCTGCCGTTTGCTGCTCCTCACTTTCCCTTCTCCTTTTCCAGCAAAGGTTCAACATGTACAAGACCGTCCACTGTCAACACGGAGCAGCTCTCTGAGGAGGCCGATTCCTTCGTGAAGAAGCTGGAGCCAAACAAGGTCTTCCTGACATTGCACAGCAGCACCTCAAAGCCCTGTGCCCCCCCCCTTGCTTATTCCAGTATCCCTCTGGTCAAGACCAGACCCGGAGGCAGGAATAGTCTTCAAACAACGACCAAACCTGCCTCCTTGGTAATGACATGGTCTGGACTTAGCGTAACTCCTGCTGCTGCCCGTGATCCCTGAGATCGGATGTCCCAGGACACACACACGCACACCCACCCCGTGGAACATGCCCCAGCCATTCTGTTGGTGGAGCCAACTCCTGGGCAGCCCTGACCCTCTCCCCTTAAGAACAGAACGATACAAAACTCTACCTGTGCACAACCCAACACCCACCCACCCCCAAGAGAGAAAGAAACACACAAACAAAAGAACATGCCAAAAAAGGACAATTTAAAAGATAAAAGATAATTTATAAACTATTAAATTAAATATAATTTATAAACTATTAAAAAGAGGAGCCCTCTCTGCCGAGTAGCAGCCGCAGTCCATGTGAAGCCTGTCAGTGGAAAGAGGCAGGGCAGGGCCCTCAGGCTCCTGGCAGGCAGTCCTGAGTCGTAGTGTAGAGAGTGATTTGCAAATTGTATTATTGAGCTAGATCTGATCCTATAGTTTGCATTGCTTGCATTGTATGAATTCTGACTGTATAGGCTTTAGCCCTGGGATGTCTTGCGTAAAATGCTTTTTCTCTTTGCCTCTATGCCTCTGTGTGCAAAGGGTAAGAAGGAGGCATTGCATAGAACTGACTGGAAGACAGAACAGCCTTGTAAAATGAAAACACTCCTCTTATCAAAGGGAATGATGCGTTAGCTGCCGAAGACACGGAACTTACCCAAGGGCACCAGGGCCAGCCAGAGATATGAATTCGACAGTAATTGACAATAAGCATAGATGATGTGAAGGGGGGGGAAGATGCGCAAATCACCATTGTCCCCTATAGCCCTGTTTATGTTACCCCTGCCTAAGCCAGCATATGTTTACGCACAGAACATGTACTAGTGACCCCCTTGCGTGCGCACATTTACAGGGAGGGGAAAGAGCCCAAAAGAAGGGTATAAGAGAGCTTTGCAATTTGTGTTTCTTTACTCTTGTCGTGGAACTAGCCACCTTGAGTCTCTTATTAATAAGAAATAAAATTCTTTCTCTGGAAGAACTCAACCCCGGTGTCGTTTTGACTATCTCTGTCCTGCTTGGGGCAACTTAAAGGACCCTTAGTAGCTGATAAGGCTGCAGTAGCAGCAGCGGAGGGATGCCTCTGTCGACGGAGACATGGCTGGAGGACCTGCTGGCGGTAAGAGATTGGAGGCGGGGGCACATTATTATTACTACTGTATTATTATTATTACTATTATTATTTATACCCCACCCTCCCTGGCCAGGGCTGGGCTCAGGGCAGCTAACAGCAAATAGAAATTACAATAAAATGCAATGGAAAACAACAACAAACAAACAGTTAATTAAAAGGGGCTCTACAGGGGAAATGGTGTGGTGTAGTGGGGGCTACGGGGGAGATTGCCCCAGGCACAAAAAGCTTGAGGGGCACATCTCTGTTTTAATACAGGCAATCCTCATTTTGCATGGGAGTTATGTTCCAGACCCACCCACCCCATGCGTTGGTGGGGGCCGCCTAAAGCATTCCACCCCACCCTTGTCCCGCCCTGCCATACCCCACCTCCATTTGACCCTTGCTCTGCCCTTTCAGTGACATCTTAATGATGTTTTGGTGACGTTTCTGGGTCACTTCCAGTGCACAGGGTGCACCAATCGCAACAAACCAGTCACTGCCTGTATTTAAAAGTGGTAGCCCACCCTGGGACTTTGGAGCATGGGGCAGGTAAACAATAGCAACAACAACATTGTTTTCAATTACCTGTTAATATGGCCGCTGCCTCTCGATTTTCTGGTCTGCTGAATTTCATCAGCTGAAGCAGCTCCCTTAGCGACCCTGGCAGCTTGTGCCTGTATCTGGACAACTGGGGATGGGAAAGGCAGAAAGGCAACTGAGGTTCCAGATTAGTCTTCTGTAAAACTCCAGCTTCTTAACGCATTAATGTACCTATGGGACCGCCTCCCCTGGTATGCCCCACGGAGGACCTTAAGGTCCATAAAGAACAACCCTTTGGGGGTCCCGAGCCTCAAGGAGGACCAGGGCCTTTTCAGCACTGGCCCCGACTTGGTGGAACACTGTCACAAGAGACCAGGGCCCTTTCTGCAGGGCCTGCAAGATGGAGCTGTTCCCCCTGGCCTTTGGCTTGGACTCACTCTGACCCCTTATGTGGGATTTGGGATATACATTTCCCCTTGGCTTTTTTGCTGGCCCATGTAGGACCAGCATGGATAGCTGGCTCGGGTGGGTATCTGAAAGGTTTCCTCCCTTTATGGTCTTGATTTATGGGCTAATACTGAGGCTGCCTATTAAGCCATATTTTAATTAACTGTTTGTTTGCTGTTGTTTTCCATTACGTTTTATTGTAATTTATATTTGGTGTTAGCTGCCCTGAGCCCAGCCCTGACTAGGGAGGGTGGGGTATAAATAATAATAATAATAATAATAATAATAATAATAATAATAATAATTAATATGTGCCCCCCACCAGCAATCTCTTACCACCAGCAGGGCAAGTAGTTACAAAAGCCATGCTGGCATCTGATTTATCCCAGAATGTCTCTGTGTCCCCTGCAGCCTCTGTCAGGCTACATATCTCCCACCCTGCGGCTTAGAAGAAACACACCCTTTCCCAGTTGGTTATGACATTGGAACATGAAGAGATACAATCTAAAGTCAGACGAGAAAATAAGATAATTTTTCTCACAGAAACAGAGAGGGCGAGTAATAGTGGATATCAGCTATATTATCAAAAAATTCCAAACAAAGTCAGATTTGGTGGGAACCTGCAGGCTGTGTGTTTATTTCTTAATATACGTCAAAAACATCCACCACAATGTTGGCATAGTCCATTGGCTTGGAAGTATGTCATGAAATGTGCACTGAATGAGTCAATTTTTCATACTCTTTTTCTGCCCAAGGTGGCAATGCATGGCTCTTTCTCCTGCCCATTTCTTATCCTCATGAGGTAGTTTAGACCAAGAGACTGTAACTGAGCCCGTGAGTTCCCTGGCTGAGTGGGGATTTGAACCCTAGGTCTCCCAGCAGCTGATCCATCTCTCTAACCACTGCACCACTGGGAATGTGAATGGAACGGTGAATTTCAAAGTCCAGTTGTGTTTCCGTTCTCATATTGTTTCAGGATTTGATAGCTTTGGCTTTCAATGTGAACTGCTCTGAATCTCTCCCTCATCCCCTAGAACAGGCTTCCTCAACCTCGGCCTTCCAGATGTTTTTGGCCTACAACTCCCATGATCCCTAGCTAGCAGGACCAGTGGTCAGGGGTGGTGGGAATTGTCGTCTCAAAACACCTGGAGGGCCGAGTTGGGGGAAGCCTGCCCTAGGTGGTGGGGGCTGCCTGAGGAGGCTGGTGGGGCAGGGCCCCATTGGCCCGAATGGACAAACTTCTGCTATCTGGGAGCTGGCTGCGGTCTTAGCAAGAAAGAGTCCAAAAAGCCACACCTACCTGGGCCACTTTCGAGATGTCCTGGAGGTAGATGGAGGGGCCAGAGATAAAATAATCCTCTCTGGCCCATTTCACCACGTGGCCCTTCCTTTGTTCTTCCCTCCTCCGTACTCCCTTCCCTAAGAAGGGTCGGGTTTGGAGATATGCATGCCAAAGAACACTGCACTGTTTGTTGTTGTTTTGCATTACGTTTTATTGTAATTTATATTTGTTGTTAGCTGCCCTGAGCCCAGCCCTGGCCAGGGAGGGCGGGGTATAAATAAAAATGTAAGAAGAAGAATATGTGCCCCCCGCCCCCAATCTCTTACCCCCAGCAGGTCCTCCAGCAGGGAGCCCAGCTCCCTCATGCTGCCCATCTGCATGAGGGGGCTGGGGGCCACCATCCACTCAATCAAGGTGTCAATGATATCTTGGAGGATGAAGAGGCGGCCAATCTCTGGGTGAAAAAGGAGCTGAGAAAGTCCCGCTAATAGCAAAGTTCACTACCCCATACCCTCCAAGTGTCCTGATTTTCCAGGGACAGCCCTGGAATTACGAAAGCCATCCTGGCTTCTGATTTGATCCCAGAATGTCCCTGTGTCCCCTGCCAGAGCTGCTGCCACCGAGTGGAAATAACATCTAGAAAGACTCTTTTTCAAGGACTCTTTGTGCCAGCTAGGGTCCAAGGACCAGGCAAAGGAGGTCAGAACCTCCCCGTACGTACGCCATGCGGGTGATTGTCTCCATGGCTTGGCGAAGGACGGAAACAGAGAAAGGGCCGAGTTTGAGGAAGCCTGGTCAAGTGTCTCTGGCAGCATTATTGGAAGCTTACACGTCTGAGACTCTTGGCCCTCAAATCCTTTAATCTGGCAGCCCCCTTTTCCTCCATTCAGATCCCTAGAAGCAGAAGGTCCAGTCACCGGGCAAAGAGAAGACCTTCTTGATTGTAGTCTTCAATAACTGAGACCTTCTGTAATCTTGACTTTTCAATGCTGACAAAAATTGTGTATTTCTTTATTTGTACCAATGTATCTGCAAAACCTCTATACTAATAAGAAATGTCACAACTTGAATGACTTTCTTCAAAACAAGGCTATACAGACAATCACACTTACGGTATATACAGTATGCAAAGTACAGGGAAACACCCAAAATCCTGTCTTGGTTTCCTCTCTTATCGATCCGCTCCAGGCATCACTCAAAGTCTTCCTGCAAAATCAGAAAAACAAATAAAATTAGCCATCAGTAAACATGGGAAAAACAGGAATCTGCCTAAGTCATTTGGTATACACTGTCTAGACAGGGGGGGCAACTGCCAAGAGACTGCAATCTACTCACATTGTTAAAAACTGGCATTCGGAGCTTCAGGTCAAAGTTGTTGAGCTTTTTTAGGAACGAGCTTGTGATCTACCACAGACGTCCGGTGATCACGATCTACCTGTTGTTGGATGTGCCTGAGCTACACCATAGAAATCAAATCCTAGGTATCCACAAACGCTTCCATTAACAACTACGGTATTTGCCCTTCCAATTTACCTGTACATCCCTCATGCCGCACCTAGTCTGACGTCCTCTGTTTTTTTCACTTGCTCATTCTTCTGTATGGAACATGGAAGGTATAAATTTATGTCTGAGTTTTCTCTTGTTCGGGGTTGGTCCTCCGCTGAGCAGGGACCCTGTTACAACAGATCTTTTCTTTGCAATAAACGATTAGGCTTAATAGCCACCTTGCTTTCATATTAATTGGTTTTGTCTCTGTTTGTTACTCCTGATCGGTAAGAGTCTCAAAACGCACGCTACACGGTGTTCCTTTCCTCTACAAGAATTGGACTAGATAAAAGGGAATTTCCTCTTTTAACAGTCCCAAACGGTTGACTTGACAATGCAACTCAATATAATATTTATACACAAGGGCACAATTAAAGATGAAAAAGGACCAATCTTTTTTTTTAAAAAAAAAGCATTTAACACTGGCAAATCTAACGAATGCAATTTTTAAAAATCAGTCCGAAAAATATTCAGCCAGTTGTTCAATTGGAAACCCTCCTGTGGTTTCCTGAAGTCGTATTCAGCAGCATTGCTGCTTGCAACTATGGATCTAGATTCAGGTAGGTAGCCGTGTTGGTCTGACGCAGTAGAAATATACATGTACAGTACATATATATTTGTCCAGTAGCACCTTAGAGACCAACTAAGGTTGTTCTTGGTATGAGCTTTCGTGTGCATGTGTATCTGAAGAATGTGCATGCACACGGAAGCTCATACCAAGAACAAACTTAGTTGGTCTCTATGGTGCTACTGGACAATTTTTAATATCTTTTTATATATTCCAACTATGGAGGCAGAGCAGAGCCATCAGAGCAGAGCCACTCCATGAATTTGTCCAATCTTATTTTAAAGCCATCCAAGCTAGTGGACACCTGTGCGTCTTGTGGCAGTGAGTTCCATAGCATAACTACCGGTATGGACGTGGCAGTGTTGGTGGGCCTTGGTTTGCGGCTGTGCTACACATAGTGACAAAACGTCTCAGAAGACATCTGTGCTGGAGAAGGCAAGGGCAAGCTGGGGGCTGTGGCCGGCTGATGCTGATGCCACAGATGCAGACACAGGGAGGTGAGAAGGGAGATGGTGCAGCCACATACCCTCCAAAGTTCCTCTGATGAAAATAGGGACGTCCCATTCTATAATGTGCCGTTCACACCCCAAAAAGTCCGTAACCAGATCAGCACTTCTGCGCATGTGCAAAGCGCGACAGATATATTGGTTCTGCTGCCAACGCCCCCCAACATAAATACTGCCTCACCAACTTAAATCCTGGCTACGCTCCAAGGAAGGTGATGGCTCGGCTTGTTGGTGAAGGACCCTGAGTGAGAGACAGGGAAGGGAAGACCTCCCGGGGTGGGAGAAGGAAGCGAAACTCCCAGGTGAGGGCTGGGAGGGCCTACCTCTTTCCTGTGAGACAAGGGTTAAGCAAGGAATAGTATGCAGATGACCAAAAAGAACTTTGTGTGTGTGATGAGACAAGAATCCCATACAGTCATACATCGGTTTAAGTACGCCTCGGTTTGAGTATTTTCAGTTTAAGTACTCCGCTGACCTGTCTGGAACAGATTAATCCACTTTCCATTACTTTCAATGGGAAAGTTCACTTCAGGTTAATTACGCTTCAGGTTAAGTACATACTTCTGGAACCAATTGTGTTTGTAAACCAAGGTACCACTATATCTCTATTCAGACCAGGTCTCTCAAGTTTTCAATTTAGTAATAAGTTGTAATTCAGCAATAATAAGTTTAGTACTGTAATGTTGTAATTGCAGTCGTTAGCAGTCATCAACAGGTTTACCATACCCATTGAGTCCATCGCCCATCTCCTACTACCCCTCGGAGAAGAACCCCACCCCACCCTCCCACTATATACCTAGAAGGGTCTGGTGACTTCTGCTTCAGTGTATTTCAAGAAGTGTGCATGCACATGAAAGCTGAGACCCAGAACAAACGGACTTGGCCTCTAAGGTGCTACTGGACAATTTTTAGAAGAATTTCACACAAGGAGCATTGCTCTACGTCAGGCATCCCCAAACTTCGGCCCTCCCACCATCCCTGACCACTGGTCCTGTTAGCTAGGGATCATGGGAGTTGTAGGTCAAAACATCTGGAGGGCCGCAGTTTGGGGGTGCCTGTTCTACGTGTTACAGCAGGGCTTGAAGAATCATCACGTCGCCCCGCAGATCAAGTAATGCGTAGACTGGTGCGTAGCTAAAGGCTAACGAGGGAATGAGTGCATTGAAAGGAACCCGCTCAGCAGCTGATTGCAAGAGATCCAGGAGGGAGATAAGAGAGCTAGTTCCCTTCCCGGCCCCTCCCAGCCCCTTGCCTAGACCTCAATTGTTGTCTGCAGAGGGAGACATGTGACTGGCTGATTAGATTATCTGTCTGAAAACTGTAAAAATGGGTCCCTTTCCTTTCCTATAGGAGAAGCTGCAGAACTGTGAGTTGAACCCCATAAAAACAGGATTTTTTCCCTTTGCAAGGAAACACAGCAACTTTGAGCTGATCCTAAAATGGAGCTTTCCCCTTTGCAAAAAAAGATGCACAACTCTGAGCTGATACCTCCCCCCACAAAAAAGGGGCTTTTCCCATTTGCAAAAAAAAGCTGCACAACTTTGAGCTGATCCTAAAAAAATGGAGCTTTCCCCCTTTGCAAAAGAAGCTTCCTCAAATATTGAATGAGGGGGGTGGGCAAAGGCACCTAGGCCTCTAGGAGTTGGCTACTTTGCCTAGGACAATTCAAGAAAGCATTTTTTTTCTTGTTTTCTTCCTCTAAAAAAAAACTAGGTGCGTCCTAAGGAGCGAAAAAGATGGTATTTGTTATTCGTCCAACACTTTTCTTAAGCAACAACAACAGCAAGTCATGGTTGCTCATCTGTCTTTTCGCAATCTGAGTCTTTCACCCTCAAGGGTGTGCAGGGACACAGGCATATAGCCTGATCCTCATGCGCAGGAAGAGAGCCTGCTGGAGAAAGGACCGTCCCCCGACTCCCGGGGCTCCCAGGAAGTTCTTCTGTCCTGGGCTGCCTACTGGCTGCAACCTCTGCGCTTACCCAGGGATGTAGTGTGGCTCCGGGGTCATCAGAATCTGGCTAGCCTTGGGGGCAAAAGTTGTAGGCATGACCGTGTCTGCTCTCGGGAACGTGCTGGCTGTGTGGTCTGGAAGGGCAGGAACCCAAGAGGTGGAGCCTGTGCCCAGGGAAACTTGAAGCTGGCCTGCCAGGCAGAGGGACAAAAGCAAGCAACACCTGCCCCCCTCGAGCTTGGGAGGAGGAGGAGGAGGAGGAGGAGGAGGAGGAGGAGGAGGAGGAAGCGAAGCAGGGGGGTCTCCTTGGCCCCTTGGTCTTTGTGTCATTTCAGCTCAGGCGCAGCAACTGCTGAAGGGGAACGGGTGGTGGCACACAGTGGGCAAGGTGCCAGGCAGGCATCCGAGTGCCCACCACCCCAGCCATCTGAGCCCTAGACTCCTCCTATGGCCCTGGGCAGAATGTCCTCTGTTCTCACGCTGATCTTTTTCAAGGGAAAAGTGGCCGTGCCAGGGAGCCCGCCGGCACAACCACCTCTGAACAGCAAATCGCCTGGCTTCATCCCGGCCGAGTGGCAGGATTGGAACCCTGGTCTCTCCCAGGTCCCGGGCCCCAAACTCTGTCTAACCACTACACTCTGGCTTTGTGAGTCAGAGGCAGGAGATGACCCTGTGCTCCATGGACTCCTTCCAGTTTTAGGGACCATTTCCACCCAGGACCAGTCTCAGGGTCATTCCAGGACCTTTGAGGGCACCTCCCTTGGATGCCCCCACCAGCAGACTGGGCTCAGTTGGGCAGCATGCAAACTCAACAGGGACCCTTGGGTGCTGTCTCTCTGGGAGAGCCTCATCACAGTGGATCCTCTGAAGGGCCTGGATCATCTGGAAGGAGGGGCCCACCTTCCCTCTGCAGAGGGTCCCCGGGCCTCTCTCCCTCTTCCCCATGCCCTGCTTGCCCACCTAAGACTCAGCCAGCCAGGAGCCTCAGACCAAGATCTGGGGGGGGGGGCACCACCTGCCACCTGCAATACTTCTCCTTGCCCATTGTTGGGAATAACAACAACAACAACAACAACAACAACAACAACAACAACAACAACAACATCATCATATTTATTTATTTATTTATTTATTTATTTATTTTATTTATATATACATACATACCCCACCCATCTGGCTGGGTTTCCCCAGCCACTCTAGGCAGCTCCCAACAGAATATAAAAAATATTATAAAACATCAAACATTAAAAAATGAAAGGCACAAATACAGGATGGGAGACACCTGGCTTGAGAGCAGTACATGTGAAAAGGATCTAGGAGTCTTGGTAGACCACAAACTTGACATGAGTCAGCAGTGTGATGCAGCAGCTAAAAAAGCCAATGCAATTCTGGGCTGCATCAATAGGAGTATAGCATCTAGATCTAGGGAAGTAATAGTACCACTGTATTCTGCTCTGGTCAGACCTCACCTGGAGTACTGTGTCCAGTTCTGGGCACCACAGTTCAAGAAGGATACTGACAAGCTGGAACGTGTCCAGAGGAGGGAAACCAAAATGGTCAAAGGCCTGGAAATGATGCCTTATGAGGAACTGCTTAGGGAGCTGGGTATGTTTAGCCTGGAGAAGAGAAGGTTAAGGGGTGATATGATAGCCATGTTCAAATATATAAAAGGATGAGCAGAAGGTGAGCTGAGCTTGGGAGACACTAGGTTTTGTGGCTTTGTCTTTTTGGGGCTGTGTGTGAGAAAGTTTTGTGCTTATTTGTTTTCTTACTTGTTTGTGTGTTTGTGCTGGTTTTGGGGGGCTTCTGCCTCTTGGATTTGGGTGACTGTCCAGGCTTGTGTGGGTGTTTGTTTGACCCATCTTTTTGATTTAGAGCAGCAAGTCTCACACATTTATTGGGGGAGACCTAGGTATCTTCTTCTTTCCCCCTTGACTTCAAGCTTTTCAAGATGGCCGGAGAGGGGACAACTGTAGTAACCTGCAATTCTTGTGCAATGTTTGTTTTCATGCCAAAGGATGTTGGCAGCTACACCTGCAACAATTGCAAGTTGGTTGCCCTACTAGAATACAAGGTTACCCTACTGGAAGGCAAGGTGCAGCAACTTCAGGGGCGTGTATCTACGCTCCAGAGAATTAAAGAGCAGGAGCTTTTCTTGGATGCAGCAGAGCACACTGTCTGCACCAAGGAGGAGACAGGGGGCATCCCTGAAGAGGAGGTCAGTTCTTCAACACAGGACCCAGATGTATGGAGGAACGTGACTCATAGAAGCAGAAGGCCCAGGGATCGCTCTGAGTGCTTAGAACTACACAACCGTTTTGAAGTGCTCTCCCTTAACATGGAAGATGAGGAACAGACTCCATTTGAGGATCTCTCCCTCGTCACAGTTGATGAGGAATATGAAGACGAGCAGCAAAGTCAGTCCTCCGGGAATATGCAGGTAACCTTGGAAGGGACAGCACATGGAAGAATCCCAACCAAGCCTATGAAGAGGCGTCTAGTGGTGATAGGGGATTCCCTACTGAGGGGTACAGAAGCAGTGATCTGTGGGCCTGACAAGATGTCTCGAGAGGTGTGCTGTCTACCCGGGGCCAAGATCAAAGATGTAACAGAACGGCTGCAAGGAATCATAAAACCCACCGACAAATATCCCTTCCTTATGGTGCATGTGGGAACCAATGACACTGCAAGCCATAGCTTACAGAAGATCAAAAATGATTATGAGGCTCTGGGCAGGAAGTTGAAGCAATTAGATGCACAAATTGTCATCTCTTCTGTCCTCCCAGTTGAACGACATGGCCCAGGGAGAGAGGGGAAAATAGGGGAAGTGAGCAACTGGCTTCGCAAATGGTGCAAACAGGAACGGTTTGGATTCTTAGATCACAGTCTGCAGTTTCTTGAAGATGGGCTTCTGGCAAGTGATGGGCTGCACCTCACAAAAGTTGGGAGGAATGTTTTTGCCATGAAACTCAAAAACCTCATCAGGAGGGCTTTAAACTGACTTATATGGGGGAGGGAGACAGTGGTCCTGAAGGTAGGAGTCTATCAAGTTCTGAAGATGATCATCCAAATGTCAAGGACCAAATGGAGCAAAAAGCACGCAGACCTAGTGGGGGGAGGAAAATATCCTTAAATAAGAGACATGGGGGAATAATCAATGGTCTTCAATGTCTGTATACTAATGCACAGAGCATGGGAAATAAACAAGATGAACTTCAGCTCTTGGTACAGCAAACTAAATACGACATAATAGGCATCACTGAAACCTGGTGGGATGAGTCTCATGACTGGAATGTAGTAATAGAGGGATACAATCTATTTCAGAGAAATAGACCAAACAGGAAAGGAGGAGGAGTAGCGTTATATGTCAGGGATGTGTATACCTGTGAAGAGATCCAGGATTTAAAACTTCAAAGCCAAGTTGAGAGTATCTGGGTCAAAATTAAGGGAGAGAAAAATAACTGATCTCATTGTGGGAGTTTACTATAGACCCCCAAGCCAAACTGAGGACACAGATGAAGCCTTCCTGGAACAGATGACCAGGCATTCAAAAGGAGGTGAGATAGTAGTAATGGGGGATTTCAACTATCCTGATATTTGTTGGATGTCAAACTCAGCCAAGAGCATAAGGTCGAACAGATTCCTCACTGGCCTTGCAGACACTTTCATTGTCCAGAAAGTGGGAGAAGCAACAAGAGGATCAGCCATTTTAGATCTGGTCCTAACCAATAGTGATGACTTGGTTAGTGGGGTAGATGTGGGAGGATCATTAGGTGGGAGTGATCATGCTCTTCTGGAGTTTATTGTTCAGCAGAAAGGAGCAACCAAGCATACTAAGACTCAAATCCTAGACTTTAAGAAAGCCGACTTCAGAAAACTTAGGGAAACGCTGGGTGAGATCCCATGGACAGAAATACTAAAAGGGAAGGGAGTTCACGGTGGTTGGGAGTTTGTTAAAAGAGAGATATTAAAAGCACAACTTCAGGCAATACCAATGAGACCGAAACATGAAAGGTGCCTAAAGAAGCCAGGGTGGCTATATAGAGAACTTTTAACCGAGTTAAGATTTAAAAGGGATATGTACAAAAAATGGAAAAGGGAGGAAATCACCAGAGAGGAATTCAAACATATAGCCAGCATGTTGTTGTTGTTGTTTAGTCGTTTAGTCGTGTCCGACTCTTCGTGACCCCATGGACCATAGCACGCCAGGCACTCCTGTCCTGCACTGCCTCCCGCAGTTTGGTCAAACTCATGTTCGTAGCTTCGAGAACACTGTCCAACCATCTTGTCCTCTGACGTCCCCTTCTCCTAGTGCCCTCAATCTTTCCCAACATCAGGGTCTTTTCCAAGGATTCTTCTCTTCTCATGAGGTGGCCAAAGTATTGGAGCCTCAGCTTCACGATCTGTCCTTCCAGGGAGCACTCAGGGCTGATTTCCTTAAGAATGGATAGGTTTGATCTTCTAGCAGTCCATGGGACTCTCAAGAGTCTCCTCCAGCACCATAATTCAAAAGCATCAATTCTTCGGCGATCAGCCTTCTTTATGGTCCAGCTCTCACTTCCATACATCACTACTGGGAAAACCATAGCTTTAACTATACGGACCTTTGTCGGCAAGGTGATGTCTCTGCTTTTAAAGATGCTGTCTAGGTTTGTCATTGCTTTTCTCCCAAGAAGCAGGCGTCTTTTAATTTCGTGACTGCTGTCACCATCTGCAGTGATCAAGGAGCCCAAGAAGGTAAAATCTCTCACTGCCTCCTCATAGCCAGCATGTGTAGAGACAAAGTCAGAAAAGCTAAAGCACAGAATGAACTCAGGCTCGCCAGAGAGGTTAAAAGCAACAAAAAGGGCTTTTATGGGTATGTCCGTAGCAAAAGGAAGAACAAGGAAACAGTGGGGTCACTTAGAGGAGAAGATGGTGAAATGCAAACAGGGGACAGAGAAAGGGCAGAACTCCTCAATGCCTTCTTTGCCTCAGTCTTCTCCAAGAAAGAAAACAATGCCCGACCTGAAGAATATGGAGCAGATGATTCAGCAGGGGAAACACAGCCCAGAACAAGTAAGGAGGTAGTACAAGAATACTTGGCTAGTTTAGATGTATTCAAGTCTCCAGGGCCAGATGAACTACATCCAAGAGTATTAAAAGAACTGGCAGAGGTGATTTCAGAACCACTGGCAATAATCTTTGATAATTCCTGGAGAACAGGCGAAGTTCCACCAGAATGGAGGAGGGCAAATGTTGTCCCTATTTTCAAAAAGGGGAAAAGAGAGGACCCAAACAATTACCGCCCAGTAAGCCTGACACCTATCTTGATTTCAGCAAGGCCTTTGACAAGGTGCCCCATGATATTCTTGTAAAGAAGCTGGTAAAATGTGGGCTAGACAATGCTACCATTCAGTGGATTTGTAACTGGCTGACTGACCGAACCCAAAGGGTGCTCATCAATGGCTCCACCTCATCCTGGAGAGTAGTGACTAGTGGGGTGCCACAGGGTTCTGTCTTGGGCCCAGTCTTATTCAACATCTTCATCAATGACTTGGATGATGGGCTTGAGGGCATCCTGAGCAAGTTTGCAGATGACACCAAATTGGGAGCGGTGGCTAATACCCCAGAGGACAGGATCACACTTCAAAATGACCTTAACAGATTAGACAACTGGGCCAAAGCAAACAAGATGAATTTTAACAAGGAGAAATGTAAGGTACTACACTTGGGCAAAAAAATAATGAAAAGCACAAATACAGGATGGGTGACACCTGGCTTGAGAGCTTGTTGTTGTTTAGTCGTTTAGTCGTGTCCGACTCTTCGTGACCCCATGGACCATAGCACGCCAGGCACTCCTGTCTTGCACTGCCTCCCGCAGTTTGGTCAAACTCATGTTCGTAGCTTCGAGAACACTGTCCAACCATCTTGTCCTCTGCCGTCCCCTTCTCCTAGTGCCCTCAATCTTTCCCAACATCAGGGTCTTTTCCAAGGATTCTTCTCTTCTCATGAGGTGGCCAAAGTATTGGAGCCTCAGCTTCACGATCTGTCCTTCCAGGGAGCACTCAGGGCTGATTTCCTTAAGAATGGATAGGTTTGATCTTCTTGCAGTCCATGGGACTCTCAAGAGTCTCCTCCAGCACCATAATTCAAAAGCATCAATTCTTCGGCGATCAGCCTTCTTTATGGTCCAACTCTCACTTCCATACATCACTACTGGGAAAACCATAGCTTTAACTATACGGACCTTTGTCGGCAAGGTGATGTCTCTGCTTTTTAAGATGCTGTCTAGGTTTGTCATTGCTTTTCTCCCAAGAAGCAGGCGTCTTTTAATTTCGTGACTGCTGTCACCATCTGCAGTGATCAAGGAGCCCAAGAAAGTAAAATCTCTCACTGCCTCCATTTCTTCCCCTTCCATTTGCCAGGAGGTGATGGGACCAGTGGCCATGATCTTGGTTTTTTTGATGTTGAGCTTCAGACCATATTTTGCGCTCTCCTCTTTCACCCTCATTAAAAGGTTCTTTAATTCCTCCTCGCTTTCTGCCATCAAGGTTGTGTCATCTGCATATCTGAGGTTGTTGATATTTCTTCCGGCAATCTTCATGGATCAATGCCTTGTCGTGGCGAAGGGGCTTGAATAACTCAGAGAAGCTATGAGCTATGCCATACAGGGCCACCCAAGATGGACAGGTCATAGTGGAGAGTTTTGACTAAACGTGATCCACCTGGAGAAGGAACTGGCAAGCCACTCCAGTATCCCTGCCAAGAAAACTCCATGGACAAAGACAACAGGCTTGAGAGCAGTACATGTGAAAAGGATCTAGGAGTCTTGGTAGACCACAGACTTGACATGAGTCAGCAGTGTGATGCAGCAGCTAAAAAAGCCAATGCAATTCTGGGCTGCATCAATAGGAGTATAGCATCTAGATCAAGGGAAGTAATAGTACCACTGTATTCTGCTCTGGTCAGACCTAACCTGGAGTACTGTGTCCAGTTCTGGGCACCACAGTTCAAGAAGGATACTGACAAACTGGAACGTGTCCAGAAGAGGGCAACCAAAATGGCCAAAGGCCTGGAAACGATGCCTTATGAGGAACGGCTTAGGGAGCTGGGTATGTTTAGCCTGGAGAAGAGAAGGTTAAGGGGTGATATGATAGCCATGTTCAAATATATAAAAGGATGTCATATAGAGGAGGGAGAACGGTTGTTTTCTGCTGCTCCAGAGAAGCGGACACGGAGCAACGGATTCAAACTACAAGAAAGAAAATTCCACCTAAACATTAGGAAGAACTTCCTGACAGTAAGAGCCGTTCGCCAGTGGAATTTGCTACCAAGGAGTGTGGTGGAGTCTCCTTCTTTGGAGGTCTTTAAGCAGAGGCTTGACAGCCATATGTCAAGAATGCTTTGATGGTGTTTCCTGCTTGGCAGGGGGTTGGACTGGATGGCCCTTGGGGTCTCTTCCAACTCTATGATTCTATGAAAAACGTCCCTAAACAGGGTTGCCTTCAGATGTCTACTAAAAGTGATATGGTTTTTTCTTTCCTTGAAATCTGATGGGAGGGTGTCCCACTCTCACAGGCTCTCTGCCTGCTTCCCTGTAATATCGCTTCTCGCAGTGAGGGAACCGCCAGAAGGCCCTTGGCGCTGGACCTCTATGTCTGGGCCAAACGATGGGGGTGGAGACGCTCCTTCAGGTATACTGGGCCAAGGCCATTTGGGGCTTTCAAGGTCAGCACCAACACTTTGAATTCTGCTCGGAAACATCCTGGAAGCCAATGCAGGTCTTTCAGGACCAGTGTTCTGTGGTCTCAGCGGCCGCTCCCAGTCACCAGTCTGGCTGTCGCATTCTGGATTAGTTGTAGTTTCCGGGTCACCTTCGAAGGTGATTGAAGGGTGCAGAGCAGAGAGGGCTCCCAGCTCACGGCACAATTCCTAGGCTCAATTCCTACTCTGGCCCTGGGCTGCCCTGTTATGTTCAGTGACGATTACTCTGAGGTCAGCATGCCTAGTGGTAGGATTGCTGATTTATTGCTTAGTTAACTGGTTCAAGAATCATTCTGGGAAGGGGAGAAGGGAAAGGTTCTTTTAGGGTGGAGCTTCTGCACACTCCTTTGTAGAAAGAAGGTGAGGGACAGGATCTCTCCAGGAGCATCGACCACTCAGACTCTTTCAGAAGGACTTGACTTTAAAACACAGTAATGCAATCTTTCAAAAGTGCCTCAGGTTCACAAGGCACTCTTTCAGTCAACTAAACGACTGAAAACTGCAGCTCTAGATCATGGAATCATAGAGCTGGAAGGGAGAACTAAGAGTTCTAATATATTTAAAGATACGTAATTATGGGGAAACCTGGAAAGAGATATAAAGGAATATAGAAATTTCGGGTGGTGGGCTGGCAGTCTCTGCCTCTCAGGCTGGCCAACCTCGCAGGGCTGTTGTGAGAGAGAAAAAGGGAAAGATCAGGGCGATGTGCTGGCAGTCTCTGCCTCTAAGCCTGGCCTACCTGGCAGGGCTGTTGTGATGATAAATACAGGAAAAGATCAGGGCGATGTGCTGGCAGTCTCTGCTTCTCAGCCTGGCCTACCTGGCAGGGCTGTTGTGATAATAAATATAGGAAAAGATCAGGGCGATGTGCTGGCAGTCTCTGCTTCTCAGCCTGGCCTACCTGGCAGGGCTGTTGTGATAATAAATATAGGAAAAGATCAGGGCGATGTGCTGGCAGTCTCTGCTTCTCAGCCTGGCCTACCTGGCAGGGCTGTTGTGATAATAAATATAGGAAAAGATCAGGGCGATGTGCTGGCAGTCTCTGCCTCTCAGCCTGGCCTACCTGGCAGGGCTGTTGTGATGATAAATATAGGGGAAAAATCTCTGCCTCTCAGCCTGGCCTCCCTCACAGGGCTGTTGTGATGATAAACATAGGAAAAGATCAGGGCGATGTGCTGGCAGTCTCTGCTTCTCAGCCTGGCCAAACTCGCAGGGCTGTTGTGATGATAAATATAGGAAAAGATCTCTGCTTCTCAGCCTGGCCTACCTGGCAGGGCTGATGTGATGATAAATATAGGAAAAGATCTCTGCTTCTCAGCCTGGCCTACCTGGCAGGGCTGATGTGATGATGAATATAGGAAAAGATCTCTGCTTCTCAGCTTGGCCTACCTGGCAGGGCTGTTGTGAGAGAAAAAAAGGGAAAGATCAGGGCAATGTGTTGGCAGTCTCTGCCTCTCAGCCTGGCCTCCTTTGCAGGGCTGTTGTGATGATAAATATAGGAAAAGATCAGGGCAATGTGCTGACAGTCTCTGCCTCTCAGCCTGGCCTCCCTTGCAGGGCTGTTGTGATGATAAATATAGGAAAAGATCAGGGCGATGTGCTTGCAGTCTCTGCCTCTCAGCCTGGCCAACCTTGAAGGGCTGTTGTGATGATAAATATAGGAAAAGATCTCTGCTTCTCAGCCTGGCCTACCTGGCAGGGCTGTTGTGAGAGAGAAAAAGGGAAAGATCAGGGCAATGTGCTGGCAGTCTCTGCCTCTCTGCCTCCACAACCACAACAAGCAAGTATGTCAGGCATAGGCAAACTCGGCCCTCCATATCTTTTGGGACTACAATTCCCATCATCCCTGAGAACTGGTCCTGTTTGCTAGGGATGATGGGAAGTCATAAACATCGGGAGGGCCGAGTTTGCCAATGCCTGTACTGTACCTGTACTACTTGTATTCTATAGGAGGAATGGAGAACAGGCACTACGTCTCCCAGAAGGCAATGGGAGAGCCGGCTCCTCCTCCTCCTCCCTTTCTCCCCCCGCCCGTTTCGATTCCTCCCTATTGGCCGGCTCCTACGACCCCGTATCTGGGCAAAGGCCGGGCCCTGTCGGCCAATGGGAGCCGAGAGTGGGGCGCGGGGGGCGTGGCCGGGCGGAGAGACGTTGGAGTTGGCGGTTGGCGGTTACTTCAAGATGGCGAGTAAGGCCCGTCTCTTTAGCTCAGGAGGGGATTTGAGTTCATGAACAATGTGAGTATAAGATATCCAAGAGAAATCAGCAGCAGATTGAATATAAATGCATCGTGAGGAAAAGCAGTTTGCCATAGAAGGAACAGTATCCTGTAGGCAAGTAATCTGTATCTGAAGAAGTGTGCCTTCACACCAAAGCTTAGTTGGTCTCTAAGGTGCTACTGGACAATTTATTATTATTATTTGTTATATATTTTGACTGCGTCAGACCAACACAGCTACCTACCTGAATCATGTCCTATTTTGTTTTCCATGCAGTCGTTATCTGCATATACTGTTCCTTTCTCTCATTATTCGCCTAGACTGTCCTCTTCCCTGAGAGCCATTGGAAGAAGGTAAAACGCGGATCTACACGGATCCTCATGGATCCTCCACTTTTTTAAAAACAACTCCAACAAATCCAGTGTCATATCACATCTGGAAGCCACGACTACCGACTGGACTATAAAAAACGTGGATCCAAAACTTTGCTGCCCTGCAGCACCACAAAAACGTGGTTCCGAGGCACGGATCCTCATGAATTCATATGATTTTTATATAGAAACAAAATAAAACCACCATGATACTCTAGAACACATCTTAGTCTATAGGCACCACCAAAAAAATCACGCACCCACTGTTTCGTGTGGTCTCAATGGCACAAAAACGTGGTTTTGAAGCACGGATCCTCATGGAACCCCACGCTTTTTGCATGGGACCCCCCCTAATTCACCCTCAAATCACATATCATGTCCAGGGGTATATCTTGCACCACAAAAATCAAGGATCCACAGCTTCCTGGTGACACCGTGGCCCAAAAACGTGGTTTTGAAGCACGGATCCTTGCGAATCTTCACCTATTTGCATGGAGCCCCCCCAAATTCACCCTCAAATCACATATCATGCCCAGGGGTACAGCCTGCACCACAAAAATCAAGGATCCACAACTTCCCGGCGACACCGTGGCCCAAAAACGTGGTTTTGAAGCACGGATCCTCACGGATCCTCGCGAATCTTCACCTATTTGCATGGAGCCCCCCCAAATTCACCCTCAAATCACATATCATGCCCAGGCGTACAGCCTGCACCACAGAAATCAAGGATTCACAGCGTCCTGGCGACACCGTGGCCCAAAAACCTGGCTTTGAAGCACGGATCCTCAAGAATCTTCACCTATTTGCATGGGACCCGCCCAAATTCACCCTCAAATCACATATCATGCCCAGGGGTACAGCCTGCACCACAAAAATCAAGGATCCACAACTTCCCGGTGACACCGTGGCCCAAAAACATGGTTTTGAAGCACGGATCCTCAAGAATCTTCACCTTTTTGTATGCCCCCCCCAAATCTCCCTCAAATAACATATCATGCCCAGGGGTACAGCCTGCAACTCAAAAATCAAGGATCCACAGCTTCCTGGCGACACTGTGGCCGAAAAACGTGGTTTTGAAGCACGGATCCTTGCGAATCTTCACCTATTTGCATGGGACCCGCCCAAATTCACCCTCAAATCAAATATCATGGCCAGGGGTACAGCCTGCACCACAGAAATCAAGGATCCACAACTTTCCGGCGGCACCGTGGCCCAAAAACGTGGTTTAGAAGCACGGATCCTCACGGATCCTCGCGAATCTTCACCTATTTGCATGGAGCCCCCCCAAATTCACCCTCAAATCACATATCATGCCCAGGGGTACAGCCTGCACCACAAAAAATCAGGGATTCACAGCGTCCTGGCGACACCGTGGCCCAAAAACATGGTTTTGAAGCACGGAACCTCAAGAATCTTCACCTTTTTGCATGCCCCCCCCAAATCTCCCTCAAATCACATATCATGCCCAGGGGTACAGCCTGCACCACAAAAATCAAGGATCCCCAACTTCCCGGCGACACCGTGGCCCAAAAACGTGGTCTTGAAGTATGGATCCTTGCGAATCTTCACCTATTTGCATGGGGCCCCCCCAAATTCACCCTCAAATCACATATCATGGCCAGGGGTACAGCCTGCACCACAGAAATCAAGGATTCACAGCGTCCTGGCGACACCGTGGCCCAAAAACGTGGTTTTGAAGCACGGATCCTTGCGAATCTTCACCTATTTGCATGGAGCCCCCCCAAATTCACCCTCAAATCACATATCATGCCCAGGGGTACAGCCTGCACCACAGAAATCAAGGATTCACAGCGTCCTGGCGACACCATGGCCCGAAAACGTGGCTTTGAAGCACGGATCCTCACGGATCCTCGCGAATCTTCACCTATTTGCATGGAGCCCCCCCCCCCAATTCACCCTCAAATCACATATCATGCCCAGGGGTACAGCCTGCACCACAAAAAATCAAGGATCCACAGCGTCCTGGCGACACCGTGGCCCAAAAACGTGGTTTTGAAGCACGGATCCTCAAGAATCTTCACCTATTTGCATGGAGCCCCCCCCAATTCACCCTCAAATCACATATCATGCCCAGGGGTACAGCCTGCACCACAAAAATCAAGGATCCACAGCATCCTGGCGACACCGTGGCCCAAAAACGTGGTTTTGAAGCACGGATCCTCAAGAATCTTCACCTATTTGCATGGGACCCGCCCAAATTCACCCTCAAATCACATATTATGGCCAGGGGTACAGCCTGCACCACAAAAATCAAGGATCCACAACTTCCCGGCGACACCCTGGCCCAAAAACGTGGTTTTGAAGCACGGATCCTCACGGATCCTCGCGAATCTTCACCTATTTGCATGGAGCCCCCCCAAATTCACCCTCAAATCACATATCATGCCCAGGCGTACAGCCTGCACCACAGAAATCAAGGATTCACAGCGTCCTGGCGACACCGTGGCCCAAAAACGTGGTTTTGAAGCACGGATCCTCAAGAATCTTCACCTATTTGCATGGGACCCGCCCAAATTCACCCTCAAATCACATATCATGCCCAGGGGTACAGCCTGCACCACAAAAATCAAGGTTCCACAGCGTCCTGGCGACACCGTGGCCCGAAAACGTGGCTTTGTAGCACGGATCCTCACGGATCCTCGCGAATCTTCACCTATTTGCATGGGACCCGCCCAAATTCACCCTCAAATCACATATCATGCCCAGGGGTACAGCCTGCACCACAAAAATCAAGGATCCACAGCGTCCTGGCGACACCGTGGCCCAAAAACGTGGTTTTGAAGCACGGATCCTCAAGAATCTTCACCTATTTGCATGGGACCCGCCCAAATTCACCCTCAAATCACATATCATGGCCAGGGGTACAGCCTGCACCACAAAAATCAAGGATCCACAACTTCCCGGCGACACCGTGGCCCAAAAACGTGGTTTTGAAGCACGGATCCTCACGGATCCTCGCGAATCTTCACCTATTTGCATGGAGCCCCCCCCCCATTCACCCTCAAATCACATATCATGCCCAGGCGTACAGCCTGCACCACAGAAATCAAGGATTCACAGCGTCCTGGCGACACCGTGGCCCAAAAACGTGGTTTTGAAGCACGGATCCTCAAGAATCTTCACCTATTTGCATGGGACCCGCCCTAATTCACCCTCAAATCACATATCATGCCCAGGGGTACAGCCTGCACCACAGAAATCAAGGATCCACAGCTTCCTGGTGACACCGTGGCCCAAAAACGTGGTTTTGAAGCACGGATCCTCACGAATCTTCACCTATTTGCATGGCCCCCCCCCCCAAATTCAGCCTCAAATCTCATATCATGCCCAGGGCACAGCCTGCAACACAAAAATCAAGGATCCACAGCTTCCTGGTGATACCAGGGCGCAAAAACATGAACGGCAGAAGATGAAAATATTGACAGATCAAGTATGGATGTTGGTGATCTGACACTAAGTAAAA
This sequence comes from Zootoca vivipara, assembly GCF_965207765.1. Classification (NCBI taxonomy): domain Eukaryota; kingdom Metazoa; phylum Chordata; class Lepidosauria; order Squamata; family Lacertidae; genus Zootoca; species Zootoca vivipara. Next base: position 62,645,119 of record NC_142593.1, read on the forward strand.
GCGAACCGAAAGATGTGCCATGGTCAGATCACTACCTGGTGCAACTTGACTTCTCCACGACTCTTCCCCTCTCCAGGGAGGTGGGACCAATTCAGACTTGGGGGTTATGTTTCTGCGGTTTTTAGAAACAGAGGCTGGGCATTTTTGACGGAGCATACTGGGCAAGTATTTTTTGTACGTCTGCAACGCAGCTAAGAATTTGTTCGTAGGCAGATAGATTTCTCTGCTATCTTTCTTTCTCACAAAGCTGTGTTATCGATAATTAGCCAATTACGGGCTATTAATCTCAACAGCCGATTCCCTGGTGGCCCGCTGGAATGTCGAGTTGACCAGGGCTGTTGACTGTTTGGCTCCGAAGCGCCCTCTACAATTGCATGGAGCCTGGACAGCCCCGTGGTTCTCCATGGATCTGAGGGCAATGAAACAATCGTTGAGATGGCTAGAGCGCCGGTGGCGGATAACTCATTCTGAAGCTGACCAGACATGGGTTAGAGCTCAATGTCAAGCCTACCAAGTGGTGGTAGTGACCACGAAGAAGACTTTCTTCACCGCCTCTATTGCATCTGCGGAAAACAACAGCAGGAGCCTTTTTCAGGTGGTTCGCAGTTTAGTGAAACCACCTGCTCCATCGGGGCCCAGTACGGGCCCCATGATCCCTTGCAATGATTTTGCAAAGTTTTTTTGCAGATAAAGTCGCTCAGATTCGGGAAGAGGTAAACTCCACTGTGGGAGCAGGACCGGGGCGGGGGAGCGCTGGAGGTCTGTCTAGTCCAGTTGCGTGGGATCAATTCCAATCTGTTACCACCAAGGATGTGGACAGGCTGCTTGGACGAGTGAAACCAACCACCTGTCTCCTTGATCCTTGCCCATCCTGGCTTATAAAAGCTTTGCGGGTTGGTGAATGCTTCTCTCTGTGAGGCAGCCTTCCGAGACCCGCTGAAAGAGGCGGTTATTAAACCGCTTCTTTAAAAACCATCTTTAGATGCGGCCAATATGGCCAACTATCGCCCAGTCTCAAATCTTCCATTCTTGGGCAAGGCGATTGAGCGAGTGGTTGCTGAACAATTCCAGGCACACCTGGACAGGGGCGTAGCCAGGACGAAAATTAGGGGAGGCAAGGGGCGGGGGCAAGGGGCAGGGCCAAGGGGCGGGGGCGGGGCCACAGCGGGGCAAGGGAAGTTCCCTTCTCCTTTGCCAGCTTTCCCTCTGCCCGCCCCGGTGATCGCGGAGGGGGAGGAGGGGATCGGAACAGCTGCTCCGACCCCCCTCCCCCCCTCGAACGGCAGGGGCGAGGGGGCGCCGGGATCGGCCCGAAATCGGGCTGCTCCAACTCCCTCTTCCCCCTCCGCGATCAGCAGGGGCGAGAGGGTGCCGGGATCAGCCCGAAATCGGGCTGCTCCGATCCCCTCCTCCCCCTCTGTGATCGCCGGGGCGGGTGGAGGGAAAGCCCCAGAGCCGCGCAAAGCGTTTGGCTGGCTTTTCCCCCGCCCGCCCCACAGCCAGCCAGGGAGAAGGGAGATGTCCCTTCTCCCTGGCTGGCTGTGGGGCGGGCGGAGGGAAAGCCCCAGAGCCGCGCAAAGCGTTTGGCTGGCTGTCCCCCCGCCCGCCCCACAGCCAGCCAGGGAGAAAGGAGACGTCCCTTCTCCCTGGCTGGCTGTGGGGCGGGCGGAGGGAAAGCCCCAGAGCCGCGCAAAGCGTTTGGCTGGCTTTTCCCCCGCCCGCCCCACAGCCAGCCAGGGAGAAGGGAGATGTCCCTTCTCCCTGGCTGGCTGTGGGGCGGGCGGAGGGAAAGCCCCAGAGCCGCGCAAAGCGTTTGGCTGTCTGTCCCCCCGCCCGCCCCACAGCCAGCCAGGGAGAAAGGAGACGTCCCTTCTCCCTGGCTGGCTGTGGGGCGGGCGGAGGGAAAGCCCCAGAGCCGCGCAAAGCGTTTGGCTGGCTTTTCCCCCGCCCGCCCCACAGCCAGCCAGGGAGAAAGGAGACGTCCCTTCTCCCTGGCTGCCTGTGGGGCGGGCGGAGGGAAAGCCCCAGAGCTGCGCAAAGCGTTTGGCTGGCTTTCCCTCCGCCCACCCCACAGCCAGCCGGCTAGAAGGGACGTCTCCCTTCTCCCTGGCTTTCCCTCCACCCGCCCCACAGCCAGCCAGGGAGAAGGGAGACGGCACCGGGTGGGCTGCGGGCCAGGCTGGCCCGCGGCCCTGCCTCTAGGGGGGGCAACTGCCCCCTCCTGCCCCCTCCTGCCTACGCCCATGCACCTGGAAGAAGCGGACCATTTGGTTCCCTTCCAGTCGGGATTCAGGCCTCATCATGGGACTGAAACTGCCTTGGTTGCACTGGTTGATGATCTCCAGCGGGCTAGGGACAAAGGTGAGAGCTGTTTCCTAGTTCTGCTGGATCTCTCAGTGGCTTTTGACAGCATCGACCATAACATACTTCTGGACCGTCTAGAGGGGTTGGGAGCTGGGGGCACTGTCATACAGTGGTTCCGCTCCTTCCTCCTGGGCCATGTTCAGAGAGTGGGGGTGGGGAATGAGTGTTTGGACCCCTGGGCTCTCACTTGTGGGGTGCCTCAGGGCTCTGTCCTCTCCCCCATGCTTTTTAACATCTACATGCAGCTGCTGGGAGAGATCATCAGGGGGTTTGGGCTGGGTGTTCATCAGTATGCGGATGATACCCAGCTCTACTTCTCTTTCAAATCAGAACCAGTGATGGCAGTGAAGGTCCTGTGTGAGTGCCTGGAGGCGGTTGGAGGATGGATGGTGGCTAACAGATTGAGGTTGAATCCTGACAAGACAGAAGTACTGTTTGTGGGGGACAGGAGGTGGGCAGGTGTGGAGGACTCCCTGGTCCTGAATGGGGCAACTGTGCCCCTGAAGGACCAGGGGCGCAGCCTGGGAGTCATTTTGGACTCACAGCTGTCCATGGAGGCACAGGTCAATTCTGTGTCCAGGGCAGCTGTCTATCAGCTCAATCTGGTACGCAGGCTGAAACCCTACCTGCCTGCAGACTGTCTCGCCAGAGTGGTGCATGCTCTGGTTATCTCCCGCTTGGATTACTGCAATGCGCTCTACATGGGGCTACCTATGAAGGTGACCCGGAAACTACAACTAATCCAGAATGCGGCAGCTAGACTGGTGAGTGGAAGCGGCCGCTGAGACCACATAACACTGATCTTGATAGATCTACATTGGCTCCCAGTACGTTCCTGAGCACAATTCAAAGTGTTGGTGCTGACTTTTTAAGCCCTAAATTGCCTCGGTCCAGTATACCTGAAGGAGTGTCTCCACCCCCATGGTTCTGCCCAGACTTTGAGGTCCAGTACCGAGGGCCTTCTGGCAGTTCCCTTGTTGCGAGAAGCCAAGTTGCAGGGAACCAGGAAGAGGGCCTTCTCGGTGGTGGCGCCCACCCTGTGGAACGCCCTCCCATCAGATATCAAAGAGAAAAACAGCTACCAGAAGACATCTGAAGGCAGCCCTGTTTAGGGAGGCTTTTAATGTTTAATTGATTGTTTTATTTAATTTTTCTGTTGGAAGCCGCCCAGAGTGGCTGGGGAAACCCAGCCAGATGGGCGGGGTATAAATAATAAATTATTTATTATTATTATTGTCACGGTGGCCGGAGTGGGCTACTTCAGAGTAACGACTCTACACAGCTCTGCATTTTATCTTTTATTGGTGCTGAGTATTTACAGTGCTGATGGCAGTGCTATTTACAAAGACACATCTGTTCAGCTTGAATCAGAACCTCCAAGTGGCTTTTGGCGCGTCTTGCGCCAGCATAACAACTTGGGGAGACCCATCCTCTTCCCCCGACGCTTTCTGCGCAATTCCGGAGTTGGGGGGACGGGTCTGCCCCCCTTCCTTCCCCCTTCCTGTCCCACCTGGGACGATGGCTCTTCTACCCTGCCAGAGCCTTGGACACCACTTCCTGTTTCCCCACTTGAGCTGGAGCTTTCCCTCTTTTCAGCCTCACTCGGGGCTGGGCTGGAACTCAGGAGGGGAGGGGCTTCGCGATACCCCTTGTCCCTCACAATTATTATTATTATTATTATTTACAGTGGTACCTCACAAGACGAATGCCTCGCGCAACAAAAAACCCGCAAGACGAAAGCGTTTTGCTTTGCACGAGGGACTCGCAAGACAACGAGGTTTTCTATGACCGCCGCTTCATCTTGCGAAGCGCAGCCATAGAAAGACAAAGCGGCGGCGAGTGGCAACAACAGGGGAACCAGCTGTAGCGCAGAAAGATGGCAAAGGAAGATCAGCTGTCAGCGCGGGAAGCTGATCTTCCTTTGCCTTCTCTCTGCGCTACAGCTTGTTCTCCTTTGTGTTCTGCTGGTCTCTGCCAGTTGCCACAAGCGGTGAGCGGCAACCGGCGGAGACCAGCGTAACGCAAAGGGGAACCAGCTGTAGCGCGACAAAAAGGCTGACAGCTGATCTTCTTTGCCTTTTTTTTTGCCGCGCTACAGCTGTCAAATCACTTATAATGCCCAGGGGCACAGCCAATGTAGGTCTTTCAGGACCGGTGGTTTGTGGTCTCAGTGGCCACTCCCAGTCACCAGTTTAGCCAGGGCTGTCTTAAGCATATCCAGCGCTGTAGTGCAAGGATCCCTCCAGCCCCCCACCCCCTCTGTTTCCCAGAGTTGTCGACCCAGCAAGGTCAGGTGGTACCCGGTGTGGATTTTTTTGGTCACACCCCCCATTGAAATTATTAAAATAAGGAAAAATAAGATACTTACAGTTGCAAGTGTTATTTTCTTTTTCTTTTTCTTTACATTGTGAGCCTGAGCACTTAAAAACCCCTTTTCCTAAAATCAAGATGCATATATTTTTAAGTTCTACTTATTATGAACATGTAAGAAATGGTGCTGAATTTCTAAAGCGACCTCTTTCGGTTTAAGCGCACCTATACATGCCTCTCCCAAAAGCCGTTCCCTTTAAGCTCAGATGTGCAGAGGCTGGTTGTAGCCGTTCAGCACTCTGTCCATGCACAAAGAAACTCTCATTCCTCATTCCTTCACATGTCCCAGGGTCAAACCCTGACACTGAAAAAAATGGTTCTGGCTGAGTCCTGAAGTCACATTTGTCCATAGGCGAGCACGTCCATTTTGCCTTCCTCTTGATTATCAGCCAATATTTAGTGTATGAATTGAGTTACCAAAGGACTAACCTGCATGTGGATTTTCAATGATTTGTCAGGAGTTGGTGTCAGTTGAAGGAAAGCTGAACAGAGATGGAGGGGTAGGTATAAATCCCATCCATAGGGCCAGAGCTTGAGAGAGCTGCTGTCCCTTGACGATGGACATGGAAGAAGCCAGGCCATTAGGTGTACAGTGGAACCTCGGTTTACGAATTTTCAGTTTACGAATGCCGCAGACCCATCTGGAACGGATTGATTCACTTTCCATTACTTTCGATGGGAAAGTTCGCTTCAGTTTATGAACGCTTCAGTTTATGAACAGACTTCCGGAACAAATTGTGTTCATAAACCGAGGTACCACTGTAACTTCTTCCATGAGTATAGCACTCTTCTGGGAAAAGTCTCACGTATCCCAGAAAAAGAAAACTTCCTTCCAGAGAACTCTTAAAAGGGCAAGAACACTCTCAAGGACTGACAAGGTAGTCAAGGGATCAAAGAACAGCAAGCAAGAGAAAACCCCACAAGGACACCCCTTAATAAAATGATGAAATCCATCAAGAACATCCCTGAACTCAGGTATGGGGAACCTCCTCATGTTACTGCACTACAACTCCCATCATCCCGTCATCCCTGGTCGCTGGCTCTGCTTGCTGGGTGGGGCTGATGGTAGTTGTGGTTCATCAATGTCTGGCGGGCTAAAGGTTCACCACATTGGTGCTAACAAAATGGTTCCTTGACAGCCGAGCGCCAATGTCACAATAAATAAATGTTGTTATTTTGGTTTGGTGGGTGCCTTGCTGCTGAGGGCGTTGTCTTCATTATAATGACCAGATTCACACAAACAGTGCTGGCCTCCCTTCAAGTACAGCTTTCCTCAACCTCATTGCCTTCCAGATGTTTGGGATTGCAACTCCCACCATCCCTGAACTTTGGGAAGAAGATGGGAGCTGGAGTCTGGAGGGCACCAAGTTGGGGGAAACTGACATAGGTAATCAAGACTGATGGACTGCCAGCTCCAAAATTACAGCCTCTGTTGCTGGATAGCTCAGTTGGTAGAGCATGAGACCCTTAATCTCAGGGTCATGGGTTCGAGCCTCAGGTTGGGCAAGATTCCGGGTTGGATTAGATGACTCTAATAGTCCCCTCCAATTCTACAATTCTATGTTTCGAAACAGAGACCACCGTGCCTTCCGACTCATCTCTGCTCAATGGCCCAGTTGGGCAACCCTTGAAAATGGCGGCCCCCATAGGCAAAGTTAGGGAAGTGAAGGATGCGGGCAGGTTGTGCTTTGCACAGTGGATATTTCTCCCCCATATTTTTCTATATCACATGATTCATTTTCTTGCATACAAGGGCTGCGGGTGGATGGGTATGTCCTCGACACCCAGGCAAACCAATGGCATATGACACTGGCTCTGACAGGCGGGCCCTGACCAGAACATGCTGTGGTCCATAGTCTTGGTTTTCCCAGGCTGGTGGGTGGGTGGGTGGGTGGTTGTCCCTGCCTCACAGGGGCATTTGGAAAAGTGGAGCCTCACTTTGAGAGAACGGTTTAAAATGAAAATGCTGCAATTGACGTGTCCTTGCGAATCAAGTGGCATTCCGACAGAGCGTTACCAAATAAACCTTTTGCTATTTCACCTTCCAAAGCCTGCCTCGTGTGGAGTTGCTTCTCTGTTTATGGTACTTTCTCTTTAAACAACAGCCTTACTGCGTCTGCCAAAGTTGATCGATCAGGCCTGAGACACGCAGTGCAGGATCTTTTCTTTGCATGAGCGATGTACCAGAATTTTAAAAAAACAGACCAAAAACTATGGTTCCAGGTGCCCCTCCCCGCCTTCGAGGTGGCTTTGTCGGAGGCACGGCAATCTGCACCCCAAGGAGCGCGCAGCGTCGGGCGGCTGGGCTGGGCTGAGCAGGTGGGGGCACAGCCCCTTGACGGAGGCAGCTCCGCCACCGGGAAAGGAGTGAAGCGGGGGAAGCGGACACGCGGGTGGTTCCGTGTGCCTCCTCAATGCGCCCCGGCTGGGCAGGCAACATGGCCCAGGGTTCCACTCAGCCCAAGGGGAAAGACGCCCCTGAGTCTAGCTGCCACATTCTGGATTAGTTGTAGTTTCCGGGTCACCCTCAAAGGTAGCCCCACATAGAGTGCATTGCAGTATTCCAAGCGAGAGATAACTAGAGCATGCACCACTCTGGTGAGGCAGTCTGCAGGCAGGTAGGGTCTCAGCCTGCGTACCAGATGGAGCTGGTAGACAGCTGCCCTGGACACAGAATTAACCTGAGCCTCCATGGACAGCTGTGGGTCCAAAATGATTCCCAGACTGCGCCCCTGGTCCTTCAGGGGCACAGTTGCCCCATTCAGGACCAGGGAGTCCTCCACACCTGCCCGCCTCCTGTCCCCCCAACACAGTACTTCTGTCTTGTCAGGATTCAACCTCAATCTGTTAGCCACCATCCATCCTCCAACCGCCTCCAAGCACTCACACAGGACCTTCACCGCCTTCACTGGTTCTGATTTGAAAGAGAGGTAGAGCTGGGTATCATCCGCATACTGATGAACACCCAGCCCAAACCCCCTGATGATCTCTCCCAGCGGCTGCATGTAGATGTTAAAAAGCATGGGGGAGAGGACAGAGCCCTGAGGGACCCCACAAGTGAGAGCCCAGGGGTCCAAACACTCATCCCCCACCACCACTCTCTGAACACGGCCCAGGAGGAAGGAGCGGAACCACTGTATGACAGTGCCCCCAGCTCCCAACCCCTCTAGACAGTCCAGAAGGATGTTATGGTTGATGGTGTCAAAAGCCACTGAGAGATCCAGCAGAACTAGGAAACAGCTCTCACCTTTGTCCCCAGCCCGCTGGAGATCATCAACCAGTGCAACCAAGGCAGTTTCAGTCCCATGATGAGGCCTGAATCCCGACTGGAAGGGATCCAAATGGTCCGCTTCTTCCAGGTGTGCCTGGAATTGTTCAGCAACCACTCGCTCAATCACCTTGCCCAAGAATGGAAGATTTGAGACTGGGCGATAGTTGGCCATATTGGCCGCATCTAAAGATGGTCTTTAAAGAAGCGGTTTAATAACCGCCTCTTTCAGCGGGTCTGGGAAGGCTGCCTCACAAAGAAAAACATTCACCAACCCGCAAAGCCCATCGCCCAGCCCTTCCCGGCTAGCTTTTATAAGCCAGGATGGGCAAGGATCCCGACTGGAAGGGAACCAAATGGTCCGCTTCTTCCAGGTGCATGGGCGTAGGCAGGAGGGGGCAGGAGGGGGCAGTTGCCCCCCTCTAGAGGCAGGGCCGCGGGCCAGCCTGGCCTGCAGCCCACCCGGTGCCGTCTCCCTTCTCCCTGGCTGGCTGTGGGGCGGGTGGAGGGAAAGCCAGGGAGAAGGGAGACGTCCCTTCTAGCCGGCTGGCTGTGGGGTGTGCGGAGCGAAAGCCAGCCAAACGCTTTGCGCAGCTCTGGGGCTTTCCCTCCGCCCGCCCCACAGCCAGTCAGGGAGAAGGGACGTCTCCTTTCTCCCTGGCTGGCTGTGGGGCGGGCGGGGGGACAGCCAGCCAAACGCTTTGCGCGGCTCTGGGGCTTTCCCTCCGCCCGCCCCACAGCCAGCCAGGGAGAAGGGACATCTCCCTTCTCCCTGGCTGGCTGTGGGGCGGGCGGGGGAAAAGCCAGCCAAACGCTTTGCGCGGCTCTGGGGCTTTCCCTCCACCCGCCCCGGCGATCGCAGAGGGGGAGGAGGGGATCGGAGCAGCCCGATTTCGGGCTGATCCCGGCGCCCTCTCGCCCCTGCTGATCGCGGAGGGGGAGGAGGGAGTTGGAGCAGCCCGATTTCGGGCCGATCCCGGCGCCCCCTCGCCCCTGCCGTTCGAGGGGGGGAGGGGGGTCGGAGCAGCTGTTCCGATCCCCTCCTCCCCCTCCGCGATCACCGGGGCGGGCAGAGGGAAAGCTGGCAAGGGAGAAGGGAACTTCCTTTGCCCCGCTGTGGCCCCGCCCCCGCCCCTTGGCCCTGCCCCTTGCCCCCGCCCCTTGCCCCCCCCAATTTTCGTCCTGGCTACGCCCCTGTCCAGGTGTGCCTGGAATTGTTCAGCAACCACTCGCTCAATCGCCTTGCCCAAGAATGGAAGATTTGAGACTGGGCGATAGTTGGCCATATTGGCCGCATCTAAAGATGGTTTTTAAAGAAGCGGTTTAATAACCGCCTCTTTCAGCGGGTCTCGGAAGGCTGCCTCACAGAGAGAAGCATTCACCAACCAGCAAAGCTTTTATAAGCCAGGATGGGCAAGGATCAAGGAGACAGGTGGTTGGTTTCACTCGTCCAAGCAGCCTGTCCACATCCTCGGAGGTAACAGAATGGAATTGATCCCACGCAACTGGACTAGACAGTCCAGTGCAGGAGATCATGGGGCCCGTACTGGGCCCCGATGGAGCAGGTGGTTCCACTAAACTGCGAACCACCTGAAAAAGTCTCCTGCTGCTGTTTTCTGCAGTTGTAATAGAGGCGGTGAAGAAAGTCTTCTTCGCCGTCGCTACCGCCACTTGGTAGGCTCGACATTGAGCTCTAACCTGTGTCCGGTCAGCTTCAGAATGAGTTATCCGCCACCGGCGCTCTAACCGTCTCAACGATTGTTTCATTGCCCTCAGATCCATGGAGAAGCACGGGGCTGTCCAGGCTCCATGCAATTGGAGAGGGCGCTTCGGAGAATAGCCCTACATTCCATCGGGCCACCAGGGAATCGGCTGAAAGGCCATCAACATGGGATAAAACATCCCCTACCGTGTTTCTCATATTATAAGACACGTCTTATATTTATTTTTTTCCTCAAAAAACACACTATGGCTTATTCTCAAGGGATGTCTTATTTTTTTCCTCCTCCTCCTGCCGCGGCCGGCATTGCTGCTGCGCCTATCACTATGTCTTATTTTCGGGGTATGGCTTATATTCCTTGAATGCTTAAAAATCCTGCTATGGCTTATTTTATGGGTATGTCTTAAAATATGAGAAACAGGGTACCACTCTCTGGAAACCATTTGGATCCATTAAGTGGCGGGGGCGGACCATCCAAATTGGTCCACCTCCATAGAGAGGGGAAGAGCTGTGGAGAAGTCCAGTTGCACCAGGTAGTGATCTGACTGTGATGTATGTGACTTTAAGTGTGGAATCTTATTATGTGCACCTGAATCCTATTAACTGGGATACAGGTATTTTAGTGGTAACCTGTTCCCCACCCATTCACTCGTCTTGTGCTTTTCCTCCCTTGCCGGGTGGATGTTGTCGCTGTGTGTTATTCTTCAATAAACCATGTCTACAGCTCAGTAAAGACTGTCTTAGCAGCGGTGCCTCCTCATTGCTGAGGTCCAAGGTTTCCCGGAGACATTACATGTGACCAATGACCATGGCACTTCTTTAGTTTCGCTTTTACTTAGTGTCAGATCACCAACATCCATACCGTGTTTCTCACATTTTAAGACGTGCCTATAAAATAAGCCATGGCACGATTTTCTCAAGGCAATAAAATATAAGGCATCCCCCCAAAATAAGACATGCTGGGGTACCGGTACTATACTGTGCTGGGAGCAGGTCCAGGTGGCACTTCCGTAAGGAACAGGAAAAGGAAGATGCCAGTCCTTGCCGGAAGCGGATGCGCAACGTGCGGTGCGTGCTCAGATGCAGCGGGAGCCGGCAGAAGCTGCAGCACGCCCCGCGCTGAGCCCCGACCCAGCAGGACCCTGCGTGACCCGCAGCGTGCCCCACGCCAAATCCTGACCCAGCGGGACCTGGCAAGAGCAGCAGCACGCGCTTTGCCGAGCCCCGACTGAGTGGGAGCCGGCAAAGCGCGTGCTGCTGTTTCTGCCGGCTCCTGCTGGGTCGGGGCGCGGCGCTGCGCGTGCTGCTACCCTTGCCAGGTCCCGCTGGGTCGGGAGCCGATGGAGCGGGAGCCAGCAAAGGCAGCAGCGAGCGCTTTGCCGAGCCCCGACGGAGCGGGAGCCTGCAAAGGCAGCAGTGCGTGCTTTGCCGAGCTCCAACCCGGCGGCGGGACGTGGCAAGAGCTGCAGCACGCGCCGCGCCCCGACCCCGGGGGCGGGACCTGGCAAAAGCCACAGCGTGCACCACTTGGAGCCCCGACCCAGCAGGACCCAGCAGCGTGCCCTGCTGAAGCGCCAACAAAGCACCCAGCAGTGCAGCTGCAGCAGCAACAGCAGCAAGTTCTGGGCGCCAAGCCGCAGCAGGAAGAGGAGGTATTTTTTTAAAATAAGACACCCCAAAAAATAAGCCATAGGCTTATTTTCTTCAGTAAAATAAATTTAAGGCAGTGTCTTAAAATGTGAGAAACACGGTACTTAATCTGTCAACATTTTCATCTTCTGCCGTTCACATTTTTTAACCTTGGTGTCGCCAGGAAGCTGTGGATCCTTGATTTTTGTGGTGCAGGCTGTGCCCCTGGGCATGATATGTGATTTGAGGGTGAATTTGGGGGGGGCTCCATGCAAATAGGTGAAGTTTCGCGAGGATCCGTGAGGATCCATGCTTCAAAACCATGTTTTTGGGCCACGGTGTCGCCAGGAAGCTGTGGAACCTTGATTTTTGTGGTGCAGGCTGTACCCCTGGGCATGATATGAGATTTGAGGGTGAATTTGGGCGGGTCCCATGCAAATAGGTGAAGATTCGCAAGGATCCGTGCTTCAAAACCATGTTTTTGGGCCACGGTGTCGCCAGGAAGCTGTGGATCCTTAATTTTTGTGGTGCAGGCTGTACCCCTGGCCATGATATGTGATTTGAGGGTGAATTTGGGGGGGTCCCATGCAAATAGGTGAAGATCCGTGAGGATCCGTGAGGATCCGTGAGGATCCGTGCTTCAAAACCACGTTTTTGGGCCACGGTGTCGCCAGGAAGCTGTGGAACCTTGATTTTTGTGGTGCAGGCTGTGCCCCTGGGCATGATATGTGATTTGAGGGTGAATTTGGGGGGGTCCCATGCAAATAGGTGAAGATTCGTGAGGATCCGTGCTTCAAAACCACGTTTTTGGGCCACGGTGTCGCCAGGACGCTGTGGATCCTTGATTTTTGTGGTGCAGGCTGTACCCCTGGGCATGATATGTGATTTGAGGGTGAATTTGGGGGGGGTCCCATGCAAATAGGTGAAGATTCGTGAGGATCCGTGAGGATCCGTGAGGATCCGTGAGGATCCGTGCTTCAAAACCACGTTTTTGGGCCACGGTGTCGCCAGGAAGCTGTGGATCATTGATTTTTGTGGTGCAGGCTGTACCCCTGGGCATGATATGTGATTTGAGGGTGAATTTGGGGGGGGCCCCATGCAAATAGGTGAAGATTTGCAAGGATCCGTGCTTCAAAACCACGTTTTTGGGCCACGGTGTCGCCAGGACGCTGTGGAACCTTGATTTTTGTGGTGCAGGCTGTACCCCTGGCCATGATATGTGATTTGAGGGTGAATTTGGGGGGGTCCCATGCAAATAGGTGAAGATTCGTGAGGATCCGTGAGGATCCGTGAGGATCCGTGCTTCAAAACCACGTTTTTGGGCCACGGTGTCGCCAGGAAGCTGTGGATCATTGATTTTTGTGGTGCAGGCTGTACCCCTGGGCATGATATGTGATTTGAGGGTGAATTTGGGGGGGCCCATGCAAATAGGTGAAGATTTGCAAGGATCCGTGCTTCAAAACCACGTTTTTGGGCCACGGTGTCGCCAGGAAGCTGTGGAACCTTGATTTTTGTGGTGCAGGCTGTGCCCCTGGGCATGATATGTGATTTGAGGCTGAATTTGGGGGGCCCCATGCAAAAAGGTGAAGATTCGTGAGGATCCGTGCTTCAAAACCACGTTTTTGGGCCACGGTGTCGCCAGGACGCTGTGGATCCTTGATTTTTGTGGTGCAGGCTGTACCCCTGGGCATGATATGTGATTTGAGGGTGAATTTGGGGGGGGTCCCATGCAAATAGGTGAAGATTCGTGAGGATCCGTGAGGATCCGTGAGGATCCGTGCTTCAAAACCACGTTTTTGGGCCACGGTGTCGCCAGGAAGCTGTGGAACCTTGATTTTTGTGGTGCAGGCTGTGCCCCTGGGCATGATATGTGATTTGAGGGTGAATTTGGGGGGGTCCCATGCAAATAGGTGAAGATTCGTGAGGATCCGTGCTTCAAAACCACGTTTTTGGGCCACGGTGTCGCCAGGACGCTGTGGATCCTTGATTTTTGTGGTGCAGGCTGTACCCCTGGGCATGATATGTGATTTGAGGGTGAATTTGGGGGGGGGTCCCATGCAAAAAGGTGAAGATTCGTGAGGATCCGTGAGGATCCGTGAGGATCCGTGCTTCAAAACCACATTTTTGGGCCACGGTGTCGCCAGGAAGCTGTGGATCATTGATTTTTGTGGTGCAGGCTGTACCCCTGGGCATGATATGTGATTTGAGGGTGAATTTGGGGGGGCCCATGCAAATAGGTGAAGATTTGCAAGGATCCGTGCTTCAAAACCACGTTTTTGGGCCACGGTGTCGCCAGGAAGCTGTGGAACCTTGATTTTTGTGGTGCAGGCTGTGCCCCTGGGCATGATATGTGATTTGAGGCTGAATTTGGGGGGCCCCATGCAAAAAGGTGAAGATTCGTGAGGATCCGTGCTTCAAAACCACGTTTTTGGGCCACGGTGTCGCCAGGAGGCTGTGGATCCTTGATTTTTGTGGTGCAGGCTGTACCCCTGGGCATGATATGTGATTTGAGGGTGAATTTGGGGGGCCCCATGCAAAAAGGTGAAGATTCGTGAGGATCCGTGCTTCAAAACCACGTTTTTGGGCCACGGTGTCGCCAGGAGGCTGTGGATCCTTGATTTTTGTGGTGCAGGCTGTACCCATGGGCATGATATGTGATTTGAGGGTGAATTTGGGGGCCCCCCATGCAAATAGGTGAAGATTCGCGAGGATCCGTGCTTCAAAACCACGTTTTTGGGCCACGGTGTCGCCAGGACGCTGTGGATCCTTAATTTTTGTGGTGCAGGCTGTGCCCCTGGGCATGATATGTGATTTGAGGGTGAATTTGGGGGGGCCATGCAAAAAGGTGAAGATCTGTGAGGATCCATGCTTCAAAACCACGTTTTTGGGCCACGGTGTCGCCAGGAAGCTGTGGAACCTTTATTTTTGTGGTGCAGGCTGTACCCCTGGGCATGATATGTGATTTGAGGGTGAATTTGGGGGGCCCCATGCAAAAAGGTGAAGATTCGTGAGGATCCGTGCTTCAAAACCACGTTTTTGGGCCACGGTGTCGCCAGGAGGCTGTGGATCCTTGATTTTTGTGGTGCAGGCTGTACCCCTGGCCATGATATCTGATTTGAGGGTGAATTTGGGGGGCCCCCATGCAAATAGGTGAAGATTCGCGAGGATCCGTGCTTCAAAACCACGTTTTTGGGCCACGGTGTCGCCAGGAGGCTGTGGATCCTTTATTTTTGTGGTGCAGGCTGTACCCCTGGGCATGATATGTGATTTGAGGGTGAATTTGGGGGGTCCCATGCAAATAGGTGAAGATTTGCAAGGATCCGTGCATCAAAACCACGTTTTTGGGCCACGGTGTCGCCAGGAGGCTGTGGATCCTTTATTTTTGTGGTGCAGGCTGTACCCCTGGGCATGATATGTGATTTGAGGGTGAATTTGGGGCCCTACATGTAAATAGGTGAAGATTTGCGAGGATCCGTGCTTCAAAACCACGTTTTTGGGTCACGGTGTTGCCAGGAGGCTGTGGATCCTTGATTTTTGTGGTGCAGGCTGTACCCATGGGCATGATATCTGATTTGAGGGTGAATTTGGGGGCCCCCCATGCAAATAGGTGAAGATTCGCGAGGATCTGTGGTTCAAAACCACGTTTTTGGGCCACGGTGTCGCCAGGACGCTGTGGATCCTTAATTTTTGTGGTGCAGGCTGTGCCCCTGGGCATGATATGTGATTTGAGGGTGAATTTGGGGGCCCTACATGTAAATAGGTGAAGATTTGCGAGGATCCGTGCTTCAAAACCACGTTTTTGGGTCACGGTGTTGCCAGGAGGCTGTGGATCCTTGATTTTTGTGGTGCAGGCTGTACCCATGGGCATGATATCTGATTTGAGGCTGAATTTGGGGGGCCCCCATGCAAAAAGGTGAAGATTCGTGAGGATCCGTGCTTCAAAACCACGTTTTTGGGCCACGGTGTCGCCAGGAGGCTGTGGATCCTTGATTTTTGTGGTGCAGGCTGTACCCCTGGGCATGATATGTGATTTGAGGGTGAGTTTGCGGTGGCCCAATGCAGAAATCATGAGGATCCATGAGGATCCGTGGTTTTTAACCACGTTTTTGTGTCATTGCGGCCACACGAAATAGTGGATGCGTGATTATTTTGGTGCTGTCTACAGACTAAGACATACTCTACAGTATCATGGTGTTATTTTTTTATTTGAATGAAAAAATCATATGAATTCATGAGGATCCGTTTAAAATCATCTGGATCCGCGTTTTACCCTGTCCCAGAGCCATTTACTGTATATATAATTTTTGTTGATTTCTCTTTGGTATTATTATGCTCACATCTTTTAGGAACTAAAAGAGGGCTGGTGTTGATCGGCTGTCGCTACAGCAATTGGGTGGGCGATTGGTGGCTTCTGCCAGTGAGGGGACAGACAGACAATAGGTGGGCTTTGTGATGCGGACGAGTGGCAGCGTAGGTCCGGCGGGTGAGCGATTTTTGGAACCCCCCCCCTAAAAAAGCTGAATAATTGTGGGTACCCCCCCCCCAAAGCTCAGCAACTCTGGGCAATTTCCCTCCGTTTTCTTAATTTGGAGTTCCCCATCTTATACACAGAAAAATCCAGCACATCCTGCCTTTCTCCTGTCATAGGACTCCAGGAGGTGTGGAACTGTTTCCCAATCCCAAATGGTCCCCATCCACCTCCTGAGCTCTGTCAGGGTCCTAGCACCACATGCCTCCAGACTGTGCCCTAGGGCAGAGTCTCTGGCTTCATCCACCGAAGGGTTGGAGCCTGGGGGGTATACTGACTCCACACCTAGGACCAAATTGGGTATTAGAGTGGTACCTTGCTTCTCAAACTTAATCCGTTCCGGAAGTCCGTTCTAAAAGCAAAGCGTTCCAAGACCAAGGCACGCTTTCCCATAGAAAGTAATGCAAAATGGATTAATCTGTTCCAGACTTTTAAACACAACCCCTAAAACAGCAATTTTACGTGGATTTTATTATCTAACAAGACCATTTCTGGGTTAGGCTTAGGGTTAATTTTAGGATTGGGTTAGTGTAAGGGTAAGGATTAGAATTAGAATTAGGGTTCGGGTCAGTGTGACTTTATGTTTCCTTGTGATTTTGATTCAGTATCAATTTTATAAAACCCCTTTTCCTTTTAGGACGAGGCTCTGAAAAAGAGCCTCCTGAAGACAGCAATTCAGATGACCAAGGCACTTGTGCAGACGAATGGTGAATTGGTCATCTTCCCACACAACGCGGAGCTCACTATCTGCATTATTGTGAGTAAAAAAGAAAAAGAGGGGGATATCCTGGGGTTTTTCTTTAGAGCGTTTTTAAAATAGGTGTTTAGGTAGAATGTGTCTGGTAGAATGTGACATGAGTAGAATGGGTCCTTTGATTTAAAATGCATCTCTGGGCTGCTTGTGGGCCCTGTCTGGTGTTTTGACACAAGTAGAATGGGTCCTTTTATTCAAACAAATATCCTTTATTAGGCATATCAAACCACACATTATCACATGAAATTTATATACAAATTATACAAAATACAGACTCAGTTGAGTAAGCCTTATCCCAGTCAGTTCCTTAACTCCAGGAAGAGTACAGATATATATAAATCCTTCAGCCGAACACTGCTGCATCACCTGCCGATTCAGGAGCACTAACTCTCTTTGTAATGGCCCAGCCTTTCTGCATGGACAGCACTCAGAAATTCAGCTACGGCTGTAGTAATTTGATCATCCCTGTCCGATAGTTGGACCTGAACAGTTGGTAGCTTGGAAATCAGCCTATTGAGTTGCAAGGCCTCTAATAGTTGTCTTCTGGCATGAATTCCAAATTCACAAGAAAAGAAAATATGCCCCAAAGTATCAGGTTCCTGTTTACTACATTTGCAGAGGCGCTCTGATTCTGGGAGAGCCAAATATCTTCCTCTCACCATCATCGAGGGAAACATCTTAAATCTGGCCAACATAAACAGCCTACACCAGGGGTTCCCAACAAAATTTTCTCGAAGACCCCTCATCGAGCCGCTATTGTGACAAGGACCCCCATTAATTCCTAATCCTAAAATTAAAAAGTGAGAGCCAAATTAAGAGTCTTTTTAATACTTTTTTACAGTTACAACAGAGTACTCCATCAGTATACAGTTAGTTTTAATTTTCAGTTCTTAATGAGATGAGTTAAATCTGTCCTTTGAGTTCATTATTTCTGAAATATTAGGTTCCAAACTTGAAACTTTCACTCTGAAATCCGACTGCATGTCGAGCCGATTCCTATATTTGTTTTTCATGAAATACATGGAAGAAAATGCTTGCTCACACCGATATGTGGTTGCAAATGGAAGGATCTTTTTCATTGCCTTATCTCCAAGTTCTTTGTAGTCCTTGCGTGCTGATGCCCAGAAGTCTGTAATTTTATCACTGATTAAAATGTTTTTCATCGTACCACAGCTGGACAGATCCACAAGTTGATCTTGCTCTTCAGTGAGGCCTTGGATTTTGTGTATTTCTTCACAGCTGAAGGGATTTCGAATCCATCTGTCGTCAGGGTCAGGTTCAGGGAAATACTCTCTAAAAGTGGTGGCTAGGCTGCGTAGATGCTCGGCTACATTGATCTTGATCTGCTCAGGCAAACTCTCCTCTGATGACTCCAAGAATTGTTTTAAAGTAGAAAAGTTAGTTAGTGACTTGTTTTCTATCCTTGACGCCCAGATCTGACACTTTTTGACCATAGCACTAATCTTATCCTCAACTTTGAACATGTCTACATTTTTTCCTTGTAAACTCAAGTTTAACACATTCAAGTGTTCAAACACATCAGCTAAGTACGCAACTGAGCAAAGCCAAGAGAAGTTAGTGAGAAAATCCGCGTACTTTGTGTCCAGAAGGAAGAGACGAACCTCGTCTCTAAGTTCAAAAAATCTTGACAAGTTCCTACCTCGAGAAAGCCATCTTACTTCCGTATGAATAAGAAGTTGCTCATGCTCACTGCCGATCTCTTTACACAACAAAGAAAATAATCTGGATTGCAGAGGTCGAGTTTTAATGTAGTTGATGATTTGAACTACTTCTTTCAGAATCTTTTGCAAAGGTTCAGGCAATCTTTTGGCTACTAAGGCTTCACGATGGATACAACAGTGAGTCCATTTCACCTCGGGAGCTACTGCTTTGACACGAGTTTGAAGTCCTGTTTTATTGCCAGCCATTGCCTTTGCTCCATCCATAGACAAGCCTACACATTTTTCCAGGTGACATCGTGTTCATTGAGATAATTATTTAATGCAGTAAAAATATCGTCTGCTTTTGTATGCAGTAGTTCGCATGAAAAAAGAAAATCTTCGAACACTTGGTCCTCCCATAAGAATCGTGCGAAAACCAACATTATAGCTTTGTTTGATATGTCTGTGCTTTCATCCAATTGTAGAGCGTACATGTCACTCATGCGAAGTCTAGCCAGCAATGTTTCTTCGATGTTAACTCCCATATCAGTAATTCGTCTTTGAACGGTATTATTTGAGAGCGCGACAGTTCCTATTATCTTAACAGCTGCATCACCTAACATTCTCTTGCAAAGTATTATTGCTGATGGCAGTATAAGTTCCTCAGCAATTGTGTGGTTTTCCCCACATTTAGCAACAAGCTGAGCCACCTCGTAAGACGCAAGGGTTGCATTTTCATTTACATTTGCACCACAGTGTTTGGCAATTGTTTTATGAGATGTTTTCAACTCTCCTAATTTATTTTTGAAAAAATCTAATGACTTACTTTTGTACTCTGGGTGCTTTGTTTCAAGATGGCGCCGGAGTTTTGCTGGTTTCATACATTCATTAGAAAGGCTTTCATAGCAAATTACACATTGAGGTTTAGGCTGTTCCTCAGGTCCAGTGGCCGTAAAACCGAATTTCAAGTAATCAGAGTGATATTTTCTATTTTTTCCAGTAAGCTTAACACTGGTCTTGGAAGGGTTAGACTTGCTTGCTTGAACATCAAATGCATTATCTTCCTCTTCATCTGTAGGCCTTTGTCGTTTTAACGAACTACTTTTTAACCAACAGTCCATTTTTAACTACGCGAACTGGGTCCCAGCCCGTTGAGAATTCCAAAAGCAATGTCCTTTCCAGTGAGCCTCGTTGGTGTGGTGAGAGGTGGGCTTGGGCCTGGACCACTGGGCTCCCACGCAAAAGCGGCTGCGGTTTGGTAAATCGAACCAAAAGTAATTGAATGTAAATTAGATCACAGGTATAAATTCATAAATGCTCACCTTTCCTTCTCTTTAATGACATCCTTATCTAATTATTATTTATTTATCTATCCTCTAAGGAAATTTTATTTAATCGTTTATCTTATTTAATTCTTATTGTATTCAATTTTATTTTAATTTTATTTTTTCCTTCCTAAAATGACCGTCGTCGTAAGGCCGAAGCCACGCACAAATCGGCGCCGAGCACGTGGGCAGATTTAAAATGGTGGCCCCCACGTTTCCCCGGCAACCAAACAATTAGACCCTAGCTTGTAGATAAAACACAGGGCCACCGGCAGATAGAACAAGGGACACACGAACCCGCCCCCCCACACCGTTCTGAGCTGATGGAAGGGGGAGAGGCAGATGCTCGCAACCGCGGCAAAACTCACGTGGAAGCCAAGGAGATCCCGGGCGGAGCGCGGTATACTGGGGAATGGTCCTGGCCAACCGCTCTTCTGTTTCCAGGCTCAGCTGGCCCCCAGCGTGGACTGGGATCGCGAGGCAGTAGGTAGTACGTTGGGGAGAGGCAGCCGCCTCGATCCTGCAACGTATGCGGGCTCCCAAAGCCCTGGTCCTGCAGACGATGGCAATGCTGCAGACGCCCCAGGAACCCTGGTAGACTCCTTCTGTAGGGTCCTTCGGGCTACCGCTGCAGCCTGAACTCCCTGCCGGAAGAAGCGGGGCGCGCACGATATAGAGGCGAAACACGGCAAGGCGCCCGGCAGCTTGAGAGTGCTCCCGGGAGCACCGACCTGTAGGGAAAGAAAGCAGGCAAGCCAAGTAACGAACTGGGGCGAGTGCAATCTGCTGCGCTGCAGCAACCTCGAGCCCTAAACCGCCTCCTTCGCCGATGCCTTGGGCCGCGCGCGCACACCCTCCGCCTCCCAGCTAGTTTAAAAGTGGGGAAGCCCCGCTTCCCGGCTGACCCGATTGGTCAGCCTGGTTATGACGGAGGCGGGAACTCCCCCCTCGCGAGGGGGCTGAGATCTCAGCCCCCATCGCGAGAGTTCAGTCGGCCCAGCGAGAGTTCAGTCGGGCTGATTTGGCGGCGCTGGCACGTTGGTCGACTTTAGGAGCTCCGCGCCAGCGTGCCCGCCGCCATGGGGAGGTGATCTTGCGGACCCCTCTGGCATAGCTCGCAGACCACTTGTTGGGAACCACAGGCCTACACAGTTCATGTATCCCTTTTGAAAATCTCTGGACAGAGGGAGATTTAAATGGAGAGGAGAACAGGTGCTGTGCTTTGCAACCTCACACCTTCCAGGTTATCAAAGATGTACAAAAATATAGCAAATGTTTGCTGGAGGTGTGTGGTAATGA
The DNA here is from genome assembly GCF_965207765.1 of Zootoca vivipara. NCBI lineage: Eukaryota > Metazoa > Chordata > Lepidosauria > Squamata > Lacertidae > Zootoca > Zootoca vivipara. Next base: position 62,666,037 of record NC_142593.1, read on the forward strand.
TGGAAACTTATTTCACATGTGGTGGACTTGAGAAATCATTAAGAAGTTTTGGAATAAAATTCATGATGAGATACAAAAAAAATTGGGGAGAAATATCCCAAAAAGACCAGAGATTTTCCTATTAAGTATAACATTTCAAAAAGAGATACCATCACAATCAAAAGAAATCCTACTGTATGCTTTAGCAGCGGCTCGTTTGGTTATTGCCAAAAATTGGAAAGAAAGAGAGGCCCCAAAAATTACAGAGTGGCAAAAAAAATTGCAGGAAATGGCCGAAATGGCACAGCTAACAAATAGTTTGAGAGGAAAAGTTAAGGAAGATCTTGTTAAAAGATGGGATAGATACAAGAAATACGTTTAAAAAATATACTGAAGATAAAATTACTATGATAGCGTATGAGTGAACTGGTAAGGATATAGGTTGATTTAATAGATTTGTGGAAGCTTAAAGAATTAGAATGTGAAAACATACTGAAAGTAGAAACAGTATTGATTGTATATACATTCGATAATGAACGAACAAAAGACAAGCTGCTGGAGATAACAGGAAGTCCAGAGTCCCTTTTTTCCCCTTTTTTCTTTTAGTCAATTGTTTATTCAATATGTTCTATGTCAATATAAGTATTTCTTTTCTTTTGTTTTTCTTTAAATGAATAACTTTCATCTTGAGTTTATATTTTCATGCCAAGCTTACATATACCTGGGTTTCTTTTTTCTTTTACTTTTTCTCTTTACTGTATAAAAATGTATATAATATTGTTGTTTGATTGGAAAATAAATAAATATTATTGCAAAAAAAGAGAAAGTTATCCAGCATCTTAAGGTCACCTGAAATCCACAGTGGGGTGCCATATAAAAGTTGGGCACAAAATTTCATGTCAATTACTTGCAGTACCGCTGAAATATATCTGTTTCCTTCAGGGGGAAAGAAAAAAAAAGATTTGATGTGGTGGGCTGTCCCTTTAACCTTAGCTATTGCCGCACAGATGTGTGTGTTCCAGTTCATATTATTTTTAAATACAATCCCCAGATAATTAAAATGCTTCACTTCCTGTATTAGATGTTGTCAGAGATGCTGATGCGGCTACTCTAGAGTAACGACTCCTCACAGCATAGTCCTTTTAGGCTTTTATTAAGTGCTGATTATTTACAGTGCTCAGAGCGATCTATATACATGTTGTCGGTCAGGTGTCAGTACCTCCGAATGGAGGTTGGAGTGTTTTCCTCAAGCAAAGAAGCTTGGGGAGACCCAGCCTCTTCCCCCGACGTTTCTTGCGCAATTCCGGGGTCGGCGGGACTGGCCTTCCCCCCTTGCTCCCCCCTTCCTGTCCCACCTTGGTCAATGGCTCCGCTACCTTGCCTGAGCCTCGGACACCACTTCCTGATTCTCCGCTGGAGGCAGAACTCTCCCTGCTCTCCCCAGCGCTCGGGGATGGGCTGGAACTTAAGATGGGAGGGACCTCCCGGTATCCCCTGTCCCTCACAGATGTCCATTGGTTATATAGTTTTTTGGGTTCCCTCTCTTTGTAAACTGCAGAATTTTGGTCTTATCATAATTGATTTTTAAATTATTAAGGGAGCAGAAGTTTGAAAAGCTCTTAAGTAATTTTTTTAATACCCAAAGAAGAGAGTGAGATAATTGCTGCATCATCTGCGTATAGTAATAAAAAAACTGGGATATTGTTTAAATAAGGAATACTGTATGAAAGGTTACATTCTGAAGAAATAATGGTAAATCAGATAAGAATAGATTGAATAGAGTAGGTGCCAGGACACACACAGCCTTGCCTAACTCCTTGATTGTTCAAGATTGGACCTGCAAGTCTACCATCTTTTGAAACTTTAACATATATTTGGTTATTAGAGTGTAAACTTTGTATCAGTGTCAGTAGATGTGGGTCTATACCAAGGTGTTCCAGTTTGGTCCACAGTTTGTTACGGTCGACCGAATCGAAAGCACTTTTTAAATCTACAAATGCCACAAAGAGTCTTCGCTTGTTTCTCATGACATATTTATCTACAAGAGGACTTAACACTAAACATTGATCAAGAGTTGAGGAGCCTGCCTTGAAACCAGCTTGTTCCTTACCAGGCAGACCTTTGGTTAGCATCCATTGTTCCAGTTTAATAAGCAGGGATTTGGCATAGATTTTGCTTATGCGTGGTAACAAACTTAATAGGCCTATAGTTCTCTTGGCAGTTCCTATCGCCTTTTTTCAAGATCGGGACCACTATTGAGTTATTCCACGATTTGGGTACAAGGCCTGAATGATAAATAGAATTAAAAAGCGGGACAAGATTAATGGCCCACCATTCCACATTTAGTCTCAGCAGGTCTATTGAGATGCCATCCATACCCGGGGATTTCCCCTGTTTAAACAAAAAAAATATCCTTTTCATCTCCTCTTCAGTAATTTGAAATTGTGTGGTTCTTGCCGCAGGAGATTTAAAATTCTTCTTTGTAAAAGCTTGATGTTCATAAAAAACAGAGGTAAAATACGTAATCCAAGCTTCATCCCTTATATTGGGGAGATCAGTGGTAGTTTTTATTGAGAGAAGTGACCAGAAGTTTTTAGAATCTTTAATTTCTAATGCAGCCACAATTTTGGACCATTTGGGGTCCTTTGATTTAAAATGCATCTCTGGGCTGTTTGTGGGGCCTGCCTGGTGTTTTGACATGAGAAGCTGTTGCACTGGGTTTTAGGACTTCAGACATAGAGGAGATGAAAAAACGTCAGGCAGCACAATTCCAAAGTTCTAAGAACTATTTTATTGTTTCTGTCAGACAGGAGCAATATGGTGAGTGAGAAGAATGCTTCTCTACTGCACCAAAAACCTTGTGCATGTACAGAGTATAAATACAATCTTATACAATAAAGGTCTGCCCCTTACCCCACCCCTATGCAGTATGTCTTTAGCCAATCAGAATGTTGTCTGACTTATTAATTTCAAACTACAAAGCCCTTTGCCTTCTCCACTAGGTGGTGCTGAACAAGAACTATTATTGCATCTAAGGAGCTGGACATCACTTTGCATATCTCTATACTTTGGTATCTTTGCGGTCAAGCTCCTCTAGTTTCGGGTCGGTGTAACAGGTGTTCTTGGCTTATGCGTGACGGAGCACTCAAGCGTGAGGGACATACTATTTTCGAACTAAGCTGAGAGATGTATCTAAGCTGCATATGTGAAATGGAGGTTTGCACTAGAATGGAGTTTTACAGTTAAGATGGAGTTTGACCAAACTTTGGTCAAGCCTAGCACTGGTCAGGATGGCTCAGATGCCACATCGCGGACACGGAGCAATGGATTCAAGCTACAAGAAAGAAGATTCCGCCCAAACATTAGGAAGAACTGACAGTAAGAGCTGTCCGGCAGTGGAACTTGCTGCCAAGGAGTGTGGTGGAGTCTCCTTCTTTGTAGGTCTTTAAGCAGAGGCTTGACAGCCATATGTCAAGAATGCTTTGATGGTGTTTCCTGCTTGGCAGGGGGTTGGACTGGATGGCCCTTGCGGTCTCTTCCAACTCATGATGGGAGTTAAACTTAGCTTAAGTAAGATTTTGAAGATAAATATTCAACAAATTGATCTTTATGCCATATTACCATTAGTACAACAAAATAGTTTGTATGAAGTTATTTGGGCATTTCCGTCTCCAGTGATCCCCTCTAAAATGCTAAGACAGAAACAGAACCTAATCAGGAGGAAAATCATACCTACTAGAGTTTTTACTGATAATATGATAAAACCCTTATTCTTAAAAACGAGGGAGGTAATATCACCAAATGTAAACAATCTATTTTTTAAAAAAATATTTTTTATTAATTTTACAGAAAGGAAAACACAACACTTTAACACAACAAATACAAACAAAAAGAACAAAAGAAAACATTATAAGAATAACAAAACAAAGAAAAAACACCAAAGTCCAAATACCATAATCCTTTTCCCTTCCTCGAGTTCCCTCTACCTGCGGTTCATTTCTCATTCATCTTTAGCAATTTCCAATTCATTATTTAAAACTCTTTACAGTTTCAATTCTCTCATACATCAATTTGCATAACATAATACTTAAACCCGCAGTTTCTATAAACTTCTAAATTTAATCTTAATATACAATTTTACCATACTTTTTAAGATAAACTTTGAAATCTTTCCACTCTTCTTCAGTCGCTTCTTCTCCCCGGTCGCGTATTCTCCCGGTCATCTCAGCCAGCTCCATGTACTCCATCATTTTCATTTGCCAATCATCCACTGTTGGTAATTCTTGGGTCTTCCAGTTCTTAGCTAATAATACCCTTGCCGCCATTGTAGCATACATAAAGAAATTAACATTTTTCTTGGGAATCTCTTTTCCAACTATACCCAATAGAAAGGATTCTGGTTTCTTAATAAATGTTTTTTTCAACACTCTCTTTAGTTCATTATAAATCTTCTCCCAGAAATCCCTTACTAGTGGGCAAGTCCACCACCTATGATAAAAGGATCCTTCCTCTTTCTTACATTTCCAACATTTATTATCTTGATTATGATAAATCTTAGCTAATTTTACTGGTGTAAGATACCATCTGTACATAATTTTCATTATATTTTCTCTTAAAAGATTACACGCAGTAAATTTCACATTCTGTTTCCATAATTTTTCCCAATCTTCCATCAAGATATTATGTCCCACATCCTTTGCCCACAGTATCATGACATTCTTTGTTTGCTCATCTATCGTATGCCACTCAAGCAATAACTTATACATTCTGGAAAGTATTTTTGTTTTTGGTTCTAACAATTCTGTTTCCAACTTTGACTTCTCTGATTGAAAGCCAAGTTTCCTATCCAATTTAAATACTTCATTAATCTGATGATATTGGAGCCAATCATCAAGCTTATTCTTCAACTGTTCATATGTTTTTAACTTAAATTGGTCTCCTTCTTCTATCAGCATGTCCCTATATTTTAGCCAACTGGTTTCCATATTCAATCTTTTATGTGCTTTGGCCTCCATCGGTGAAATCCATTTAGGTGTTTTTCTTTCTAACAGATCTTTATCCCTAATCCAAACATTATACAATGATTTTCTAATTATATGATTCTTAATGCCTTTGTGAACCTTCACCTTGTCATACCACAGATATGCATGCCAACCAAATGCATTATCAAAGCCTTCCAAATCTAATACATCAGTATTTTCCAACATAAACCATTCTTTCATCCAGCAAAATGTAGCCGCTTCATAATAAATCTTTAGATCCGGCAGGGAAAAAACCCCTCTTTCTTTGCTATCAGTTAAAATCTTCTATTTGATCCTGGGTTTTTTCCCCTGCCATATAAATTTTGAGAGCACCTTTTGCCAATCTTTAAAGCAATCCATCTTATCAATTATTGGCAATGATTGAAACAAAAATAACATCTTTGGCAATACATTCATCTTAACAGCTGCAATACGGCCCAACAAAGACAACTTCAAATTCAACCATATTCCTAAATCTCTCTTAATTTCATTCCATAACTTATCATAATTATCTTTAAATAAATTCAAATTTTTTGCTATCATATTTACACCAAGGTATTTCACCTTTTTAACAAATAACAAACCAGTTGCTTCCTGTAGCTCCTTTCTTTCATTACTATTTAGAGTTTTATCTAAAACTTTGGTTTTACTCTTATTCAATTTAAATCCTGCTACGCTTCCGAATTCATATATCAAATCCAGTGCTTTGATTGCACTGGATTCAGGATCTTGTAAGGTCAATACCACGTCATATGCAACGGCTTTGAGTTTAAATTGCTTTCTCCCTACTCTCACACCTTTAATTTCTTCTTCTTTCCTAATCATAGAGAGTAAAACCTCCAGGACAGATATAAACAACAAAGGGGAGAGGGGGCACCCTTGCCTTGTTTCTTTTTCAATTCTAATTTCCTCCGATACCACATTATTAACAATTATCTTTGCTTTCTACTCAGAATAAATCGCATTTACTCCATTCAAGAAAATTTGGCCGATCTCCATCTTTTCTAAATTCTTCTTTAAAAACATCCAAGAAACATTATCAAAGGCTTTCTCCGCATCTATAAACATTAATATGGCTTTTGTATTTGTTCAAGTATCTCTAAAATGTCCACTACATTCCTAATATTATCTTTCATATGTCTTCTGGGTAAAAAACCCGCGTGATCATGGTGTATATAATCCTTTAAGACTTTTTTCAATCTTGAAGCCAAAATGTTCGAAAATATTTTGTAATCCTCATTCAATAAGGAAATCGGACGATAATTCTTCACTTGAGCTCTGTCTGTATCAGGTTTCGGTATCAAGAGTAATGTAGGCCTCTCTCCAGGTCTCCGGCGCCTCCCCTCTTTCCAATATTTGGTTGCAATCAGCCAGTCTTTCAATGTTTTGTAGTATTTAGCTGTCAGTCCATCAGGTCCTGGTGCTTTACCCAGTTGCATTTGCATAATTGCATATTCCACTTCCTGTCTTGAGATTTGTTGACCGAGTAGGGATTTTTTATCTTCAGGGATTTTACACAAGCCATTTTTGTCCAAAAACTGCTCAATTTTATCTTTATCTTCTTTTTCTTTCATATACAGCTGTTTATAATATTTTTGGAAGCATTTTCTAATCTCAGCTGGGTGCTCCAGATTCTTTCCTTCTTCAAATGTAAACAATCTAACGCTATCAAGGAAAGAGTTTCCCCCTCAACAACAAGAACTAGACATGGCTTCCTCTAGTCCACAGATGGAGGACAGACCTGGAAATCCTAATGCATCTATCGAAGAAGGTGCCGGAATTACCTCTTTCGATGATTTACAACCACAAGAACAGACTGAAATAATAGGCAAACTTGACAAACTTGGAGCACAATTGATCCAGACAAAGAGCCGGATAGACAATAAGGCTATGCCAGCCCCCAGGTGCTCTGAGGAGCAGCAGACCTGCTTCAGTTCAGCCCATTGCCCCAAACTGCGACCAATAGGCTGATTTCAGAGATTCAGCAAATACCTGATCTGTCGAAGGTTAGCCAGGCGGTACCCCGATTACCTCCATTAATAAATCTTGATTCTTTACGACCTCGAGGGAGCATCACAGTCTAAATAATATATCGACACCTTCATCAATGCCTGAGCTCGAGTCCTCGCCCTAACCAACATCTTAGATCTCCAGCAGGGCCCCACTCCTATGCATTGAAGCCAGCCAAGAGACTCTAGGTCCTCATGTCATCTCAAGGAGGGACCCACCGGGGCAAGAACTGACTTGGGATTAGATATGACAGAAGATCCATTGGGACGCATAAATAAAATTTTGCGCCCAGTGCAGGAGAAATTGCCTATGACCATCGCCAATACTGATTTAATTCCTTTTTCTTTGAGTAACCACCCGGCCAGTAAGTCTAGTGACTGTGGGGAAACAAACAAGCCGAGACAAAAACCTACCTCTAGTGTAATGAGCGGTCATGCTATTACTGCAAACCACCTAGAAAATTTGTCCTTCCTGAACAGAGGTGTAACATCACTTTTGCCCCAGAGGAAAATTACCGAACTTTTTAGAACTGGAAATTCATTAAATCCCGACCCCCCCCCTCTCTGACCATTAAACTCCCAGTCAGACCACCCGTTGCTTTCATTCCTATGTTGGAATATTGCAGGGTGGAGGGGGAAGAAATCAGACCCTGAATTCCTAAAATTTATGAACCTATTCCAGGTAAGCCTTTTACAGGAAACTTGGGAAGATGAGTTAATAAAAATCAATGGATACGAAATTATTTTACTGCCTGCATGCCCGTCCTCTAAAGGAGGCCTGGCTATAGCAATCTCTTTAAAATGACATGCCAAACTTACCCTCTCCACCCTTATTAATGGTTGTTAAGCTGGTATTGCCTAAATTGTAAAATTGGTATTGGTTTGGCTGTTTTATGTTGAATTGCTGTTTGATATGGGCCAATGGCCGAAATCAATTGACTTCCTTCCTTCCTTCCTTCTTTGGCAGGGGGTTGGACTAGATGGCCCTTGTGGTCTCTTCCAACTCTAGGATTCTATGAGCCCAATTCCTGTGCCAACTTGAGAGCCCTGGCAGAGGGATAGGACTTGCAGCACCAGCTGGGAGAGCAGTTCAGCATCTAGTGCGGGCCGTTTCCTTTCTTTATTGCAGAATGGCGTACTTTCTTATATAAAAAAAATAGAGTGCAGCCAGCGGAGGTGGGATGGCGGCAGCAGCAGCAGCAGCAGGCGGCGGCGGCGCAGGAGCAGGAGGGGGCAGCACCTGCCCATGCTGGTGCTCCCTTCTGTGGAGGCCCACAGAAGGAGGCAGGCCGCCCCGGTGGTCTTGCCACCCTTGGTGCAGCGGCCCTTGTTGCCTTCTGCACCAGCAATCCCAGGTGAGTAGGCAGGAGCAGGTCCCTTTTGGGTTCCTCTTGGCAAGGCTTGCCTCCTACGAGGCCAGAATCTCTCCCCCCTCACCCACCTTTGGAACACTCCCTGGGTTCCATCCACACAGACTTGGAGTCAAAGGACACAGGTTAGACCGGGTTCAAACGCCTCCTGAAATGGCCTAGATTTCAATGTCTAACTTCAGGCCATTTCCTTGCAGGATGGCATACGTTCTGGAAAAAAAAAAAAGAGTGCAGCCAGCGGAGGTGGGATGGCAGCAGCAGCAGCAGGCGGCGGCGGCGCAGGAGCAGGAGGGGCAGCACCTGCCCATGCTGGTGCTCCCTTCTGTGGAGGCCCACAGAAGGAGGCAGGCCGCCCCGGTGGTCTTGCCACCCTTGGTGCAGCGGCCCTTGTTGCCTTCTGCACCAGCAATCCCAGGTGAGTAGGCAGGAGCAGGTCCCTTTTGGGTTCCTCTTGGCAAGGCCTGCCTCCTACGAGGCCAGAATCTCCCCCACCCCACCCCACCCCACCTTTGGAACCCTCCCTGGGTTCCATCCACACAGACTTGGAGTCAAAGGACACAGGTTAGACCGGGTTCAAACGCCTCCTGAAATGGCCTAGATTTCAATGTCTAACTTCAGGCCTTTTCCTTGCAGGATGGCATACTTTCTGAAAAAATTAAAAAAAAAGAGTGCAGCCAGCGGAGGTGGGATGGCAGCAGCAGCAGCAGGCGGTGGCGGCGCAGGAGCAGGAGGGGCAGCACCTGCCCATGCTGGTGCTCCCTTCTGTGGAGGCCCACAGAAGGAGGCAGGCCGCCCCGGTGGTCTTGCCACCCTTGGTGCAGCGGCCCTTGTTGCCTTCTGCGCCATTGTTCCCAGGTGAGTAGGCAGGAGCAGGTCCCTTTGGGGTTCCTCTTGGCAAGGCCTGCCTCCTACGAGGCCAGAATCTCCCCCACCCCACCCCACCCCACCTTTGGAACCCTCCCTGGGTTCCATCCACACAGACTTGGAGTCAAAGGACACAGGTTAGACCGGGTTCAAACGCCTCCTGAAATGGCCTAGATTTCAATGTCTAACTTCAGGCCTTTTCCTTGCAGGATGGCATACTTTCTGAAAAAATTAAAAAAAAAGAGTGCAGCCAGCGGAGGTGGGATGGCAGCAGCAGCAGCAGGCGGCGGCGGCGCAGGAGCAGGAGGGGCAGCACCTGCCCATGCTGGTGCTCCCTTCTGTGGAGGCCCACAGAAGGAGGCAGGCCGCCCCGGTGGTCTTGCCACCCTTGGTGCAGCGGCCCTTGTTGCCTTCTGCACCAGCAATCCCAGGTGAGTAGGCAGGAGCAGGTCCCTTTTGGGTTCCTCTTGGCAAGGCCTGCCTCCTACAAGGCCAGAATCTCCCCCACCCCACCCCACCTTTGGAACCCTCCCTGGGTTCCATCCACACAGACTTGGAGTCAAAGGACACAGGTTAGACCGGGTTCAAACGCCTCCTGAAATGGCCTAGATTTCAATGTCTAACTTCAGGCCTTTTCCTTGCAGGATGACATACTTTCTGAATTTTTTTTAAAAAAATAGAGTGGAGCCAGCGGAGGTGGGATGGCAGTAGCAGGAGCAGGCGGCGCAGGTGCCTTCTGCACCAGGCTTCCCAGGTGAGTAGACAGGAGCAGGTCCCTTGTGGGTCCCCCTTGGCAAGGCCTGCCTCCTACAAGGCCAGGGTCTCTCCCCCCCCACCTTTGGAAGAGGTGTGTCCAATGGAGCAGGGACTTCTGGGTGGCTGCCCCTGGGGGGGTTATACATGGCAAAATCCGCTGCCTTTCCCTCTCGTCCGCCTCCCTTACTCACCTCTCTCTCTCTCTCTTTCTCAAGAGCTCTCCGATGAGAACTTTAAGTACTTGTGGGCGGGTAAGAACATGCCACAAGGAAGACCACTGGGAGAAGCTTTGGAGATGATGGAGGAGAGGGACATCCTCGATACCATCCTGCAACACCTCCGGTCCCCTCCCCAGGTGTGTGTGAGATGCAGGGGGGATTTAACTGAAATCCAATGGATTCTAATTTATTTAACAATTTATTTAACGAAAACAATAAGCTTATAGCATATGTATTCATGTTTGTTAACTGATGTGGTTAAACATTATAAAAAATCTTTGACTGAATTTTAGTGCATATGAAAAACTTAAAACAAATCCTTATTTTCCAGTGAATAGGCTTTGGGCTATAATGCAACTTAAATAGAAAACTATCTTTCAAAAGATTTTTCCTCCAAAAGCATGTTATTATAGACATCCATTTTTTTAAAAAAAAAAATTAAAATCCGATTGAAATCAAAGAAATCCGATTATTGGTTTTTATCCACCCTGGTCTGATGTTACACAGCATGAAGCAGGATTCCCCAACCTGGCGCCCTCCAAATGTTCTGGACCATATGCTGGCTGGGGCTGGTGAGAACATGCATGTAGAAGGGTTCAAGTTGAGGGGAACTGCCCTCCAGCTGTTTGGAGACTACAATTCCCAGTGGTCAGGGGTGATGGGCATTGTAGTCCCCAAACAGCTGGAGGGCCGAGTTTGCCTCTGCCTGAAGTGTCAGGAGCCCAGCTTGGAGGAAGGTCCGGTTTGCAGATGCAAAAGATGATTTCCCCCTGGTGAGAAGGAGTGGGGCTGAAAAAGAGGACCCGGCCACCTTGGGGAAGCAGAGAATGCGATCAGTGCAGGATCCGTAGACTGGAAGAAGATATTTGGTGGGGTAACTTGGACCCCAGCAGGGAATGTGGCGTGTTTTTCCTTTAACTTCTGCAGCTGATCATTCCCGATATCTGGGAACATTTCAGAACCCGATATTGTGCACTAAAAGTTTTTGTCATTGTATTGGGCCAAATATGGCCAATATTCCTCTTTGCTCTCAAGAGCAGTTTCTTTGCCAGGCCTGTGCATTTGGCAGAGCAGGCAAGCAAATACTTTAGGCTGCAACAGAAATATTAATAAATTTAATAAATCAGAATACTGGGGGTGGTATTGTTTCTGTTTGTTATTATGGTATGCATTTTTGTGTTTTTATATTGTAAGCTGCCCTGTGATCTTCGGATGAAGGGCAGAACAGAAATTTAATAAATAATAATAAAAACAATAGCCAGAATGCCTAGGTCCTGTTGATTCATGGCAGGAAACAAAGTGCTTTAAAGGAATGGTGTGTCTCCCAGTCCAGAGGCTTTCTTGAATCTTGTTTGGAGTGTTACTTAAAAAGAAAGAAAGGATTGATTGCAATAGATTTTACTCCAAATGATTTTAGCAAGAAGTCTATTTCTAGGCATGCAGGGTTTTTTGTTTTTGGAGAGAAGACAAGGGGCAAATCAATGGCAACTGTTCTCTAGACCAGAAACAGGACACTTTTCTTTCTTTCCTTCTCGTCTGCCTTGTCCCAGGTTGCACCTGTCTCCAGCCTGCGAGCCCCTGTACCACCTGCCCAGCCAAAGCCATCCAAGGCTGGGTATAATAGGGTAAGTCCTGAGTCTGGTGGATGACACTTAGCATACTGTTGTGTATTGAGTCAAAGGATTTTATCTCTGCACTTATGTGCTTTAGGGTAAGGTAACTGCCTTTTGGTTCCAGAAGGTACAGCTACTATTGGTTCATTTAAGCTGCTGTATTTGGATCCTCTGTCTTATTGGTTTCCTCCAAAAGGCAGCACTGGGATTGCCTGATATTGTTCCCTCCAAAATCTATCCCTTTCTAGCTAGTTCCCTGTCCCTATAAATGTGGCCTTCCTGCCCTCAGAGTCAGTCCTGTTTTGCCCTAAATAAAGAACTGTTCTCTTGAAGATGTGTATCTGGACTTCTTAAGCCACGACACAACACCTCTCACTTAGAATCCTAGAATCATAGAGTTGGAAGAGACCCCAAGGGCCATCCAGTCCAACCCCCTGCCAAGCAGGAAACACCATCAAAGCATTCTTGACATATGGCTGTTAAGCCTCTGCTTAAAGACCTCTAAAGAAGGAGACTCCACCACACTCCTGGGCAGCAAATTCCACTGCCGAACAGCTCTCACTGTCAGGAAGTTCTTCCTAATGTTTAGGTGGAATCTTCTTTCTTGTAGTTTGAATCCATTGCTCCGTGTCCGCTTCTCTGGAGCAGCAGAAAACAACCTTTCTCCCTCCTTTATATGACATCCTTTTATATATTTGAACATGACTATCATATCACCTCTTAACCTTCTCTTCTCCAGGCTAAACATACCCAGCTCCCTAAGCCGTTCCTCATAAGGCATTGTTTCCAGGCCTTTGACCATTTTGGTTGCCCTCCTCTGGACATGTTCCAGCTTGTCAGTATCCTCCTTGAACTGTGGTGCCCAGAACTGGACACAGTATTCCAGGTGAGGTCTGACCAGAGCGGAATACAGTGGTACTATTACTTCCCTTGATCTAGATGCTATACTCCTATTGATGCAGCCCAGAATCGCATTGGCTTTTTTAGCTGCTGCATCACACTGTTGACTCATGTCAAGTTTGTGGTCTACCAAGACTCCTAGATCCTTTTCACATGCACTGCTCTCAAGCCAGGTGTCTCTCATCCTGTATTTGTGCCTTTCATATTTTTTTTTGCCCAAGTGTAGTAATTTACATTTCTCCTTGTTAAAATTCATCTTGTTTGCTTTGGCCCATTTGTCTAATCTGTTAAGGTCATTCTGAAGTGTGATCCTGTCCTCTGGAAAATAAAAAAATTCCTTCAGTAGCACCTTAAAGACCAACTAAGTTTTTATTTTGGTATGAGCTTTCGTGTGCATGCACACTTCTTCAGATACAGTGAAATGGAAGTTTCCAGGCACTTATGTAGGTTGATGGACTTCCATTTCATGCGGCCTCGATAACATCCTGTTCTTCCTACGAGGCCAGGGTCTCCCCACCCCACCTTTGGAAGAGGTGTGTCCCATGGAGCAGGGACTTCCGGGTGGCTGCCCCTGGGGGGGGTAATACAAGGCAAAATCCACTACCTTTCCCTCTCGTCCGCCTCCCTTACTCACACCTCTCTCTCTCTCTCTCTCTCTCTCTCTCTCTCTCTCTCTCTCTCTCTCTCGAAGATTTGGAGATGATGGAGGAGAGGGACATCCTGGATACCATCATACAACACCTCCGGTCCCCTCCCCAGGTGTGTGTGAGATGCAGGGTGGATTTAACTGAAATCCAATGGATTCAAATCACTAGTCAGGAAGACTTGATTTAAATCACATTTTCTGCAACAGAAAAATTAATAAATTTAATAAATCAGAATACTGGGGGTGGTATTGTTTCTGTTTGTTATTATGGTATGCATTTTTGTGTTTTTATATTGTAAACCGCCCTGTGATCTTCGGATGAAGGGCAGTACAGAAATTTAATAAACAATAATAAAAACAATAGCCAGAATACCTAGGTCCTGTTGGTTCATGGCAGGAAACAAAGTGCTTTAAAGGAATGGTGTGTCTCCCATTCCAGAGGCTTTCTTGAATCTTGTTTGGAGTGTTACTTAAAAAAAAGAAAGAAAGGATTGATTGCAATAGATTTTACTCCAAATGATTTTTTGCAAGAAGTCTATTTCTAGGCATGCAGGGTTTTTTGGTTTTTTTGAGTGACAAAAACTTTTAGTGCACAATATCTGGTTCTGGCGTTGCTTCTGGACGAGGAAAAAGACAGAGAGGTGAGTGAATGTGTGGGGTGTCCGGGGGGAGGAGAAACAGCAGGACGGGGACTCTGCTCCCACTGAGACTCTCAACCTCCAGCCTTGTCCTGGAAGAGCCTTCTCCTTCTGAACCCTCCCTGAAGGCTCCAACCTCCTGCTTCAAGCGCCTCCCAGCTTGTCCCTCCCCCAGGCTGCTCCCCAGAGTCCCGCCACCACCACCCAGGGTCTAGGGGTCACCCCCAAAGTACACTGACTCCTGTTTTTAGGTTGGTTGGCATTTCTTCAATAGTGGAAGCTAATTTTGGTGGGAGGGGGGTTGTCTCCTGGTTACCGTAGAAGATAGAGTCACAGAGTTGTAGAGTTGGAAGGAAGGGATCCCAAGGGTCATCTAGTCCAACCCCCTGCAATGCAGGGATCTCAGCTCAAGCATCCCTGACAGATGGTCCTCCAACCTCCAATGAAGGAGAGTCCACAACCTCCCGAGGGAGAGTGTTCCCTTGTCAGAAAGAAAGTTTGGAATGAAGAACCTCCTAGAGTTTGGAAGAGGGGGGGCACAACCCAAGAGAGAAGGCAGCCAGCAGGTTGGGAGAGGCAGAGAGAAAGAGAGAGGGGGGGGTTCAGCTGTAACCAGCTTTATAAAATGGATGGGGGGCATCCCGGGGCAGGGCGGCTGCCCAACTTGCTCTCGTGCAAGGGTTCTTCTGCCTTCTAGGAGTGCCTGCTGGCCACATTCAAGTGTGCTTTAGAGTAGACCCATTGAATTGAATGAACATGACTAAGTTAGGCCCATTCCTTTCAATAGGTCTACTTGGAGCAAAGCAAAGTTGAGTCTCACTCTCTGTGTTCACCTCCGTATATTTGTAAATGAAGTGAATTAATGATTACAAAGGCATAGTAACTGCGTGCGGATCTAACAGTTCCGTAACCTGAGGGGGCCTTGGGGTCATTTGCCCCTGACTTGTGGCGATCACACAGGGATCCCCTGTAACTTCCTGACAGGGGTTTTAAAGTGAACGCAAAACCTACGTTTATTTCTTACAGAGTAACAAGCGTATGGTTTCAAAGATGTTGTTCAGTCAATATATTAACGTAGGTCCTATACCTTCCTATACCTTCCACCCAACCAGAACTGCCTAGGTTCTGATCGGATCCTTTCAGATGCTGACTGTCACTGACTCAGATTTACTTTCTCACACAGCTTAAAGTTTAAACCAACCCACAGACTCCCCTCAGCTCAACAACCACAACACGCTCCCCTCCCCTCCCCTCTCCCCTCCCCTCCTCATCTCCCCTCTCCTCCCCATCTCCCCTCCCCTCTCCCCTCCCATCTCCCCTCCCCTCTCCCCTCCCATCTCCCCTCCCCTCTCCATCTCCCCTCTCCCCTCCATCTCCCCTCCCCTCCCCTCTCCATCTCCCCTCCCCTCTCCATCTCCCCTCCCCTCTCCATCTTCCCTCCCCTCCCCTCTCCATCTCCCCTCCCCTCTCCATCTCCCCTCCTTTCCCCTCTCCCCTCCCCTCTCCCCTCTCCTCTCCATCTCCATCTCCCCTCCCCTCTCCATCTCCCCTCCCCTCTCCATCTCCCCTCCCCTCTCCATCTCCCCTCCCCTCTCCATCTTCCCTCCCCTCCCCTCTCCATCTCCCCTCCCCTCTCCATCTCCCCTCCCCTCTCCATCTTCCCTCCCCTCTCCATCTCCCCTCCTTTCCCCTCTCCCCTCCCCTCTCCCCTCTCCTCTCCATCTCCATCTCCCCTCCCCTCTCCATCTCCCCTCTCCTCTCCATCTCCCCTCCCCCTCTCCATCTCCCCTCCCCTCCCTTCTCCCCTCCATCTCCCCTAAACTCCCCCCCCCCCGCACCAAGACTTGTCTTATACTCTTGTTGACTCCGCCCCTGGGTTCTCATTGGCTATACATTTATCCCTTTCACACACATACTGGGGAATACATCACTCTCTTCATAGGCAAATGCCACACCTTCCATTTAACATCCATCAAGTGTTACTTCAGACGCCCCAGACAATGGTTAATATTCACTGTGATTTGTTCAAAGGAGCCAGTTTCCTAATCCATGGTTAGAAGTTGGCTTGTTTCAGTTAGCCTTTGTTAGGATTAACCGCAGTGTGTCCTGGTATGGGCATCACTAAACTGTGGTTAGTTAAACATGGAGGAAAAAGCTTCCCGTCTCCTTTTTGCAACTGTGCTAGTGGAGAAAGGAGCAGGAGCCGATGAGACCAAGGCTCATTCGCACAATCCTCAACCATCGTTTATCACGGAGGTGACCCAAATGGTGCCCTCCAGATGCTACAGGCTGCAGCTCCCATCCCTCCTGACCAGTGGCCGTGCTGGCTGAGGCCAATGGGAGCTAGAGGCCAAAACATATGACCTCTGGACTTTATTGTTCCATCGGAATGCAGCCCTGAACTCTCTTGTGCTCTGCCATCCAAGAGAAATGAAACCCAGGAGTGTCTTGCCCCTGGATTTTTTCTGTGAGTTGGGAAATGACAAATGACATTTCTCAACCCTCACTATGGAGAAGAGGTGCAGATCCACCTGGTTCATTTTAATTTTTAAAAAGCAGCTCCCGTGGAAAAGAGCACCGGTGGTCAGTCTACACTTCTCACTGGTTGACTGACCGAACCCAAAGAGAACTCCTTCATGGTTCCTCATCATCCTGGGGGGGAAAGGGACCAGTGGGGTGTCACAGGGTTCTGTCCTGGGCCCGTTGTTGTCCAACGTTTTTTTAACAAATGACCTGGACAAAGGAATTGAGGGGATGCTCAACAAATTTGCAGACGACACCAAACTGGGAAGGGTAGCCAGTGCTGCAGAAGACAGAATCGGGATACAAGATAACCTTCACAGATTGGATTACTGGGCCCAAACTCACAAAATGAAATTCAAGAGGGTCAAATGTCAGGATCCACATTTAGGCAGGAAGAAGCCGATGCACAGCAACTTACTGACTACTCAGATTTTCCCAGCTGCTAAGAGGTCCCAACTAAGTGGTGGTTTGCCTCCTATTGCGATGAAGGTTTCCAAACTCACTTTCGCCACCCTTTCCCTCCAGATGGCAGAGGAGAGGAATGGCAGTCTCACCGTCATGTTTTGCTATGGCCAGGTGGCTCTCTGTTCTGCTAGGAATGCTTGTGCAAAGCACACATTTGTTTCCTTTCAAAGATATGTCTCTCTCTCCACTTTCTCCTTGCCATACATTGCATCTCCTCTTCCTCGCCGTTTTTCTAAACGGAACCCCCCCCCCCATGCTGCGACCATAGAGCTCCATAACCACCCCAGTCCTTTTCGTTGCCCCCTTCTGAACTTTTCCCAGTTCTGAATTATAATTTTTGAGGTGAAATAATATCTTGGTTGGTCCCAGTGGAAAACTGGAGGTTTTGAGCAGGGAGCACTAATGCTGTGTTCTTTTGCATGACCCTTCTTAGGCAAGGAAGTACAGATGAGGGAACAAAAGAGGAAGGGCCACGTGGTCAAGTGGGCCAGGGATGATTATTTTAACTCTGGCCCCTCCATCTACCTCCAGGACATCTCGAAAGTGGCCCAGGTAGGTGTGTCTTTTTGGACTCTTTTCTTGCTAAGACCGCAGCCAGCTCCCAGATAGCAGAGGTTCGTCCATTCGGGCAAATGGGGCCCTGCCCCGCCAGCCTTGCACACCATCAAGTGTTTTCTTTCTCAGCTCCTTTTTCACCCAGAGATCGGCCGCCTGTTCAGTCTGGAGGGCCCGCTGGCAGTAAGAGATTGGGGACGGGGGGTACATATTCTTATTCTTACATTTTAATTTATACCCCGCCCTCCCTGGCCAGGCCTGGGCTCCGGGCAGCTAACACCAAATATAAATTACAATAAAAAGTAATGGAAAACAACAACAAACAATGCAGTGTTCTTTGGCATGCATATCGCCAAACCCGACCCCGCTTAGGTAACAAAAGTGCAGATGAGGGAGAACATTTGGAAGGGCCACGTGGGGAAATGGGCCAGAGAGGATTTCTTCATCCCTGGGCCCTCAATTTACTACAATAATATTTTTATTGGTCCCAGTGGGAAACTGGAGGTTTTGAGCAGGGAGCACTAATGCTGTGTTCTTTTGTATGACCCTCTTCTTAGGCAAGGAAGTGAAGAGGAGGGAAGAACAACGGAAGGGCCACATAGTGAAATGGGCCAGGGATGATTATTTTAACTCTGGCCCCTCCATCTACCTCCAGGACATCGGGAAAGTGGCCCAGGTAGGTGTGGCTTTTGGGACTCTCTCTTGCTAAGACCGCAGCCAGCTCCCAGATAGCAGAGGTTCGTCCATTTGGGCAAATGGGGTCCTGCCCCACCAGCCTCCTCAGGCAGCCCCCACCACCTAGGGCAGGCTTCCCCCAACTCGGCCCTCCAGGTGTTTTGAGACGACAATTCCCACCATCCCTGACCACTGATCCTGCTAGCTAGGGATCATGGGAGTTGTAGGCCAAAAACATTCTTTGACATGAATATCCCCAAACCCGACCCTACTTAGGTAACAAAGTGCAGATGAGGACACTTGGAGGGTATAGGGTAGTGAACTTTGCTTTTCGCGGCACTTTCTTTGGCCTTGCACACCATCAAGTGTTTTCTTTCTCAGCTCCTTTTTCACCCGGAGATCGGGCGCCTGTTCAGCTTGCAATTTATTACGGACATCTTAATAGTGTAGATGGTGGCCCCCAGCCCCCTCATGCAGATGGGCAGCATGAGGGGGCTGGGCTACCTGCTGGAGGACCCGCTGGCGGTAAGAGATTGGGGGCGGGGGGCACATATTCTTATTCTTACCTTTTTATTTATACCCCGCCCTCCCTGGCCAGGTGTAATGCCAAACTCTAGGTGTAATGCCAAATGAACACCTAGAGCTTTGAGTTGATGTTTCTATCTTTGCAAGCCTAACTGGGGTGAAATAAGGGACGTAACCCGGGAACCTTGTCTATGGACATTGGCTTGCCACGCCTGTTTGCCAATTGGAGAGATTGTTGTCACCTCTACACCTGATGTACACCTCCTCTTGTGGAATTCTAATATTATTTCTGCTTTGAAAGTACTTTTGAATTGACTTATCTCCACAAGAATTACTTCATGAACACTTCATTCATTTTGGACTGAATCCTTGTTGATATTTTGAACATGGGGGTGTGCCTTTTTTGTTATGTTGATCTTGTTAGTTTGATAAATCTTTGAACCAAGTTTTGAATATGTTTTTGTATATTCTGTTATAACAGCCAGTTGCGCATGTTTACGTAGCTAAATTTTGTTCGTAACGGAGGTTTTTGTTGTATGCATGTATACGATTCACATGGACTGCGGCTGATACTCGGCAGAGGGGGCTCCTCTTTTTATTTAATAGTTTATAAATTATATTTAATTTAATAGTTTATAAATTATATGTTATCTTTTATATTTTATATATTAAATTGTCCTTTTTTGGCATGTTCTTTTGTTTGTGTGTTTCTTTCTCTCTTGGGGGTGGGTGGGTGTTGGGTTGTGCACAGGTAGAGTTTTGTATCGTTCTGTTCTTAAGGGGAGAGGGTCAGGGCTGCCCAGGAGTTGGCTCCACCAACAGAATGGCTGGGGCATGTTCCACGGGGTGTGTGTGCGTGTGTGTGTCCTGGGACATCCGATCTCAGTGATCACGGGCAGCAGCAGGAGTTACGCTAAGTCCAGACCATGTCATTACCAAGGAGGCAGGTTTGGTCGTTGTTTGAAGACTATTCCTGCCTCCGGGTCTGGTCTTGACCAGAGGGATACTGGAATAAGCAAGGGGGGGGGGCCCACAGGGCTTTGAGGTGCTGCTGTGCAATGTCAGGAAGACCTTGTTTGGCTCCAGCTTCTTCACGAAGGAATCGGCCTCCTCAGAGAGCTGCTCCGTGTTGACAGTGGACGGTCTTGTACATGTTGAACCTTTGCTGGAAAAGGAGAAGGGAAAGTGAGGAGCAGCAAATGGCACTCCCTGCAGGGCAGGCTTGTGGTTCTGGCTGCCTCGTCTCGAAAAGGATGTTGGAAAAAGTTCAGAAAAGGGCAACCAAAATTATCAAGGGTGTTAGGGCAAAATTCTGGGTGTGAGAATGCTCAGCCACCCAGCTCAAGAGGCAAGGGCCTGTGGTCGTTGCGGAGTATAAAAGGAAGGAGTCCAGCCACGATCCGGAGCAAACAGCAAGGTTTATTACTGCGCAGCAGGTTCAATGCCAGACTGAACACCGTGAACAGGGCTGCAGGAACTTTTAAAAGTTCCCACCACCATCCCATAATGCACATTGAAAGCATCATACATACATCACTTGTGACAGGGTAAAACGTCAGAAAAGGGGAAGGTGCAAGGGGCATTAGCATACAGCTAAACATAAGGTAACAATGCACGATGTCCCAGGACATTGATAAGCAAGTACCAGTAAGTATCTGGGAGGGGATCCTTGAGTACCTGGTGGGGAAAAACAATGGGTCCAGGTGTGTGTATTGCCTCTGGCTTCGGAGGGTCGGGAGTGGCAGGAGATGGTACCTGAATGGATTATGGATATGCAGAGGAGCACCACGCTGGCTACCTGACCTCTCGCTTAAAGGATTATCGCTGTTCCCTGCATCCCTGAGAGCCCTTGGCCAGAGTAGCAAAAGGGGGTTTCATTCAGAAATACAGATACACGGTATTCATTCATAAAGAAATATGGTTACATAGAGTCTCAGGCAACAGAGAAAGGGTAGGAAAAGGGGGCCTTTATTACACAGGGCTTGATCTTGAGGGGTTCGATCAAGGTGTTCGTGTTGGTGCAATACTAGAGTGGTGGTGTGGGATCAGACGGGGTCCCTTGAGGGCATTTGTGCCAATCTTGATTCCCAAATCAAGGTGGCTATCTAAAGAACTTTTAACTGAGTTAAGATTTAAAAGGGATATGTACAAAAAATGGAAAAGGGGGGAAATCACCAGAGAGGAATTCAAACATATAGCCAGCACATGTAGAGACAAGTCAGAAAAGCTAAAGCACAGAATGAACTCAGGCTCGCTAGAGAGGTTAAAAGCAACAAAAAGGGCTTTTATGGGTATGTCCGTAGCAAAAGGAAAAACAAGGAAACAGTGGGGTCACTCAGAGGAGAAGATGGTGAAATGCAAACAGGGGACAGAGAAAGGGCAGAACTCCTCAATGCCTTCTTTGCCTCAGTCTTCTCCAAAAAAGAAAACAATGCCCGACCTGAAGAATATGGAGCAGATGATTCAGCAGGGGAAACACAGCCCAGAATAAGTAAGGAGGTAGTACAAGAATACTTGGCTAGTTTAGATGTATTCAAGTCTCCAGGGCCAGATGAACTACATCCAAGAGTATTAAAAGAACTGGCAGAGGTGATTTCAGAACCACTGGCAATAATCTTTGAAAATTCCTGGAGAACAGGCGAAGTTCCAGCAGATTGGAGGAGGGCAAATGTTGTCCCTATTTTCAAAAATGGGAAAAGAGAGGACCCAAACAATTACCGCCCAGTCAGCCTGACATCAATACCAGGGAAGATTCTAAAGCAGATCATTAACCAAACAGTCTGTGAGCACCTAGAAAGGAACTCTGTGATCACTAAAAGTCAGCATGGGTTTCTGAATCATAGAATCATAGAGTTGGAAGAGACCCCAAGGGCCATCCAGTCCAACCCCCTGCCAAGAAGGAAACACCATCAAAGCATTCTTGACATATGGCTGAGAAGCCTCTGCTTAAAGACCTCTAAAGAAGGAGACTCCACCACACTCCTTGGTAGCAAATTCCACTGCCGAACAGCTCTTACTGTCAGGAAGTTCTTCCTAATGTTTAGGTGGAATCTTCTTTCTTGAAGTTTGAATCCATTGCTCCGTGTCCACTTCTCTGGAGCGGCAGAAAACAATCTTTCTTTCTGAAAAATAAGTCATGTCAGACTAATCTGATCTCATTTTTTGACAGAATTACAAGCCTGGTAGATGAAGGGAACGCTGTGGATGTAACGCTGTGGAAGGACATTAAGAGACAGTAAGAGCAGTGGAATTTGCTACCAAGGAGTGTGGTGGAGTCTCCTTCTTTGGAGGTCTTTAAGCAGAGGCTTGACAGCCATATGTCAAGAATGCTTTGATGGTTTTTCCTGCTTGGCAGGGGGTTGGACTGGATGGCCCTTGTGGTCTCTTCCAACTCTATGATTCTATGATTCTATGATTCAAATGAAGCCTCATTTGGGTGCCCCCCCTATAAAATCCCTAACAGTCCCCCATTCGGATATAGATTCGTGACCCAGTTCTGAAAGAACAACTAATCTTTTCTCCGCTCCTCCTGCCCTTCCCTGGGGTCCTGGGTGTCAAAGCTCTGTGATCTGGTATTCTCTTTCCCCAAGTGTCGCATCTGAACATATTCTGGGAAGAGGGTACGGTGCTGAGAATAAGTTCTTAAGGGAAATAGATTTGAGTGGTTTGTGGGGGGGGGGGAGTGGCGGAACAGGGAACAACAAGGGTTAATACAATACATGGCACAACAAAACACAGGTACACATAAACTAAAACAATTCCTTTAAATAACCATCCTAGGTTGGGGGGGCCAGCCCCATATGCCAAAGTCCGAAAGTCCTTCGTGTTGAATAGCTTCCAGTTGTCCAGCCAACTTATGGATATTGTTCAAATGTCCCGGAATATTTAGAGTCTGGTCTGTGACAAACGTGCAACACTCAGAGCTGATCAGGGCACAAGTCCCGCCCTCACTGGACAATAAAAAGTCCGTAGCAATTTGGTTCTGATCTGTTCTGCCTTCTGCATGAATTTTAAAAGTATGCCTGTAAGTTTTAAGATGTCTACATGGTTGGAGCCAGCTCCATACGCAGGGAATAGTGCCCTGCCTCATGTTTCCCTATTGGCAGCCACGTCAGAGAGTTCGGAGAGGGATTTTGATTCTCCCTTATTCCTTTGCCTTCCCGCCGGTAAGTCGCGAGTGATAAAGCAAATCAGGTTGCAGGAAAGTTGGATCTGCTCCGAGCTGGCATGGGGCTGTACCGGTAGGATGCAGGGGGTTAGGAGTTTAAGAGGGTTATGTCCTTTGCAATCCCCCCACAGCGCTGTGGTCCGGTGTGGTCCCATACTGGAGAGGTGGGTGAAGGGCCTATGGGGTGGTACCAACCCTCAAGGTACTCTCCCCCTTTCCAGCCCTCCATGTGTCCAAGATTCCACAGGCAGCAAAATCACCTCAAACAAATCCCTTGTAGTTGGGGCTTTGAAGGTTTTGGGGTCAAGAGGAGGCACTGGAACCCAAACATTAGGTTTTCCGTTTGGTGGTGCTTGTCAGTATAAACATGTGCAGCCCCTCCCCGCTCTATTTCTGTCCAATTTGGGTGGCGGAGGGTCTCACCTTGTCCATAGAGGAGGTACGATCCATTAGCACAGTTCAGACGGTAGTATTGTTGTTCCATGGAAAGGTTGGCTTATAAAGAGTTCCCAATACTGAGTCCCAGTGATTTTAGGCACCAGTGAGTGACGTAGTAAGGTTCGGGATTCCGGGAGACAGAAGTTGAAATCCCCCATTCGGTCAGGGTTCTGGTCGCCCCCTAGGTCTACAGTGTGGTAGTCGAGGAAGTGGCAGTCAGCTTGCAGTCTGGAGCATTGGTCCGACAGGACCAAGGCAGGTTGAGAGCAGAAGAACAGGGTAAGGATGTAAAGGATGGGACCCATGTTCAGTTCAACGTGGAGCAATAAACAACTGACAGCTGTCAAAGCAGGAGCTGTCAAACGAAGTGATGAGCGAGCGGCTGAAGCAAAGCGCAGACTGTAGATCGACGGCAGGAACTATTCACGTATTAGGCGCAATTTGATGGTGTTGGGGTCTGGAACTATCTCCGAGGTAGTAGAGAGGAGATCCTGGTCTGGTCCGGTCTGTTGGGCCCGATCTTGGTCCAGATTCAGGTCCGGTACTGTTTTCTTACACCTAGTGTGATGCAGCCAAGAGTTCTTCTCCCCTATTTTAGAGCAGTGGGTGAGGTGAGGAGAACTTGAGATGGTCCCTCCCAAGGTGGTCAAAGTGGCTGCTTCTGGTACACTTTAACTGAAATCCAGTCTCCAGACTTCATTTATCTGGAGTTTCATGGATCCTGAAGCCTCTTTTTTGGTCAAATGAGTTAAAATAATTAAAAAAATGTGTAAAGAAGGTTGGCACACTGCAGAGTGCCAGGTGGGACAAGAAAATGTGGTGGTAAATTGGTCTAATTTAATAAATTGGTCTTAACAATAATCTGATCTACTAGAAAGTATAAAAATGCATGAGAACCCTCCAATGGGGTAAAAGCAAAAGTATGTTAAACATAAACACAATTACACAAAAAATGGTGGCCCCCCTCCCCCCGTGGAAATAACACACTATCAGACATATTTCAGCAATTCTACATAATAACACATAATATACACAACATACAATTATTAATTCCACCCCAGTTGGATGTCTTTGAGGAAATCTGTGGTTTTGAGGCAGTTCTTGCTTTTTTCACACATCTTTAGCCATTGGGCACATTTGCTTGAGGTTAGAAAGGGACAGAAAATGTCCTTACAATTCATCTCCCCCCCCCCCTTTTTGTCAGTCCATATCCTTTTGGAATGTGATTGTTGTGGCCAGAGTCTTCTTGGGAAGCTGTAAACAATAAAATCTTAATGCATTTAAGTATTTTATTCATCACCTTTCTATATAGTTACTACTGTTATTACCTGCTAAGTTTGTTTGGTTCTTTTGCTAAAAGAGAACTTTATGAAGATAACTTAAGTGCTACCTGACAGAATGCAGTTACAAAACAATACTGTACTTGGAAGTACTTAGGTTAATTTCATAGACATAATGGCAAAAACTAATTAATAAATGAAAGCAGTTACAGGTAGGTAGCCGTGTTGGTCTGAGTCGAAGCAAAATAAAAAAAATTCTTCAGTAGCACCTTAAAGACCAACTAAGTTTATATTTTGGTATGAGCTTTCGTGTGCATGCACACTTCTTCAGATACACGAAATGAAAGCAGATTACTGTATTTGTAACCTAAAGAGAAGCGTCAAAGCCCAAAACAGAGGGAAGTCAACTTTATATAGCAGGGGGGAGAGGAGGCCTGTAAGGGAAGAAAGACTAAAAGAATAAAAGGAATTACTGTTTGTATCTCCTCACTTTTTTTTTTGCTGTGGAAGAAAACAAGGGGCAAAGTACTCCAGGATTAACATACGGTAGAGGTAATGCTTGGGGTGAAAAGCAGATGTGAGATTAGTACATCCCAAGGAAGCATTTGCTGACGAAGCATTTGCCCAGTGACCAGAAGATAGCAATTTTCTATTAATTTCCAAGTGTGGAGGGGGTGTCCCCCCCCCCATTGGGAGATTGATTTTGCATTAAGGTTCTGGAAAAATCAAACTACAAATTCTTTCTGCGCACCCTGAATCTCAGTATCCTGCTGGAAGGGAAGAATTATTTCATGTGAAAATCTGTTCCTATAATGTACCTGACGTATACAGTATTAATAAAACAAAACCTGATAAAATTCATTAAAATCTGTTAAAAGGACACACACACAACAACAACCATTACCCAGAAGACAAATTCAGTGAGAAAGCTGTGGAAAGAATTTTGCATGTTGAATTGGAATTTGCAGCCTCTTAAGTTAAAACCCTTTTCTTCTCCCCCTCTCTGTTTTGTTTTGTTTTCTCTTCTCTTCTCTGACATAGCCTCTGTGCATGTGCAGAGTTCATGTTTTAGCAAATAAATTGTACCATTAAAAAATGTTCTTGGCTAAATTACCATTTGAATAAAGCCATGATTGGCTTTTCTTCTTTCAGCAGGAACTTGAGGAAGGGGAAGATTAGTTTAAATCCATTTTCCTAGCTTGATGTCCTAGGACATCTCTGATACATTTATTTCCTGTTTCTTGCTGCTTAAGAAGCAGGCTTATAAATCTTAAACTTTTAAGTATATAGAACTTCAACATTCAGGCAACCCAACCCTTCCACCAGAAGGTTGCAATAAAAGTTTGGTCAATTAAATTTTCTGATAATTCAGTGCAAAGAGAATCATGTTTCTTGCACCAAATAAACATACCTGCAGGCCAGGCAAAGAAATTGGGAACTACTGCCTACAGGAAATTGGAGTGTAGTTCTCTATTAAAAAAATGTGGGCTATTATTTTGTGTGCTCCCCCCTGGTCATTAGCGGAAAATCATCCACTCTCTTATGTATGAGTGAAATGACCAGAGTCAGAATTCATAAATTTCAAATGTTGTTTTTTTTAATAATAATAATACAGCCATGGGCAGACTAAACTCCCTGCCCCCCTTATGAATGGGTAACATGGCCAGAGGCAGACTTAATGATCTTCAACATTCTCACTCATCTCAGCCTCACCATTTTCCAGACAAATTCATCTGGCCTTTATTTACAGGGATGGTCAAGGCTCATTCTGCTTGATTATGTATTTGTATGTGCTTGAACTGTTGGCTGGACTTTTGCAGTTAAAAAATAGCTGACAACATGGTGAAACCCCCCCCCCAGACATTCATTTTCAATGCATGATATACCATCTCTACCTCTTTCTAAACGCCACCTCCCAAACTCTTCACTCCAAACTTTGAAAATCTATCTTTCCATCCTTCTCCACCAAAGAGCAAAGCTTGACTGAATTCAGGTCATTACACTACACCACCAGAGTTTCACTTTTCAGTGCTTACAAACACATTCTCTCTCCTTCTACCTACCTAGCACCTTCACATCACATACAAAATATAATTTCCTCATTTAACTCCCCCCCCCTTTTTGCAAGAGATTGGTAGGGTTGGAAGGGATCTTGAGTAATCTAGTCCATCCCTTCCGAAATATGGGGATCTCAACACTATCGCCGCCCTTTCAAAGCAGGATACACATACATTTGAGAACAGACGCCTAACTGGGAAGGAAACACAGGCTATGCCCTATCACGGAAGCACACATGTGTACTAAGGGAAAAGGAAAGAAGGGGAAAATAAAAGTACCAACTTTACATAGAGGCCTTTAGCAAACCTTAGGGTTGGATAAACAGTTTTAAGAGGAAATTTACTTTCTCACTGCAACCATTCTGTCCAGCTGAATCAAGGTTAAACTGACTCAGATAGACATTTGCTGGCTATGGAAGCCTCTACTTTTAATAACATTTTCCTAGAAGGAACACCATATTTCCATAGTCATATGGTCCTGATGCGTCCAAGGATTCCTCAGAACAACAACACTTTTCTCTCAAAAGGAGACCTACCTAAGGCTTAATGAAATACAGACACTGCATTTTAGCTTGCAAGAGCAGTTGTGCTCAACGAAGCTGGTTGCAGCAGAAACATTACATACAGAGCACATGGCTCCCTTGTTACACAAACCTTAAACATTGTGAGTTCACAAACAAACATTTTCAAAGTCACAACCTCCCTTTTCCCTTCCTGCTCCCTCTTTCTGTACAGAAAGGGGTAGGTACAGGGCCGGTGCTAGGGTTTTTTGCGCCCTAGGCGAGATCACCTTCTGGCGCCCCCCCCCCCGCCTTCCCGCTCATGATTGGCCAAGGAGCCGTGTGAGGGGAGGAGCCTGGAGTGTGGAGCATGTCCTCTGCTGCCCCGCCCCACCCCAAAGGCCACGCACTCTTTTTTGAGTCTTACTAAACTGCGGGAGGCAGTGCAAGACAGGAGTGCCTGGTGTGCTCTGGTCCATGGGGTCACAAAGAGTCGGACATGACTAAACAACAACAATATACTGAAGCTGCAGTCCTATACACTCTGTACTGGGATTACACTGGAACTTAAGAGAGTACACTTTTGAGCAGACATATATATGTGATGCAAAAAGTTTGGGCTGGCCAGTGGCCATGCTTGTGGAAAGGGTGAGGGTGAAATAGCAAAAGTCAGGTCACAATCAGGCTCAGATGCACACCCATGTGTTGTTTGTGCCTTGCCAGTGGTGTAACAGAGAGAGAATTACCTTGTGAATTGCCCTGAGACCTATGATGGAGGGCAGTACGCAAGTCTAAAATAAAAATAAAAAGCAAGCAAGCAGGATTTTCTTTCACAGTGGGAATAAATTTTGGAGTGACATGGTAATTGATGGGATCTTCCTTGCTTTGGCAAGTGATTAAGATGATGTTTGTGTCAGATTAGCACAAACTGGGAAAGAAAATAACCAAGCAGAGGTTGAATACTACTTTTCTTTTCTTAGATAGGCTTCATATTTCATGCTAACATTAAGAAAAAGTTACGAAAATGGCTCAATTCAGGCAGTAAGTCTAGATTTTGTTCATGCACTCCCCCCCAAAAAAAACCTCGTTGAGGAAGTAGCCATGTCTCCATTTCCTGCCAATTACAGTATTCTTGAACCACACCATATGCAGCCACCGTTTCTCTCCCATGTTTTGCAACTGCACCCTACCCTTCCACCTTATAGGAATTCTGAGTTTCCAAAGGCAACTTACAATTTGGCACAGCTAAATTATGTGTGAAAAGTAGGGAAATCGGCTATACCCCAAATAAAACAATAAGACAATGCTACCATTCAGTGGATTTGTAACTGGCTGACTGACCGAACCCAAAGGGTGCTCATCAATGGCTCCTCCTCATCCTGGAGAGTAGTGACTAGTGGGGTGCCACAGGGTTCTGTCTTGGGCCCAGTCTTATTCAACATCTTTATCAATGACTTGAATTATGGTGCTGGAGGAAACTCTTGAGAGTCCCATGGACTGCAAGAAGATCAAACCTATCCATTCTGAAGGAAATCAGCCCTGAGTGCTCACTGGAAGGACAGATCCTGAAGCTGAGGCTCCAATACATTGGCCACCTCATGAGAAGAGAAGACTCCCTGGAAAAGACCCTGATGTTGGGAAAGATTGAGGGCACAAGGAGAAGGGGAAGACAGAGGACGAGATGGTTGGACAGTGTTCTCGAAGCTACCAACACAAGTTTGATCAAACTGCGGGAGGCAGTGCAAGACAGGAGTGCCTGGCGTGCTATGGTCCATGGGGTCACGAAGAGTCGGACACGACTAAACAACTAAACAACAACAACATCAATGACTTGGATGATGGGCATGAGGGCATCCTGATCAAGTTTGCAGACGACACCAAATGGGGAGGAGTGGCTAATACCCCAGAGGAAAGGATCACACTTCAAAATGACCTTAACAGATTAGACAACTGGGCCAAAGCAAACAAGATGAATTTTAACAAGGAGAAATGTAAATTACTACACTTGGGCAAAAAAAAAATGAAAGGCACAAATACAGGATGGGAGACACCTGGCTTGAGAGCAGTACATGTGAAAAGGATCTAGGAGTCTTGGTAGACCACAAACTTGACATGAGTCAGCAGTGTGATGCAGCAGCTAAAAAGGCCAATGCAATTCTGGGCTGCATCAATAGGAGTATAGCATCTAGATCAAGGGAAGTAATAGTACCACTGTATTCTGCTCTGGTCAGACCTCACTGGGAGTACTGTGTCCAGTTCTGGGCACCACAGTTCAAGAAAGATACTGACAAGCTGGAACATGTCCAGAAGAGGGCAACCAAAATGGTCAAAGGCCTTATGAGGAACGGCTTAGGGAGCAGGATATGTTTAGCCTGGAGAACAGACGGTTAAGGGGTGATATGATAGCCATGTTCAAATATATAGAATAGAATCATAGAATCATAGAATCATAGAGTTGGAAGAGACCACAAGGGCCATCCAGTCCAACCCCCTGCCAAGCAGGAAACACCATCAAAGCATTCCTGACAGATGGCTGTCAAACCTCTGCTTAAAGACCTCCAAAGAAGGAGACTCCACCACACTCCTTGGCAGCAAATTCCACTGCCGAACAGCTCTTACTGTCAGGAAGTTCTTCCTAATGTTTAGGTGGAATTTTCTTTCTTGTAGTTTGAATCCGTTGCTCCGTGTCCGCTTCTCTGGAGCAGCAGAAAACAACCTTTCTCCCTCCTCTATATGACATCCTTTTATATATTTGAACATGGTTATCATATCACCCCTTAACCTTCTCTTCTCCAGGCTAAACATACCCAGCTCCCTATTAAAGGATGCCATATAGAGGAGGGTGAAAGGTTGCTTTCTGCTGCTCCAGAGAAGCGGACACAGAGCAATGGATTCAAGCTACAATAAAGAAGATTCCACCTCAAGAACTTCCTGACAGTAAGAGCTGTTCGGCAGTGGAATTTGCTGCCAAGGAGTGTGGTGGAGTCTCCTTCTTTGGAGGTCTTTAAGCAGAGGCTTGACAGCCATATCTCAAGAATGCTTTGATGGTGTTTCCTGCTTGGCAGGGGGTTGGACTGGATGGATGGCCCTTGTGGTCTCTACCAACTCTATGATTCTATGATTCTAAAAGCTTGAGCACAAGGGTTTC
This sequence comes from Zootoca vivipara, assembly GCF_965207765.1. NCBI lineage: Eukaryota > Metazoa > Chordata > Lepidosauria > Squamata > Lacertidae > Zootoca > Zootoca vivipara. Next base: position 62,696,385 of record NC_142593.1, read on the forward strand.
TAATCTACACTACTTCTGGAAGACAATGTTGGTCTCCAAGACGCAACTCCTAGGGGCTGATATCCCTTTGGCCTCCATTGCCATTCAAATGGTGTGCGCGTGCCGGATCTTGTGATCGATTATGCAACGTCTCCATAATTGTCCAGTCTCCCTGGACCCCCCCCCCCAATATTTCATTCAAGTGGGCATCGTTGCCAAGACCAGGGCTTTTCCCCTGGGGGGTTCACCGGAACTCAGTTCCAGAACCTCTCAGGTGGGTGCCATTGCCATTCTAAGAGAGAGGCGTCCCTGGTGAGTTGCGGCACCCCCTCCCTCCCCTAGAAAAACAGCATTGGCCAAGACGGATCTTTTTTGCTAAGGCTTTTACCCCACGGTCCCCTGCAAATTTAACATGTTAATGCCAAGGTGCCAGAGAGACTTAAACGCTGTGGGGCTGCTTTTTTCATGGAAGGAGGGGGGAGGGCTCTGCACATGCTCAGATGCGCAGCCTTACTGCGCCATTCTTTGAAGAGCAGGGCGTCAGGGTCAAGCAAGCCCGTTCCTGAGATGGCCATGTGGCCGTCTAGCCTTTCTCCTCAGAGTGTGGTGGCTCTCACTCACTCCACGGAGAAGGAGGTGGTGGCGGCGGCAGCGGTTGCCTCCTGCTCCAGCCCGGCGTGTGGAGGTGGAGGAGACTGCGTTTTGGGCACGTGCCCCGAGGAAGCTTTTTTCCCTCCCCTTCCCTTTCCCAAACAGCTGCTGCTGCTGCCACCGCCACGTCCCGCTCTAAGCAAGCAACAGAAGGCGGCGTGAAGAAGAAAGCTTCTCTCCGTCTCCCGGCTCCTCCTCCGCCTCCCCCCTCGGGCAGCACTGCAGAGGCAGCTCCGCTCCACACTGGGGAGGAGGAGGCGGACGGAGCCATAGCTGCCAAGTATCCCGTATCCGCCAGGAAAACCCCTTTTTTCTTACCGTTTCCCGGCGGTCTCCCGTTTAGGTTAAAATCCCGGTATTGTCCCTTAAATCGGCTTCAGCCCGGCAGCCATTTTTCTGGTGCCGTTTTGCCCTTCTATGGGCACCAGAAAATGGCGGCGCCGGTGCCGGAAGTCGCCTCTGCGCATGACCGGAAGCGCCGCCATTTTCTGGTGCCCATAGAAGGGCGAAGCGCCACCGGAAGTTGCGTCACGTAACTTCCGGTCATGCGCGCGCTGCCGATCCCGGATCTTTACGTCCGGAACTTGGCAGCTATGGACGGAGCACGAGGTTTAGCCGGGGCTGCTGCAGAGGCTCCTCGCTCGCCCCCAGGGGTTTCTCTCCCGGCCTCGGGAGTCGCGCCGCCCTCTGCCTGATTCCCCGCTGCCATGGAGCCTGGAACAGCCGCTGCTGCTGGGACGGCAGCCTCTGCCGGAGCCGCGCCGCTCTTCCTGGCTGCGAGCGAGCAGCAGGGCTACTCCGAGCTGCTCTCGCTTGGCAGCGGCGGCGACCAAGCTGCGCCCGAGCTGGGGAGATTGGCGGCGGCAGAGAGAGCGTTTGTGAGCGGGGAGACACACCAGCGCCCCCTCCATTCTGGCGCTCTAGGCCGCCGCCTAGTTTGCCTTTATGGACGCTCCGGCCCTTCAAACACCCCAGCCATCTGAGCCCTGGACTCCTCCTTTGGCCCTGGGCAGAATGTCCTCTGTTCTCACGCTGATCTTTTTCAAGGGAAAAGTGGCCGTGCCAGGGACCCTTGGGTGCTGTCTCTCTGGGAGAGCCTCATCACAGTGGATCCTCTGAAGGGCCTGGATCATCTGGAAGGAGGAGCCCACCTTCCACCTGCAGAGGGTCCCCTGGCCTCCCTCCCTCTTCCCCATGCCCTGCTTGCCCACCTAAGACCCAGCCAGCCAGGAGCCTCAGACCAAGATCTGGGGGGCCACCACCTGCCACCTGCAATACTTCTCCTTGCCCATTGTTGGGAATAACAACAACAACAACAACAACATCATATTTATTTATTTAATTTATTTATATATACATACATACCCCAACCATCTGGCTAGGTTTCCCCAGCCACTCTAGGCAGCTCCCAACAGAATATTAAAAATATTATAAAACATCAAACATTAAAAACTTCCCTAAACAAGGTTGCCTTCAGATGTCTACTAAAAGTGATATGGTTGTTTCTTTCCTTGAAATCTGATGGGAGGGCATCCCACTCCCACAGGGGAGGTGCCACTACCGAGAAGGCTCTGCCTGCTTCCCTGTAACATCGCTTCTCACACTGAGGGAACCGTCAGAAGGCCCTTGGCGCTGGACCTCTATGTCTGGGCCAAACGATGGGGGTGGAGACGCTCCTTCAGTATACTGGGCCGAGGGCGTTTGGGGCTTTCAAGGTCAGCACCAACACTTTGAATTGTGCTCGGAAACGTACTGGGAGCCAATGCAGGTCTTTCAGGACCAGTGTTCTGTGGTCTCAGCGGCCGCTCCCAGTCACCAGTCTGGCTGTCGCATTCTGGATTAGTTGTAGTTTCCGGGTCACCTTCAAAGGTGATTGAAGGGTGCAGAGCAGAGAGGGCTCCCAGCACAATTCCTAGGCTCAATTCCTACTCTGGCCCTGGGCTGCCCTGTTATGTTCAGTGACGATTACTCTGAGGTCAGCATGCCTAGCGGTAGGATGGCTGATTTATTGCTTAGTTAATTGGTTCAATAATCATAGAATCCTAGAATCCTAGAATCTTAGAGTTGGAAGAGACCACAAGGGCCATCCAGTCCAACCCCCTGCCAAGCAGGAAACACCATCAAAGCATTCTTGACATATGCCTGTCAAGCCTCTGCTTAAAGACCTCCAAAGAAGGAGACTCCACTACACTCCTTGGTAGCAAATTCCACTGCCGAACAGCTCTTACTGTCAGGAAGTTCTTCCTAATGTTTAGGTGGAATCTTCTTTCTTGTAGTTTGAATCCGTTGTTCCGTGTCCGCTTCTCTGGAGCAGCAGAAAGCAACCTTTCTCCCTCCTCTATATGACATCCTTTTATATATTTGAACATGACTATCATATCACCTCTTAACCTTCTCTTCTCCAGGCTAAACATACCCAGCTCCCTAAGCCGTTCCTCATAAGGCATCGTTTCCAGGCCTTTGACCATTTTGGTTGCCCTCTTCTGGACTCGTTCCAGCTTGTCAGTATCCTTCTTGAACTGTGGTGCCCAGAACTGGACACAGTACTCCAGGTGAGGTCTGACCAGAGTAGAATAGAGTGGTACTATTACTTTCCTTGATCTAGATCAGGGGTGTCAAACTCAAATTCATCGGGGGCCGCATCAGCAGTTTGGTCACCCTCAAAGGGCCGGTTGTATCTGTAGGACTATGTGTCCACTCTTTATTATCATAAATTATTGTCACTGCATTCAATTATTACTGTTTTTTGTAATAATGTAAGTAATAACTAGCTCTGAAAGCAGAAACATAGTCAGAATAATGGCAAGTAGATATTCAAATGTACAATTATTGTACAATTTATTGAAAAATGATTTTTGGTAACTGCACTGGGTGGTGGAGGCTCGCTATGGTTTCATGCAGGACCTTTGCAGAGCTACTAGTACCTGGAGATGCTGGGGTCCTTCTTCATGCAGGACAGATGTTCTGCCAGTGAGCCACCACCCTTCACCAAAGGGACTGGCTGAGGTTGACTCGCTGGAGCTGCTCTCCTGGTTCCAGGGTTTAAGAGCCAGAAGTATAAAGCAGCATCCTATGTTTCTGAGGAGAGGGGGGGGGAGGGGAGGGGAGGGGAGGGGAGGAAGGGAGGAAGAGGAAGGAAGGAAGGAAGGAAGGAAGGAAGGAAGGAAGGAAGGAAGAAAAGAGGGAGTGGGAGGGAGAGAGGAATGAAGGAAAGAGGGGAGAGAAAGAAGAGTAGGAAATAAGGAAGGGAATAAAGAAGGAAAGAAAAAGAAAGAGGGGGAGAAGACGGAAAGGGAGAAAGAAGGAAGGAAGTAGAGGGGAAGAAAGAATAAGAATGAGGGAGAGGAAGAAAGATGGGAAGGACAGAAGGAAGAAAGGAAGTAAGGAAGAAAGGAAGAAAGAAAAGAGGGAGCAGGAGGGAGGAAGGAAAGAGGTGAGAGAAAGAAGAGTAGGAAATAAGGAAGGGAATAAAGAAGGAAAGAAAAAGAAAGAGGGAGAGAAGACAGAGATAAAGAAGGAAGGAAGGAGAGGGAAAGAAAGAATAAGAACGAGAGAGAGGAAGAAAAATAAAAAAATTCCTTCAGTAGCACCTTAAAGACCAACTAAGTTTATATTTTGGTATGAGCTTTCGTGTGCATGCACACTTCTTCAGATACACTAGAAACAGAAGTGTCAGACCCTATATATATATACAGAGGGTGGTGGGGGTGGGTGGGAATGGGAGATGGGCTGATGGGAGTGGTAAACCTGTAGATGGCTGTTAATGGCTGCTGATGGCTGCAATTAGTCCTGGGCTGAGGTGCTAAAGAAAGCTTGATCGTGCATAATGAGATAAGAATCCGATATCTCTATTCATCCCAGGTGCTTCCATGGTTTTAAGCAACTTCCCTTTCCAGTCTGTTCCTGAAATTTCTCTGTAATAAAACAGCTGCTTTGAGATCTTGTATAGAATGTCCTGGGAGATTGAAGTGTTCTCCTACTGGTTTTTCAGTCTTATGGTTCCTGATGTCAGATTTATGTCCATTTGGCGCTGTGGTTAAACCACTGAGCCTAGGGCTTGCCGATCAGAAGGTCGGCGGTTCGAATCCCTGTGACGGGGTGAGCTCCCGTTGCTTGGTCCCAGCTCCTGCCAACCTAGCAGTTCGAAAGCACATCAAATGCAAGTAGATAAATAGGTACCGCTCCGGCGGGAAGGTAAACGGTGTTTCCATGTGCTGCTCTGGTTTGCCAGAAGCGGCTTTGTCATGCTGGCCACGTGACCTGGAAGCTATACGCCGGTTCCCTCGGCCAATAATGCGAGATGAGCGCGCAACCCCAGAGTCGGTCACGACTGGACCTAATGGTCAGGGGTCCCTTTACCTTTACCTTTATCCTTTGGCGTAGGGTTTGGCCTGTTTGTCCAATATAGAGAGGAAGAAAGACAGGGAAGGGGGGGTCGCCGCCTTGATTCAGCGCCAGAAAAGAGCGCAAAGGGACCCAGGGGCAAAAAGCATTTCCTGTGCAGCGTGAGGCAGCGGGTGTCCGTTTTAGGAGAAGTGCGTAAAGCCTCAGAGTTGCACGTTCGTGAGGCTGAGCTGCTGCTGAGCTCACGTTCATGAGGCTGAGCCGCGGCAGGAGGAGGAGGAGGTGAGGCAAGAGGAGGAGGAGGCGGCAGCTTGCCGGGTCGGTGCCCGGCAGCGCCGTGCAGAGAGTCCCGAGCCTCTGGGACGCAGCAGTGCTCTGTAGCACTTTGAATCCTCCTCCTCCTCCACGGGGCGCTGCTGGGTGCTTTCTCTGTGCTTCAGCAGCAGCAGCAGCAGCAGCCGTTTCCAGGCGCCGAGCCGTGGCAGAAGGAGGAGGATTCAAAGTGCTACAGAGCACTTCTGTGTTGCAGAGGCTCGGGACTCTCCGTGCGGCGCTGCTCTGGCCGCCTTTCTACCCCCCCCCCCGGCCCCAGCTGTTTGTCTGCGCTTTGTCGGCGCGGCGCTTCAGCAGCAAGGTCCCGCTGCTGGGTCCCGCTGGCTGGGGCGCTCGGCGGGCCACATGACGAGGTCTTGCGGGCCGGATTTGGCCCCCGGGCCTTGCGTTTGACACCCGTGATCTAGATGCTATACTCCTATTGATGCAGCCAAGAATTGGCTATACTAGATGCTATACTCCTATTGATGCAGCCAAGAGTGTAGTACTTTACATTTTTCCTTGTTAAAATTCATCTTGTTTGCTTTGGCCCAGTTGTCTAATCTGTTAAGGTCATTCTGAAGTGTGATCCTGTCCTCTGGGGTGTTAGCCACCCCTCCCAATTTGGTGTCATCTGCAAACTTGCTCAGGATGCCCTCAAGCCCATCATCCAAGTCATTGATAAAGATGTTGAATAAGACTGGGCCCAAGACAGAACCCTGTGGCACCCCACTAGTCACTACTCTCCAGGATGAGGAGGAACCATTGATGAGCACCCTTTGGGTTCGGTCAGTAAGCCAGTTACAAATCCACTGAATGGTAGCATTGTAGCATTCTGGGAAGGGGAGAAGGGAAAGGTTTTTTTTTAGGATGGAGCTTCTGCACACTCCTTTGTAGAAAGACAGGATCTCTCCTGGAGAGAGAGCATCTACAGAGTTGACTTTAAATGATGCAATCTTTCAAAATTGCCTCAGGTTCACAAGGCACTCTTTCAGTCAACTAAACGACCGAAAACTGCAGCTCTAGATCATGGAATCATAGAGCTGGAAGGGAGAACTAAGAGTCTTAATATATTTAAAGATACGTAATTATGAGGAAACCTGGAAAGAGATATAAAGGACTATAGAAATTTCGGGTGGTGGGCTGGCAGTCTCTGCCTCTCAGGCTGGCCAACCTCGCAGGGCTGTTGTGATGATAATCATAGGAATATATCAGGGCGATGTGCTGGCACTCTGCCTCTCAGCCTGGCCTCCCTCGCAGGGCTGTTGTGATGAAAAACATAGGAAAAGATCAGGGCGATGTGCTGGCAGTCTCTGCCTCTCAGCCTGGCCTACCTGGCAGGGCTGTTGTGATGATAAATATAGGGGAAAATCTCTGCCTCTCACCCTGGCCAACCTCGCAGGACTGTTGTGATGATAAATATAGGAAAAGATCTCTGCTTCTCAGCTTGGCCTACCTGGCAGGGCTGTTGTGATGATAAATATAGGAAAAGATCAGGGCGATGTGCTGGCAGTCTCTGCCTCTCAGCCTGGCCTACCTGGCAGGGCTGTTGTGATGATAAATATAGGAAAAGATCAGGGTGCTGTGCTGGCAGTCTCTGCCTCTCAGCCTGGCCTACCTGGCAGGGCTGTTGTGATGATAAATATAGGGGAAAATCTCTGCCTCTCACCCTGGCCAACCTCGCAGGACTGTTGTGATGATAAATATAGGAAAAGATCTCTGCTTCTCAGCTTGGCCTACCTGGCAGGGCTGTTGTGATGATAAATATAGGAAAAGATCAGGGCGATGTACTAGCAGTTTCTGCCTCTCAGCCTGGCGTACCTCGCAGGGCTGTTGTGATGATAAATATAGGGAAAAATCTCTGCCTCTCAGCCTGGCCTACCTCACAGGGCTGTTGTGATGATAAATATAGGAAACGATCTCTGCTTCTCAGCCTGGCCTACCTGGCATGGCTGTTGTGATGATAAATATAGGGGGAAATCTCTGCCTCTCACCTGGCCTACCTCACAGGGCTGTTGTGATGATAAATATAGGAAAATATCAGGGCAATGTGCTGGCAGTCTCTGGCCAGGCTGAGCGGCAGAGACTGCCAGCACATCGCCCTGATCTTTTCCTATATTTATCTTTTTTTAAAAAAACCATAATTTTTATTGTTTTCCACTTACATCAACACAAACCAACAAATACATAACATAAGCAAATCCCCAACTTACACATACAAAATACACACCCCTTTAAATCAGTTCTGTCGAGCTTGACTTCCCCTTTACATTCGTTTCGGTTTTATTCGGTTACAATCTAATTTATATGCTTTTTTCTTTTCTTTCTCTACTATATCTCCATATACTATCATATCTTCCGTACATACTTTATTTAACAGTTGTAGATGTTAGATCATTCCTTACAATGACATCTTACAATGTCTCTTAAGATATTCCAAGAATTTACTCCATTCCTTATGAGTTTTTTGATCCTTTTGTTCTCTTACCCTTCCGGTCAGCATAGGCAATTCTATGTACTCAGTCATCTTTCCTCTCCACTCTTCTACAGATGGAATTTCTGATGTTTTCCACCTTTGTGCTAATAGGATTCTGGCCGCAGTGGTGGCATACATAAATATTTTTACATCCTCTTTTTTAATCTCATTCCCAATCAAACATAACAAAAATAACTCTGGCTTCTTCGGGAATGTATACTTTAGCATTTTTTTGATCTCATTGTATATTTTCCCCCAAAAGAGTTTCACTTTTTTACATAGCCACCACATACGATAAATATCGCCATTTTCCTCTTTACATTTCCAACATTTTCTATCCTTTAGTTTATAGATTTTAGCCAGCTTGACCGGGGTCAAGTACCAATGATACATCATCTTCATGATGTTCTCTTTGAGTATCGTGCATGCGCTGAATTTCAGGTTTTGGTTCCAAAGTTTTAACCACAGATCTATCTCGATGTTATTACCAAAATCCATGGCCCATATAATCATGACCTCTTCAGTCTCCTCATCTTTAGTATTCCATTCCAAAATATAATCATATGCTTTTGACAATAATTTTGTTTTTCCTTCCACTATGTCCAATTGAAATTTAGATTTACAATTACTGAAACCATTCTTTCTGTTATCCTCCTTAAATAAATCCCTTATTTGGTAGTATTGGAGCCAACTTGTCATCCTATCCTGCAGTTGTTCATATGGCTTAATTTCCCATCCTTTTTCAGATCTTACTATTATTTCCTCATACTTTAGCCAGTTGGACTCCATATTCTTTTTCTTTATTGTCAATGGGAGGCCAGACTGAGAGGGAGAGACTGCCAGCACATCGCCCTGATCTTTTCCTATGTTTATCATCACAACAGCCCTGCGAGGGAGGCCAGTTTCTGCCTCTCAGGGCTGTTGTGATGATAAACATAGGAAAAGATCAGGGCGATGTGCTGGCAGTCTCTGCCTCTCAGCCTGGCCTCCCTGGCAGGGCTGTTGTGAGAGAGAAAAAGGAAAAGATCAGGGCGATGTGCTGGCAGTCTCTGCTGCTAAGCCTGGCCTCCCTCGCAGGGCTGTTGTGATGATAAATATAGGAAAAGATCAGGGCGATGTGCTGGCAGTCTCTGCCTCTCAGCCTGGCCTACCTGGCAGCGCTCTTGTGAGGGGGAAGTGGCATGCAATGAACAAGAGAGGGAAGAAAGGCTCGTTGCAGCTCCATCCCTTGCCCGTTTCCATGCCAACCAAGGATGCCACCGCCACCTCCACCTTAGCCAGGTTGCCAGTCACCCCCAGGGTGAGCTTCCCCAGAGGGGGTTGGAATAGATGCTGCTGGAGCTGCCTCCCCTTCCTCCTGCCTCCTCCCTCCCGCATCAGCCAGGTGAACGTCTTTTGGCCTCTTCTCGCGACCCGTAGCTCAGAATCCGCACCGCGGTGGCTTTTGGGAAACGCAGCTCTCGCTTTCCTACAGCACCTTTCGGTGGACGTGCTGTAGGGGGGAGGAATGGAGAGCAGGCACTACGACTCATGAGAAGAGAAGAATCCTTGGAAAAGACCCTGATGTTGGGAAAGATGGAGGGCACTAGGAGAAGAGGACGGCAGAGGACGAGATGGTTGGACAGTGTTCTCGAAGCTACGAACATGAGTTTGACCAAACTGCGGGAGGCAGTGCAAGACAGGAGTGCCTGGCGTGCTATGGTCCATGGGGTCACGAAGAGTCGGACACGACTAAACGACTAAACAACAACACTACGACTCCCAGAAGGCAATGGGAGAGCCGGCTCCTCCTCCCCCTTTCTCCCCTCGCCCGTTCCGAGTCCTCCCCATTGGCCGGCTCCTCCGACTCCGTATCTGGGCAAAGCCCAAGCCCCATAAGCCAATGGGAGCCGAGAGTGGGACGTGGGGGGCGTGGCCGGGCGGAGAGACGTTGGAGTTGGCGGTTGGCGGTTAGTTCAAGATGGCGGACGGGGCTGCTGGCTGGAGTAAGGCCCGTCTCTTTACCTCAGGACTTGGGAGGATGAACGAGGGCCAAGGCTGGCGTGGTTCCTGAGCAAGTGCAGAGAGCCGCCTCAGGAGCCAGGTCCCCCCCACTCCCCCCTCTCTCTCGCCAGGGCTGTGGGGACTCGAGGGTCCGGGGAGCGGGGCTGCTGCCTGTTCTTGTCCCAGGGCTGCTGCCCGTCTGCTCCTCCCTTCCCCAGAAGGCTCCCTCGGAACGGAGACTGGAACTCGGGGCTTCCCGGCTTGGGGGTCTGCTGTCCGCCTGGCCCTCGGTCATTCTCCTCGGCCTCCCTAGCCTCTCTCTCCCCTTCCCCCAGGGACCCCCAGACCCCCTTCTGTGCAGAGCTAGCAATGGAGGCTCAGACCTCCAGGCTTGGAGAGACTTCCCGCCATCCCAGGTCTGCACTAGGGAGCTCAGTGGCTTAGAGCTGAGAATGCCAAGCTTGCAGGCTTGATCCTCCTCAGGGCCACCTGCAGTTCAGGGGGCTGGGCTAGATGACCCTTAGGATTCCTTCCAGCTCTGCACTTCTGTGATTCGAACATCTTCAGGGCTTCTCCAGCTTAAAAGAGCTGGATGAGCAGCTTTCAATAACTCCATAGGACCATATTCTGGGTGCATGTAACCGTTTCTGAAAATGAGGCCTCTAATCTGCCCTGGTGGATGAGAGGAAGTGGGCCCAAGAAGCTAAAAGCTACTTCAAAAACTTAATTTTAAACATATTGGCAGAAGAGAAGTGAATGGATTTGTGTTCATGAACAATGTGAGCATAAAGATATCAAAGAGAGATCAGCAGCATATTATATATAAATGCATCATGAGGAAGAGAGCAGTTTACTATATAGGAAACAGTATATGCAAGTAATTGCAGAAACGTGTATCTAAAGAAGTGTGCATTCACACAAAGGCTTATACCAAGAACAAACTTAGTTGGTCTCTAAGGTGCTACTGGACAACTGGGCAATTTTTAATACCGTATATATTTTGATTGCGTCAGACCAACACTGCTACCTACCTGAATCATGTGCTATCCCCCCCTGTAATTGATATAGCATTATCTGCATAAACTGTTCCTTTCTCTCATTATTCACATATACTGTGCTGTTCCCCAAGATTCATTTATACTATATATAATCTCTTGTTGATTTCTGTTTGGTATTATTATGCTCACATCTTTTATGAACTAACTTCGGCTGATGAATTTACACTAAACCTTTCCAAATGGATTCTAGTCTCCAATTTGGTTGCTCCCCTCTGAGCCTTCCACATCTAGAAGAGACAATGTGCAGAGAACAACGTCTGGGATGTAACTTGCTGCCAATACTTGGCAATGGGCTGTAATTACCTTAATTGAATTTACTGTGAGTTTATAGATGACTGCTAAAGATACGCAGTCTGGAGAGAGCCTGTGTGGTGGTGTGGTTAAGAGCAGTGGACTCGTAATCTGGGGAACCGGGTTCGCAATCCTCCGCATGCAGCTGCTGGGTGACCTTGGGCTAGTCAGTCACACTTCTCTGAGGTCTCTCAGCCTCGCTCACCTCACAGAGGGTTTGTTGTGGGGAGGGAGGGAGGGAAAGGAGATTGTGAGCCGCTTTGAGACTCCTTAGGGCAGGCATAGGCAAACTTCGGCCCTCCAGATGTTTTGGCCTACAACTCCCATGATCCCTAGTTAACGACCAGTGGTCAGGGATGATGGGAATTGTAGTCCAAAACATCTGGAGGGCCAAAGTTTGCCTATGTCTGCCTTAGGGTAGTGATAAAGCGGGGTATCAAATCCAAACTCCTCCTCCTCCTCTACCTAGATTTCTCTCCTGATCCCCCAAATACCAGTACCTGCTTGAAAGAGCCCCAGATAGCTTTTCAAAACATGTGTGCATGTAAAGCTTAGTCTCTCTGTCTGTGTCCACAATCAGAGTCTGAGGAGCATGAATTGAATATATAGCCTCCAGGAGTTGCTTTTATAATCAAGGCTAATACAAATGAATGTGGCTCATTATCTCCGTGATTGAGCTAGTTACAGGGCCTTTTTGAAAGAGGTCTGTTTCAGAGTAATAACAAAGTCGGCTTTGGTAGTCTCCCGGTCAGTGTTCCGCTGCTTCTGAACTTTCTCTTTTGATTTTTCAGGCTGTAAAATGTAGAATGCCCTTGCTTTCCTTGAATGAAATTGCATTCAGTTTCTGATGAAGAGCAGCGCAGCCACCTGTCTAGGTCCCAGGTATGATCTTTGAATGGTTGCCCCATTTCACTTGACTTGTTGGGTAGTGAATTAGGCCAGGACCTGATCCAGATTCACTCTGTGCATACGGCACATGCACCCTTGTCTCAGCGACTTTGGAGCAACCGGTTATAAAAGGAGATTGGTGCTCTGTTTGTAACTTTGGGGAGAGGGTTCAAATGCTAACTTCGGGATACAACCTTTTCAGGTCCTTTAGGGGGGCTGGAAAAATCACGGCGTGCTTTTAGGCACCATCATCTCATTTTCACAGGTTGGCAGCCAGCCTTTAGGTACTCCTCCTAGAGCTAGAGAAATGGCTTAAAGCTGCCATTTAGCAACGTTTGACCTCTAGCTGCCCATATTTACATGTTTATTTCCTTACATATAGCCTTCTCTTTCATCCTGGAGCCCAAGGTAGCGTACATGCACCTGTGCTTCTCAGGCAATCTCCCACCCAGCACTAACCAGACCTAGACCTGCTCAGCTTCCCAAAGGTCGTGGCATCATGTTCCTTCTGGCCCTACCCTGGGAGTAGATCAAACAGTGAATCATTTCATTGTACGCACTGATTTCCTGACAAATTAGATCCGGGCTTTTGAGCTTCATTTGCCTGCCTAGCTAACTCCCAATTTGCCCTTCCTTACTCAGAGGTATCAGAGAAGGTGAGACAGAGTTTGGTTGGCATGCTTTGACCTGCTTTTATATTCTGACATTTTAATGAAGGGGGGGGATCTCATGGATAATTTTAACAACTAAACCCAGTTGACAGCAAGTCCAACATGCTCTCTGCTCCCATGATACACAGTATATATACATATATTTGTCAGCCCCAGAGACGGTTCCTGTTTGTGTGAAAGTGTGTTCTCTGTATTGACCCTTAGAAGGAGAAGTTAGTGCCATGTCAAGAAATGTAGGTCTTTTGAAGGTACTGTAGATGACTTTTCGATGCCTTAATTTTCTCGCATGTTTCATCTACAAGAAGTTCTCTTCTGCAGGCAGATGATTCAGTAGATCAGCCCTGGTTGATCAGCTTGCAGTCTATTGGTATTGTGGTTATTGCTGCCACCCACCCACTTCTTGGGTGCTGGCTGGGCCCTTTGAAGCCAGAGAGAAGCCACCCCACATTGATATGTAGTGAATTTCATATTATAGGATGTGCCAGCCCCAAATGACAGACGTAAGGAAACTTTCTCTAATTGCCTTGTGAAGAATATAGGAACAAGGCAGCAAAAATTAGGCTTGTCCTCCTCTCTGCTCCTCTCCCTGGTCTTTGGTTCTGTGCTGTGATTGCCAATTTCATAATTGTAAAAGAAATGGTAGGAAGAAGGATAAAGCTCATGGAATTATAAAACTTTATTAAGTACCTCCAAAGCCATTAAAAATCTGTTTGGTATACAAAATAATTGAGCTTATTCTTTTTAAAATGTTGAGAATAGTCAGGTGGCAGATGCGATAACTGGGGTTTATAAAAAGACTATTATTCTTTGGTTTATGGTGTAACCATGCAGGAGTCTTCGAACCAAGCACAGTGGCCGAGCTTAATGCTTCAGCCCCGGGGGGGGGGGGGGCAGAGAGCAGGCGGGGCTGGGGCTCGTCCGGGGGGCGGGGCACCCAGCACGGGCGGGGAGACACCCGCGATGGCACCCTGCCGGGATCGCGCTCCCAGGGGCGTGGCGTGGCGCTCCCCCTGCACTCCTCTTCCTCCGCCAGTGACCAAACATTCGGCCCCTGTCTCCTGACGGGATGAGTAAGTCCAAGGTGCAGGGTTCTTGGTGTTGGGCAGGATTATCCTTGGGCCTCCTCAAGTCTGGGCTGGTTTGTTTTTGTTCATTCAGAGTTTTTCCGGCCCTGGGTTAAGAGGTAAGCAAGCAAGGGAAGGGGGGTGTAGTGGCTGTTCCCCATTGCTCCCCCCACCGATCTTTTCCCCACCTTGTTTTGGAGTGGCCTCTTCTGCCTCTGGGCTGCCATCTTTTTCCCATCCTTCCTTCCTTCCTTCCTTTCTTGCCTCATCCCCACAGTTCATCACTACAGCTCTGCTATTCATCGGAATCCTCACCATCAATGAAGAATGCGGGTGCTCTTCCTCGAGTGTGCACCCATGCCTCGAGTGTTGGGCTGCTGGTTGCGGTCATCGGCATGTCCTTGGGGATGAACAGAGGCTTGCCACCAAGGATCTTCACAGCCGTTGCTGGATGGGGGCTGGAGGTCTTGCAAGTGAGTGCCTTTTCTCTGCCTTAGAATCATGGGAGTTGGAAGGGACCCTGAGCATCATCTAGTCCAACCCCTGCAATGCGGGAATCTCAACTAAAGCACCCAGGACAGGTGGCCAGCCAACCTCTGCTTTCAAACCTCCAAGGAAGGAGAGTCCACCACCTTCCGAGGGAGTTTGTTCTATTCCCGAAGAGCTCTTACTGTCAGAAAGTTCTTCTTAGGTTTTCATTGGAATCTCCTTTCCTGTAACTTGAAGCCATTGGTTCATCTCCTACCCTCCACAGCAGGAGAAAGCAAGATTGGTCCATCTTCCCTGTGGTGTACCTAGGAGTTCTTCCTTTTAAAAGTACAAAACGAGAGTATAAAAGAGCTGCGGGTGGAAACAGGTCTCCTGTACTGGAGGCAATAAATTGATTCCGAATCCTGTTTTGTGTAGTTGGGGATGCAGAGTGGGAGGTCTTGATGGCCAGGTGGTCTTTATGGCCAGGAGCACCCTTCTGTTCCCCTAGCTCCGCTGGAACCCCTTTGGGACAGCTATGCCTTGGCCATTGCGCTCCATGCTCTGGCAACTTCCAGACTGGATTGCTGCAACACGCTTTACTTGGGGCTGCCCTTGAAGACACCTCAGCCAGGGATGATGGGAGTTGCACTCCCACAACCTCTGGAGGGGCCACCCTTGCATGAAAGGCTCATTTGTGAGGGACGTAACTGAGGGGCGGGCAGTACAGGCAAGTGATGGTCCAGTTCAGGGATGGGGAAGATACAGGCAGGAACCTTTTTGTGTGCGTCCAATGGATGCACGGTCATCCCCCCCCCCCCCACTGCTGACCTGGAAGCGGCCCCAAAATGAGGCA